>NC_137779.1:12661666-13146666 GCF_963455305.1 Plecotus auritus
AAATAAACAAGCCCCGTCCATGTGCTAGAGGACTTAGGGTATATTAATAGCCAGATATTTTGTTTTCCTATTCTGGTGCTTATCCCCTTCCACCGGCATGAAGATAAGAGAACACAAAATGTTCTCCGCCGCCATCCTTCTCCTCTCCCCGGGGGAGAGGCAAGCCAGGGGGTGCGAGCTATTCTGTTTAAAGCCATCGCTGATGTCCAAACTCTGAGAAAACAGACTAAAAGTTTATGTTCAGTCTCTCTTGGCTACTGTTGCCGCTCAGCTAAGAAACTCTATATTGTTTAAATGCTCTAGGCGAATAGGTTGCAAGGCAACCTTCAAACAATAGAAAATAGTCTAAACTAAAAATAAAGGCATTAAAGGAGGGAAGGGGGGAGGGGAGTGCTTTGGTGGAGTGATTCCAAGATCAGGGTGAAGGAGAATGTTGTCCACTAGGCTGCTTTTACCTTTGTTAAACAAGTTTCTTTTTAAAAAATTTTTAAACATATTTATATTGACTTCAGAGAGGAAGGGAGAGGGAGAGACAGAAACATCAATGATGAGAGAGAATCAATGATCAGCTGCCTTCTGCACGCCCCACACTGAGGATCGAGCCCACAATCCAGGCATGTGCCCTGACCGGGAATCAAACCATGACCTCCTGGTTCATAGGTGGACGCTCAACCACTCAGTTGGGCAATCAAGTTTCTTATAATCAACACCTTTGGGATGGGAATGGGGATGAGCTCAAATGGCCTCTTCTGTTGGAAAGTTCCAGACTTTAATCAATGAATGTCCACTCGCCCCAACCCAGCTTAGTCACAAGGTTCTTGTACCAGGAAAGCAGGAGGGTCCAAGTTAGAAATGTGACAATGGAAACAAGGTGGAGAGACAGATGAAGGGACCACAAGCCAAGGGGATGTGGTGGCCCCCAGAAGCTGGACAGGATGAGGAGTTGGCTTCTGCCCTTGAGCCTCCAGCAGGAACCAGCCCTGCCCACACCTTGATTTTAGACTCCTAGACTCTGACCTCCAGAAATGGAAGAAAAGACATTTGATTGATGTTTCTAACTCTCTATCCCTCTTCCTTCCTCTCTGTAAAAAATCAATAAAATATATTTAAAAAAAGGGGGGGGATTAGTTAGAGGAAATAATTTAATATTGCTATTTGCCCTTTCTCTATAATAGAAGTGTCAGAGATGAAAGAAAATTAGTAAAATATATATGAAAACCTTCCTCCTGTCAGAGTTTGGGGCGCACCACAGGACCGAGAGTCAAATCCCCACCCAACCACATGCGCCTCAAAATCACGTAAGACCCAGACCCGGCCGACCCCTGCCTCCATTAAACTAGATCCAGACCTGGCTAGTCCCACCCTTGTCAAGCCCCGCCAGGCAGGGGACGTAGCCTCAGGTCCCCTGGCCTGGCACCAGATGGGGGGCATGGCCTCAGGTCCCCCACCCAGACCAGGGCGGGGGGCATGCCTTGAGGTCCCCCGTCAAGCCCCGCCAGGTGGGGGACATGGCCTGAGATCCTCTGTGAAGCCCCGCTGGGTGGGGGGCATGGCCTCAGGTCCCCCGGCCCAGCACCGGCAGGGGGGTGCAGCCTCAGGTCCCCTGTCAAGCCCCGCTGGGTGGGGAGCACGGCCTGAAGTGCTCTGTCAAGCCCCACCATGCAGGGGGTGCGGTCTGAGGTCCCTCGGCCTGGTGCTAGGGTGCGGGGCATGGCCTGAGATCTTCCAACCCAGCACTGGGGGTACACCTTGAGGTCCCTTGTCAAGCCCCGCTGGGTGGGGGGTACGGCCTGAGGTCCCCTGTCAAGCCCAGCCAGGCAGAGGGGGCACAGCCTCAGGTCCCCTGGCCTGGTGCTGGGGCGGGAGGCGTGGCCTGAGGTCCCCCGTCAAGCCCTGCTGGGTGGGGGGTGTGGTCTGAGGTCCCCCAGCCTGATGCTGGGGTGGGGGGCATGGCCTGAAGTCCCCTGTCAAGACCCACCTGGTGGGGGGCACAGTTTGAGGTCTCCCAGCCTGGCACTGGGGTGGGGGGAGCAGCCTGAGGTCCCCTAGCCCAGCACCAGGATGGGAAGCTCACCTTGAGGTCCCCCGTCAAGCCCCACCAGGCGGAGGGGCATGGCCTCAGGTCCCCTGGCCTGGCGCCGGGGCGGGGGGCGTGGCCTGAGGTCCCCCAGCCTGACGCCAGGGCAGGGGATGTGGCCTGAGGTCCCCTGTGAACCCCTGCCGAGTGGGGGAGGGCGTAGTCTCAGGTCCCTGCTGATTGCTCGTTAAGGCTCCTTATGGGAACTTGGCTTCAGCTGTGGGTGCAGCCATCTTTGTGACGAAGTGATGGTCAATTAGCATATCCCCTCTTTATTAGATAGGATAAATAAATAAATAAAATGTTAAAAAAAAAAGGAAGAAGAAGCTTTTGCTTAGTTCTTGGGCGCTCCATGCTCTAGCACTGCTGGCAGATACATGGGAAACCAAGGTGTTTCCATCCTTGTACCACAGATGACCAGACACCAGAAGGTGCTGAATCAGCTGAATGCCCTTAGCCAGTGTTGCTCAGCAGTGCACCAAAGGGTGTCCAGTTCGATTCCCAGTCAAGGACATGTATCTGGGTTACAGGTTCGATCCTCAGCACCTGTCACAGCACATACGGGAGGCAAACAATCGATGTGTCTCTCTCACATCCATGTTACTCACTCTCTCTCTCTCTCGCTCTCTCCATCTCTTCCTCCTTCCCGCCCTTCCACTCTCTCTAGAAAAAATCCATGGAAAAAATATCCGCGGGTGAGGATTAACAATGACAACAACAAAAATTAGCTGGGCTGATTCATTATTATACATCATGGCTTCCTTTAAGCAAACAATCACATAAACACAAATCAATAAAAAGGCTGTTCCAGGCAGCTCAGTTGGTTAGCATCATCCTGATACACCAAGGTTGCAGGTTCGATCCCTGGTCACGGCACATACAAGAAGTAACCAATGAATGCATAAATAATTCGAACAACAAATGGATGTTTCTCTCTCTGCCCCCCTTCCTCTCTCTTTCTCAAATTAGTAAATACAAAATAAATAAAAAGGCTGTTCTTTTCCCTACCCACTGACGAGGCAGGCGGAACAAAGTGTTATGGGGTAGGCAGATTCCAGCAGCGGGGCCCATGTTTTCTCTCATGACCTGCGGCCCCACCCCAACCAGTGTCACTCACAGAGAGACCAGACCAGAAAGGGAAACTGGAAGAAGTAAGAATAAATCACCTCTACCCTCCTCCTCCAGGTTGCCGGCCAGAAACTACTGAAGAATCTCTTGGAAACATTTAAGAGACTATAAGGCTGTGTGTGTGTGTGTGTGTGTGTGTGTGTGTGTGTGTGTGTGTGAGAGAGAGAGAGAGAGAGAGAGAGAGAGCAGGTTTGCTTTTTTTACCCTCCCAGACTATTTTCTGATTAAATGTCTTCTAAGGGCTTGCATAGGAGAGCCTCGGAAACCCCATCTCAACAGAAAAGGAGGAACACACAGGACTTCCCTCTTTCCTGGCCTCCTAGAAGCACAAGCACTTGAAGATGCAGTTAACTCGGTTCTCGCCATATTTCCAGGAGACGAGAACCATCAGTCCCGTTTTATAATCTGGGACCTTGAGCCATGGAGAGGGCGAGCCACGTGGACGCAGTCACGCTGCAAGTCGGACCCAGTCGCCCAACCCAGAACACGCTCTCCTGACTCCTAGACTGGCACCGCCTTCTCGCTCTCATGCTTGACCCCAGGCCCTGGCTAACAGGGTCAGCAGGGTGCGGCTCTGGGTAGGTGGTCTTGCTGGAATGCGGAGATATGGAACCATTAAGCCTGTCATCTCGAGACAAGCTCCCGATGTCCCAATGGAAGGATTTTTCAGACCAGGGTTTTGAATTGCTCTGTGTCTCCGCGCTGTGTGTGTGTGTGTGTGTGTGTGTGTGTGTGTGTGTGTGTGTGAGAGAGAGAGAGAGAGAGAGAGAGAGAGAGGAAGGTAGTTATGGGTGCAAAACCACAGCCAAGTCAAGATATTTGCTCTCAATCTTGCACATGTCAACCCATGGCGAACTTTAGTTCTTTTTCTAGCATCAATACAAATATTTTTCTAGCTTCTCTCCTTCATCCTCCCTTCTCTCCCTCCCTATTAGACTAATAGACTTCCCAAAACTCACTGCAAGGGGATGGAGTGTGTTGGTCTAAGTCAGTGGTCGGTAAACTGTGGCTCACGAGCCACATGAGCCGTGGTTTGCCGCTCTGTTGACTAACGAGTTTGCCGACCACTGGTCTAAGTATTGTAACAGTGTAACAGGTTCCTAATGGGGTAGCATGTAAAGCAAATGTGGAAATTAGGCTGAGGTGGCTAGGTGCCTTCCCTAAGGGCCCAGAGTGGGCAGAGCCACAGCAATGTAGGGCAGAGGGCAGAAAACAGCTGCTGACAAAGGCAAAGTCAATGACCCTCAACATCTGAGAGGAGGAAGGTGATAAAACATCATCACAGGGGTCTGAAGATAAGACAAGATGAAAGTTAGGTGACAGGGAACTTGGCCAGACTGGTCAGCGCTTTTTAACATCTGAGCTACCAGTGGACTCAGGTTTGGGTTTGGTTGACTATCCCTCAATCTTGTACTAGTCCTAAACTAAAACTAACCCCTGACTTGCAGTCCTCTTCCCTTATTGGCAAGGCATGATGGGACAAGTGGGTTTTCCTGGTGAGAAGTGGGAAAAGACTGGGACCCCAGGGCAAAGGAACAGGTGGCAGAGTGTCTCTGGAACCTCTTTATAAGGTTGATTTCTGAGACGAAAACTACTACTACTAAGGATCCAAAAATAATAATGACTGCCACTTCAAGGCAGACACATCATGGAAGAGGAATACCTGAGGCGACTGTGAACTTCCATTTACTGGCTCACCTAAGACCTCCTTGAGGTCTTTTTATACATGACAGCTGGGGGCTCCCCAGCATGAATATGTAAAATGATGCAGTTGCATTGAAAAATCTTGCAAATTCCACAAAAAATTAAACAGAGCTGCCATATGACTCAGCGATTTTACTCCAAGGTTTATGCCTAAGAGAGCCGAAAACATATCTACATAGAAACCTGAAGATTAATGTTCATAGTAGCATGATTCAAAATAACCAAAAGTAGAACTAACCCAAATGTCCATCAACTGATGAGTGGATAAAATGTGGTATATCCATGCAATGGAATATTAGTCAGTCATAAGAGAGAAGGAAGAAGGAAGGAAATGCTGACACGGGCCACACATGAATGACAAGGTTCTTGAGGATATGACGCTACGTGAAACAAACCAGTGACAAAGGGACAGATGCTGTATGAGTCCACTGATATGAGATACCTATAGGAGTCCAATTCATGGAGACAAAGTAGGATGATGGATGCCAGAGGCTGAGAGAGGAGGATGGGAAATTTGTTGTTTAATGGGAATAGAGTTGAGTTCTACAAGATGAAGAGAGTTCTGGAGATTGGTTGCACAACAATGGGAATGTAAAATACTGAAATGTACACTTAAAAATGGTAAATTTGTTATGTATATTTTCCAAAATTAAAAAAGGAATGAAGTAATAATACTATGACATGGATGACCTTGGAAACATTATACCATGGAAGGAAGTCAGACACTAAAGACCACACAGTGCATTGTTTTATTTATAGAAGGCACATCTATGGAGGTAGAAATGGATTAGTGGTTGTCTAAGGCTGGGGAACCTGGTGTAAATGAGGAGTGACTGCTAATGGGTGAAGGGCATCTTTTGAGGATGGTGAAATGTCCACAAAGTCAATGTGGTGATAGTTGCATAATTCTGGGAATACACTAAAAACAACTGCATTTTTAAATGGGTGAACTGAATGGTATGTGAATTATATCTCAATATATATCTGTTAAAAAGTTAAAGCAGGAAGAATGAAAATGAACTCTGCTTCTTTTAAAACATGAGTATTGCCCAGCCAGCATGGCTTAGCGGTTGAGCGTTGACCTATGAACCAGAAGGTCATGGTTCAATTTCTGATTGGGCACATGTCTGGGTTGTGGGCTCCATCCCCAGAGGGGGGGGGCGTGCAAGAGGCAGCTGATCAATGATTCTCTCTCATCATTGATGCTTCTATCCCTCTCTCCCTGTCCCTTACTCTCTGAAATCAATAAAAATATATTAAAAATAAAATAACAAATGAGTATTGTTAGGTTGTGTGACCTAAGAGTATCTATGGTTGACAATTGCACTCTCTTAATGAACAGTGGGACATAAGCCTGTTGCTATGACAGAATAGGGGAGGAATGTTATTCGAAAACAGGGACACAGCTGACTCCATCTGAAGAAGTTAGAAAGACTGTCTGCAGGCCTGAAGGAAAAAAGTACCCAGGCAGCAGAGCTATATTAAAAAGTTCTTTAAAAAAAGTTGTAATGGGTCAAATACATTTCTAGACAAACAACTCAAAACCTTCCATACAAGAGGCTTGCAAAGTCTTTCAGGCCTGATTGCTAATTTAGCATTGACTAGTTTTTCTAACGCTGAGGAAGTCCTACATTGTTTAATGACTTTATCACCTCTTTTGATTTCTTGACAAGAGAAGGTCAAATGTGCATTTCAGCTTGCTTCTCATCATTCTGCATTTGAACATGCTCCTGGGACATTTTAATAGGCAATACCGGCAAGGATGTTTAAGATTAGAATAGATTGTACCATAAAAATGACATTAAAAAAGACTGTTCAGCCTTAAAAAAGGAAGGAAATCCTGTCACATGCTACAGCGTGGATGAACCTTGAGGACATTAGGCTCAGTGAAACACATTGATCACAAAAAGATAAATATCGTATGATTCCACTTACATGAGGAACCTGGAGTAGTCAAGTTCACAGACAGAAAGCAGACTGGTTGCCAGGAGGGGGAATGGAAAGTTGTTTAATGGGTAAAGAGTTTCAGTTTTGCAAGATGAAAATGTTCTAGAAATACATTGCACAACAATGTGAATATATTAACACTACTGAACTATGCACTTAAAGATGGTTAAGATGGTAAATTTTAGATTGTGGTTTTCACCACAGTTAAAAATACTGGAAGGACAGCATTGAATTAAAAGCCTTAATAAAAATTTCATTTTTATTCTATTAAGATATGACTTACATGGGAAGAATTTTCAAATGTGACAAAGAAACTTGCTGGCTGTGTTTGATCCTTATTTTTTATTCCTGCAGGAGTAATGAAAACAGATCACTTGGTTTAATTGGGTGATTATTTTTACTTCCTGGTTCCTGCCTGATTATGCAATGCTTTTGGTTACAGATAGGAAAAAAAGCAAGTTTATGTGCTAGTCTATTATTTTTATGACACTACATTACAAAGGACTAGACTGAGAAATAGTTCTATTTACATCAAGTTTTTATAAAAACTTACTTCTAAATAAATTGGAGTTTGGGGGGCCAGGTCATGAGGTAAGGTATTTTCCCTAAGGTCTAGGAGCTGATACTATTTTATATTTCCAAGTGTATTCTTATTTTAACTGGTCTTATAATATGCACTTGCTTCCTCTTTCAACAAACTTAAAAGGTCACAGAAACTATCTTGAGTAATACATCAAGTCTTTCATAAATTTTGATTTCATCAGTTTCACTCCAAAATGTAACCACTGCTTAAAATGGGCTCTGACAATTAGACATAAGATAACCACCCCCCCAAAACACACACACACACACACACACACACACACACACACACACACACACACACAAACAACAACAGATGTTCATTATAATCATGGATCTCTGAGAATAGCTACTATTCCATACATATTCCTTGGGCTTTCCTGGGCTATCAGCTCTGTTTTTAAGCAATAGTCATACTGATGCATTTGTGTGTTAAAGGCATGATAATACCCATTTTCTATAAACTTTGCCCTAGGCCTGATGGGTGTTCTAACATTAGATTTATAGGAGATATTCTTGAATACTGAGAATGAGTCAGTAGCTAAGATGTCAGAGCTTTCAGAATATACTGGTGATTATTTCTAATGATAAAGCTGTATTATATTTACTTTATTCTCTACTTGGTTAACCAAGAAGATGTTATTTGGGCAGTTGCTACAGCAGGGCCCCCCTTGCCTAGAGCCTGGCTCTGTAAAAATAGACAATCAGCTTGGAGAGGGCTCCGGGGCTCACCCACCACCTTCGTCCATTATAGCTGCCCCTTGGTGTCCACAGGGGATTGGTCCCAGGACCCCCCTCAGATACCAAAATCTGTGGATGCTCACATCCCTTATGTGAAATGGCACAGTATTTGCGTAAAGCCTATGCACATTTTCTTATATAATTTAAATTATCTTTAGATTACTTATAATACCAAATACCATGTAAACGCTATGTAAATAGTTGTTGTCCTGTATTGTTGAGAGAATACTGACAAGAAATAAAAGTATGTATATTACAGATGCAACCATCATAGGCCTAACTACATAGTTCACATCAGCAACTTTTGTTAACATAAAAACATTCAAACCTGTAAAGAATTTTTGTGAGTTTATTTGAGCCAAACTGTTGATAATTGCCAGGAAGCAGACTCTCAATGGATTGGGATAATGCTCCGGAGAATGGCAGGTTACTTGAAATCCATTGGTGATAACTTAGGGAGGCTGGAGAAAGCAAAGGGGGGCGGGGGGGGGGGGCGAGGACCTCTGGGATTGGATAAAGAGTAAAATGATAGACACATACTTCTTTTACTTAGGTGGGTACAGGATAGTTAATAGCCAACAATTAACATGATAACAATAACAAGAAGGAATTTGTGGTAATCTGTCCTGGTGCCCAGGGCATTTGGTTTTGCCCTGAGGGGTCCAGAAAAAAGGGAAGGTACAAGTTACCGACATTTCATAGATGCAAAAAGACAATAACTCAGTTAAGGTAAAGTTTAATTTCATATTATCCATTGTGGTTACTTTAGATCTTTGAGTTTGCAAGATTGCCATGCAGGCCTTCCTTGAGCTTGTCAGGTTAGCATGTGGCCCCTTTTGTCCACACTTTAAATAATTCTTTGAAGCTGTCAGAGAAAGAAACTGAGGTCCAAAGTGATTCAAGCAATTAAGTGATTACCCACGGTCACATTCTTTCACTTTCACATTCATTCATTCATTCATTCATTTATTATTCTAGTATTTATGGATCAAAGTTGCCTCTGTGCCCAAGTAGTTAACAGAAACAATCCTGCATTCCATGCTTTCAATCCAAAATGAGAATCAGAAAAGGAACCATCTGATTGACATACAGGACTTGTGTTTTCGAATGGCTAATGGATGGCCTTCTTTCTATGTGAATAATTTGACTGTTCCCAGGTGTCCACCACCGTTTCTACATGTTCCTATCTTGGCTCACTAATCTTCTGTTCTGGGCGTGTGAGAATAATAATTATACGTGCGCACATCTACATAAACATATATAAACGTATATGTATATTTAAAGGAAACGTGTTCATTTTTTAAGGCACAGAATTCCTCTGCTCCACGTGACTACAAGACCTGCTGACTCCGAGGAAAGCCAGTCCAGTCTGGGCCCTGCGAGTGATGGAAAGTGCCAAGGAAAGAATGCTAATGATTTTTCCACTAGCTGAGCCCATCGAATATTTATATAACACCTTGATCAAAAGAGCTCAGAGCAATATTCTAAGTAGCTGAACTGTAACCTCATTTTGTAAACAGCATATTTTAAATACAAAAATAAGCTTCTTTACCAATCTTTATCATTTCTTAAAAATAATCACAGGCTACATTTCATAGAAAGAAGACTAGAAGTAAAATTGTGAATGGTGATAACCTCTGGGTGCTGGGATTATAGGTAACAAATTATTTCCTGTATTATTTAAAACTTCCACAGTTAACATTATAGACTTTTCCATTAGGAAAAATATCACATAAGACACTTAAAAATAGACCATAAAACTCAACCTCACTCATAATTTTAAAAATAAAAATTAAAAAAATTCTTTAAACATATCATATTGACAAGTACCTAGTATAGGCCGGGGGACAGCAAACAAGTCCCTGTCATAGATGACGGATGGGATTACAAATTGTCACCAGCTTTTTGGAGGACAATTTGACAATATCCATCAAAATTTTAAATGCACATACTTCTGAATCCAATAATTGCACTTCTAAGATTTTTTTCTTATATACTTGCATAATGGTGCAAAGATATATGTTGAAGGATTTTCAATAAGGAACTTGTTAATTAAATTGTACTATATCTATATAGTGATTCACTCTGCAATTGTTAAGAATTAGCTACCTCCATATATATGATTATAATTTAGTTTAGTGCAAAAAGCAAGTTGCAGATCAGTGAATATAACCACTTTTGTATATAATTTTAAGAGACTGTAAATACACATATGTGCTTGTGTGTACAATTAACATATCTGAGGGACTACTCTAAAATTAACTGTGAAAATACCTCTGAGAAGTTAGAAGACTGAGGTAGGTGAGGGTTTTTTATTTTTCGAAACTAATATTCCTTGATATTATTTGAATTTTGTTACACTGAACATGTATTTTTTAGTCTAAACAGCTTTATTCTAACATCACTCTCATACCATATAATACATCATTTTAAAATGTTTTCCAGTGTATTCACACATTTGATGTTTTCAGTGTATTCACAGAGTTCCACCATCATCATCACAGCATGCATTTTTAAAATGGTAACTACTAATATTTCTTGAAAGATGCTCCAAGAGTGGCAAGAGAATGTGTGTATGCGACATGATCAGAAAAAGTTTGAACAGTAAGAGAATGATCACATAAACAGGGAGGAAAAAAAAGAAAATGAAAGAAGATGGAAAGGGTCAGAGACAAAAATAAAAAGAAAGATGTTAAATGAGTTTTAACTAGGGATAGGTCAGATCTGCCTTGCTATGGATGAAAGGGGCCACAGGCTAACCTGACAAGCTCAGGGAAGGCCTGCAAGGCAGTCTTGCAAACTCAAAGACCTAAAGTAACCACAAAGGATGGTCTGAAATTAAAACTAACTAAAGGCAGTTATGGTGGGTAAGTCATGTCCTAGGCCAGTATCTTCACTCACAAGGACAACCTTTACCTTAACTGAGCCTATCTTTTTGCATCTAAGATAACATACCTATGAAATGTCAGGGTAACTTGTACCTTCCCTTTTTTCTGGACCCCTCAGAGCAAAACCAAATGTGCCTGGGCACCAGGACAGAGACCATAAATTCCTTCATTGTTATTGTTATCATGTTAATTGTTGACTGTTAACTATCCTGCACCCCCCTAAGTAAAAGAAGTAGGTGTCTATCATTTTACTTTTTAACCAATCCCAGAGGTCCCCCCCCACCACTTTGCTTTCTCCTGCCTCCCTAAACTATGGATTTTATGTAACCCATTTACATCTCCTCTTCTGATTGTAATGTATAAAAATAGGTGAAAAACCGCCATTCTCCAGAGCATTATCCCAATCCATTGAGATTTTGCTTCCTGGCAATTGTCAACAGTTTGGCTCAAATAAACACAAAAATTCTTTACAGGTTTGAATGTTTTTATGTTAACAGCTAAATAAGCACATCTGGATTTCATAACAAACAGATCAAGGTAAGATGCTAGGGCATCCTATATAATAAAGAGGTAATATGCATATTGACTGTCATGCCCTTGCACAAGATGGCTGCCCCCATATGGTCACAAGATGGTCGCCACAAGATGGCCGGCAGGGGAGGGCAGTTGTGGGTGGCCAGGCTTGCAGGGGAGGGCAGTTGGGGGCGACCGGGCCAGCAGGGGAGGGCAGTTGGAGGCAATTGGGCTGGCAGGGGAGCAGTTAGGCGTCGATCAGGCTGGCAGGCAGAAGTGGTTAGGGGCAATCAGGCAGGCAGGCAGGCGAGCGGTTGGGAGCCAGCAGTCCTGGATTGTGAGAGGGATGTCTGACTGCTGGTTTAGGTCTGAAACCGGCAGGTAGACATCCCCTGAGGGGTCCCAGATTGGAGAGGGTGCAGGCTGGGCTGAGGGATGCCCCCCCCCCCCGCCAGTGCAAGAATTTTGTGCACCGGGCCTCTAGTAATAATAATAATAATAAAAGCAGCACTTTTTTTTTTAAATAAATCTTTATTGTTCAGATTATTACAGGTGTTCCTCAAAAGCAGCTCTTGATTTGATGGTATTGCCAATATTTGGATAAACCAGATTCTATGTAAATCTGCAGACAGCTGAATATTAACTCCATCTCCAGAAGATACAGATAAAAAGAATTTAGAGAAATATATTTACTTTGAAGTTGCTAGAAATCTCTCCTCTCTTAGGAAGGTTGACAGTGAGATGCTCATTCTCAAGCAAATACTTCCTGGACATCAACATTTGGTTAAGAATATCTGAGACCTCAAGGAGAGCTGGACAGAGAGAAAGGGGCTTCTGAAACATACTGACAAACAAGCACAAACCATGCAGGACCATTTAGACTCTGGCTCAGAACATTTTAGAGGAAGGATGAGAAAACATACATTTGAAAGACAATGTTTCATGAAAACATTCAGCAAAACTCACACTTAATCTGTAAGTAAAGTAAAATTACATTTCCTCTGGGACTTTCCCTTATTAAAATCTTCCTTGAGCACTATGGATCTTAGGAATGCTTTGTAGAATATCACCTTGCTCCCCTTTTCCATCTTTCACAAGCACAGTTCAGAAGTTGGGCAGCTGGAGGAGTCCCTGGCACCAGGAAATTGATTAGGTTGGGTCCTATGCGCTCTTATTTACTTAATTAGGGCTGTGTGGTGACTGTGGCAATTGTGCTAGTTCAACATCAATAAAATAATGGAAATGTACACAGGACAGCCACGCCCATGCAAAACCTGTTTTTATATAGGCGTAAATGTCAGATTAAAAATAAAAGTCACCAGTTTTTGAATTAGAAAACTTTAAAGTAATGCTGGTACAATGATATATAACAATTAAAAATTTAAGATCAGTGCTATCTGTTAGGGCAGATCATCTTTAAAAGTATCTTAATTTAATAATAGTTTTAAAATCTGTTGAACACCTGTTCTAAATTGTTCACCTTGTGGCCCAATTCCAAATCAAGGAACACGGAATCCTCGATAACAAGCAATCCTTTGAAGTATTTTAATATGGTGTGTTTTCTATTTCTCCATGTGCTTGTGTGTGTGCACGCATGTAACACACCATATTATTGGAAAAAAATGTATTGCGCATGCTGGAGACTGTTGCTAACAACATAATTATCTCTATACATTCTCTGATTAACTATAACATCTTAGGAAACAATATGAAAACAAAATATTACTATCCCTGGTAATATGTCATTTAAGACAATGATCAGACTATAATTCTTAGTCATTTATTTGCTTAAAAGTAAAGTCACTTTATCAAAAAGGTTACTACATCCTGTCCTGTAACTGTGAAAACAAATTAAAAATGGAGCTTCTCAGACCTTCAAAATATGCAAAATGGTAACTGAAAGAATGTCACTGTGATGACAGTTAAAACCATCCATCTCCATGGGCTAAATGTGGACACAACTGGAAGCTAACCTTGGCTTTCAGGCTCGAGGTTAGACTAGGAGGACTTCTATTGTCATCGGGACAGGTGGCAATAACCTTAGATGGGGGTGTCAGAGCCTCCAAAGTCTCCTTTTAGATCTTACATCAAGCTACAATGAACCCTGGCTTAGAAACAAACTTTGAGTGCCAGAAAGCAAAGGTGAAGGGTTAAGTGCTTGTTATTTTTTATTTCTTAGATGCTAAAATGTTTTAAAAAGCAGGGACAGCTCAATTTAGATTACAAAAAGGCACTCTGATGAAAAGCAAATGTGTTCCTAAATGTATTTTGAAGTAGATGGTTAGAAAGCTAATATAGAGTTTGTGGTCTAAATATATCATTCTTTTAAGAGGCAGAACATATTGTTAAGGGGGGGGGGTGGGAAACAAAACCTCTACCATAGGACTTATGGCATATAGTAACTAAAATGTTTTTCCATTAGTTGACTTTTCAATGTTGAGGAATATTGTTCAGTAGACCCGAGAGAAGTCCTAAATTGGAAAAGCAGCTGAGTCCAAGGTCATCTCTCTTGTTTCCAAATATATCTTGAAACAAATGCAAGAAGGGCACTTTGCTGAGTGTTATCTGGACATATATAGTTTCAATCAAATTCTTCAAGAAGTGTCAGAATAAAAGTTGAACATTTGTTTGACATTGCCAAGTCCCTAGCAAGTGGGTCTCCTCAATGGCCAGGGCGCGCTAGCCTCGGAGACTTGGCAGTTATTACAATAAAAAGAGGTTCTTTCTCCTACTCTCAAGAAAGAGAAATTAAGAACAGTTAAACACTAGCTGAATCTTTTTCTAACATTTTTTTGGTATATAGGAAATCATATAAACTTATAAAAATGTCTCCCGACAAAAATATGTTTAAACATTCTGTTTCCCAGTAAATTCCTTGGAATGATCAGTTCTTTTTACTTATCTGAAAATGTTCTATGTAACAAGAAAAAGTGAGGGTATAGAGGACAGAGTTGTAGAACTGAATAAAAGAATTAAATGCTGAGTTTTTGAGTTAGTGTAAAAAATATCCCCCAGCCTGGTCGGCATGGCTCACTGGTTGAACGTTGACCTATGAACCAGGAGGTCATGGTTCAATTCCTGGTCAGGGCACATGCCTGGGTTGTGGGCTCGATCCCCAGTGTGAGGCATGAAGGAGGCAGCCCATCAATGATTCTCTCTCATCATTGATGTTTCTATCTCTCTCTCTCCCTTCCTCTCTGAAATCAATAAAAAATATATTTAAAAAAACACACATATCCCTCTCAATACAATGAAACAAGTAACTAGCTGACTGCCTACACTGCTCTCCTTTGTCATAAAAAAGCAAACCAAACTTAGTCCATGATTGCAGTCTCCTGTGAAGACAACAGTTTGTCATTCTCTATAATGGAGTGACTCCCTCATTTTGTCAAGGGTCCAAATGGAAGCAAGAATATTAAGCACAACTGTGATTATTGGATACCAAATAGACAATGATTCATAATCGCACCAACTAAAAACCTTCAGCAATTGAATTTCCCTCCTTTCCCAGCTTCAACTCCCTTATTCCCTCCAGACTGTGGCCCGTACCCCAGGGCATTCCCTTCCTCTTCTCCAAGGCGCTCTTGCTCCCTCCCTGAGTCAAATTCTACCCATGCTTCTAGGAGGGTTTCAACTTATACTGTCTCCTCCTCCAGCCTGCCCAGATTTGCTGTTGTTTTCCTTTGAATTATCTCTCAACTCTTGGTCCCATTCCAAAAGGCTGAACTGAAACTCTTAGAGACCCCTAAACCCCCAAAAGAATGTAAGGAAGTCTGAGTTCTGATTTTTCCCATGAAAACACCCTCTTTGATTTTTAATATACCAAATACTTCCAGAAAATTTGAGGTGCATTTGTTTGCCTACTAGATAATCCAGTGCTGTAAACTGCTTCAACTGTAGACTACATTTCTCATCTTGATAACTGGACTGAGTTCCCTGAAAAGAGGAGCCATGTCTTTTCTTACTTGATGCAGGCGAGGGCCAGTGAATGCATGCTGGTTTCATTCCTGCCGTCTGCCCTCCGTCTGTCATCCGTCTGTCTGTCCTCATGCTCTCCCACTCACCTATCCAACTCTTCCTCATCTTTCCAGGCCCCATTCACTTCTCCCTCTTTGATGAAGACTCCCCTTTGATCCTTTAGTTTTCCCTAGGTCTCTGTCTTGATGGAAGTTCAATGGCACCACAAAATTTAGCACTTGGCTATTAGGTTTTGATATGTTTACTGTTGTTTAATCCAGTTAAGAGGGACCCTGTCTTACACTTTTACTGTACCTTTTCATAGAGTCTAGCACATCCAATTACAGGGCACGAGAGCTTGGCACACAATAGGAACTCCTTTCCCTCTCCCATGCAACTGGGGAACAACTGTGCCACATGAGGCTTCCCATCACTTCCTGAACATTCCAGGTCCTTAACTGCCTTGATGTCTTCACCTCTCCTAGGCCCATCAAAATCCCACTTCATCCTTATGAATCCAGCTTAAGTCCTGCCTTTTCCCTCTACCCTCATACCCCATGTCAGAATTAACTGCTTCTTCCTCTGAGATCTCTGTTCTTTTCTACATAACAAGAATTTGAACATTTTTTGCTCATTAATATTGGAGTCTTTTAGACAGGGAGCTCTTTCAGGGCAAAACCAGGTCATGTTCATTTTCTAGTTGGCACTTAACACAGTGTCAGGCACACAGAAGACAATATCTACATATAGGTGAATGAACTTACCATTTCATTCTCAAATTAGTCAGGTAATATCTTACTAATTTCCTTGGTTTACCCTTGGTATTTTCTTTTTTAAAAAAAAATATTTTGATTGATTTCAGAGAGGAAGGGAGACAGAGTGAGAGAAACATCAATGATGAGGGAGAATCAATGATTGGCTGCTTCCTGCATGCCCCCCCCCACCCCCCCTGGGGATCAAGCCCACAACCTGAGCATGTGTCCTTGACCAGAATTGAACCAGGGACCCTTCAGTCCACAGGCCAACGCTCTATTGAGCCAAACCGGCTAGGGCTACCCTTGGCATTTTCATAGGGGCAGGCAAGAAATGTCTACAAAACTGTTCAATGGATTCTAGTTTTGACCAAACAAAATTAACTTTGTGGCTTTGCTTAATATTTTATTATATTTCAATCTTATGTTTCATTGCAGCATTGTCATATGGAAAAACTGGACTCAATCTAAATGCTCAGCAACAGGAGGGATATATGATTTAAAAACTTTCACAGAGATAGATTTAAATTATGACCTATAGAGCTTCCATTTGCTCTGTATCTAACACTATTATTCACTTCTCTTATGCATTTAATTGACATTAATTTTCAGTATGATTCCCTCATCTAGTTGGTTGAGTTTATTTTTAATCACTTAGTCAAGTTTGTTCTTTAGGTATAGTAAGTGGACACATTACAGAGCTACTGGAAGTCAAATTTGTTCAATCTTGGTTTGTCTAACTGCTTTCTGAAAAAATTTTTCTTCCTCTGTGAGTGTGCTGCACGTTCAGGACCAAGAAACGAATCAGACTGGGTTCTTTTAACAACGGAACAGGGTCCCCCATGAGGAGCGAGCCGCACTGCGGTCACTGCTGAGGTGGGGAAGAGATCTGCTACAAGCCTTGCAGTACTGATTCCTGCACCGCGGAGAGGTTGAAAGAGGTCCTTCAAAGTGCCCAATCTAATAAATGATTACGTGAGTCATCCAGGGGTTCCTTTCAAGCTCTGGATCCTGTGACTGTTTACCAGGTTTCACGTGCAGTGTTAGCAAGTGGCCAATCCAGGAACCTGCAGTTAAACTCTGAACTGGGTGGGAACTCATGCTTTCACTGAAAAACAGGAATCTTTCATTTCCTCCTGTGTTCTGAAGAGTGAATTTCCACAGAAGTAAACCAAGTTTGGTGACTCAAGTCTCTGAGCAATTCAAGAGAGGAAATTGCAAAATTGTTGAGAAAGTACTTCCAATTTGCCAAAAGGGGGAGCACCGGAGCAGAAAGCATAGGTGTCCAAGTCTTGTTTGGATTCTGTGTTTTAGTTTTTTATTTCTTTTGCAAGGATGGGATGAGACTAAATGACAGGTATAGCCAACTTTCTCTTCGTAAAATTGTCTTAAGACAGGAAAGACAAATATTGAAAATATACAGTTAACTTTGAAAGATCCCTCTCTATCTTCCTCGGGTAAAAACCTCATGCCTGGCTGCCACACAGCCCACAGCTCTCATTAAACTGCTCTCATTAAAAGGAAAAGGAGAAGGAGAAACAATTACATATTCAACAAAAATGTAACTTTATTTCTCTCCTAGATGCCACGGATTGTTTAAAAACAGTATTCGTTGCATATATAATCTAGATCTCACCTTTGCTACAACAGTGGAGAAGTTATTGATATAACTGAGTTGAATAAAAGTTACCCACTCCCTAAGGCTAAACACTACTTCCTGCCAAGCAAGAGGAATGATGTAAGCGCCTAGAACCCTTTGTAGAAACAAGTCTTTGATTCACACTCATTAGTCACTAATGTTGGGTGAATAAAATGCTTGTCTTATTGAGGTTTCTATAAAACACACATCTCCATACGAACTCATTTTCCAATACAAACTTGATCTGTCTTTGTAAAGGCAGCTTTGGCAAACTACCTATTTGTGCATAGTTTCAAGTTCAATTCAGAAGAAATCAGCAAATTTATATATTTTTAGTTTGAGCAACATATTCAGTCTCTTATTTTACTCAAATTGCCCTTTTATGATGTTAGCTTAAAAAGGTAAGAAACAAACATACTTGGAAAATGCAGAATGGAAAAATTTCCAGAAGTTTTATATATCCTATCTAATAAAAGAGTAATATGCAAATTGACCATCACTCCAAGACACAAGATGGCCACCCCCAGTGGTCAAAGATGGCTGCCTCCATGTAGACACAAGATGGCCGCCACAAGATGGCCTACAGGGGAGGGCAGTTGTGGGCAGTTAGGGGTGACCAGGTCAGCAGAGGAGGGCAGTTGGAGGTGACCAGGCTGGCAGAGGAGGGCAGCTGGGGGAGACCAGGCCAGCAAGGGAGGGCAGTTGGGGGGGGACCCAGGCTGGCAGGGGAGGGCAGTTGGGGGGGACCCAGGCCTGCAGGGGAGGGCATTTGGGGGGGGACCAGGCCTGCGGGGGAGGTCAGTTGGGGGGACCAGGCCTGCAGGGGAGGGCAGTTGTGGGTGATCAGGCCAGCAGGGAGGGCAGTTAGGGGTGACTGGGCCAGCAGAGGAGGGCAGTTGGGGGAGATCAGGTCTGCAGGGGAGGGTAGTTGTGGGCGATCAGGACAGCAGGGAGGGAAGTTAGGGGTGACTAGGTCGGCAGGGGAGGGCAGTTGTGGGTGATCAGGCCAGCAGGGAGGGAAGTTAGGGGTGAGCGGGCCAGCAGAGGAGGGCAGTTGGGGGAGATCAGGTCTGCAGGGGAGGGTAGTTGTGGGCGATCAGGACAGCAGGGAGGGAAGTTAGGGGTGACCAGGCCGGCAGGGGAGGGCAGTTAGGGGCAATCGGGCTGGCCGGGGAGCAGTTAGGCATTGACCAAGCTGGCAGGGGAGTGGTTAGCAGGCCGAAGTGGTTAGGGGCAATCAGGCAGAGGCAGGTGAGTGGTTGGGAGCCAGCAGTCCTGGATTATGAGAGGGATGTCCAACTGCCCGTTTAGGCCCGATCCCACTGGACATCCCTCAAGGGGTCCCAGATTTGAGAAGGTGCAGGTTGGGCTGAGGGACACCCCCGTCCCCCCATGCACAAATTTCGTGCACCGGGCCTCTAGTGTTATATAAACAAATTAGGTAGAATAATACATTTAGATTTGACAGTTTACTGAAATGACTTCTTTTATTATTGCTGCCCACTGAATTAAAGCAAAATGATAGAAAGTATTAATCTAAAGAAGAAAGTTAAGGGCTCTGCAATTTCCTGAGATCTGGTTGGACTTCCATCTGCCTTTTTAGTTTGTATACAGAAAGAAAGAGAGAGGGAGAGAGAGATAGAAACATCAGTGGAGAGAGAGAATCATTGATCGGCTGCTTCCTGCACGAGCTAGCAACCCAGGCATGTGCTCTGACTGGAAATCAAACTGTGACCTTCTGGTTCATAGGCTGATGCTGGCCGGGCTCCACTGGTCTTTAGACAATGTGCTAAGAACTAGCTGGTATATTCTCCGGACTTGGAAAATCCATGATCTTGTATTTGGTTGGTAATAAGATTTAGAACAGACAAGATACTATCCTATTATAAAATTCTTCTTGAAGGACAACCTTTAAAATTGGATTATTTCCTGAACCGACACAGAAAGCAAGATAAGCAGTGGCCTTTTGGAATTTACAGTTTATACAGTGAGTCCCATGTAATGGTTGGCAACACTAAGTCCCAGGACAAGGAAATATGTGGACACAGAAGCAGGTTTTGCAGGCTACATTTTTCTCCTTTATTTGGGCCATCATGTGGAAGACAGATTATTTTCCAAAACTATTAAGTACTCGCATCAACCAGCCAGCTAGAGCATCCGTCCTGAAGGAGAAATGTAATAGGCTCTTCTTCTGTTAGTGCCAGCTGTCCAAAACTGTTAGAGTTAGTCAACGCTGTTTAATGTTACAATCAAATCTGGACATGAGTGGGAAAGTCACTGTACCAAACCCATTAAGCTGCGTTACTAAATGTCCAATGTTACATAAAAACTATAAATAACTTTGTACTGTTAGGTTTTTTTCCCAATTTGCTTTTCTTGAAGCAATAATGATGTTCTGCTTCAGTTAAAGTAATTTTGAAGCTGCCTTAGTGTTTAATCCAAATAATCTTTTGGTGTGGAATAAAATGGCAAGCAATAATCAAGTCAGAATTAAAAGCATTCCCTGGAGTATCTGTTGTTAACAATTTTGAAAATGAAGAGAAGAGCCGAAACCGGTTTGGCTCAGTGGATAAAGCGTTGGCCTGCGGACTCAAGGGTTCTGGGTTCGATTCCGGTCAAGGGCATGTGCCGTGGTTGCGGGCACATCACCAGTGGGAGGTGTGCAGGAGGCAGCTGATTGATGTTTCTCTCTCATCGATGTTTCTAGCTCTCTGTCCCTCTCCCTTCCTCTCTGTAAAATATCAATAAAATGTATTTTAAAAAAATGAAGAGAAGAGCACCAAAAGATAGTAAAGGCTAAAAAATTAAACACAAGGCTTAATCATTTTATAAGTGGACTTTCCTTTGGGAAATAAAATGCTGTTTCTGTAAGGGGTATCTAGTCTTTTTTCAAATATATGCAAAGGATTCATGCTCTCGTTCAAGGAACATCAGTCACTTACTACTTAACAAGAACAAGCCAGCAGCCAACACTGAACAAACACGTCTACCTCAATGTTCAAAACCTGACCAGTGAATTAAGAAGAGTTTGTTTCCACACACTGAAACCCAGCCTTGACTCTGTGTGGTTGATCTAACAGCTGAGCTAAAGGCACAAAGGAGGGGGCTGGTGGTTGGTATCTGCCCAACTAGGAGGCTCAAGTAAGCTGAGGGCCAGTTCAAACCACTTAATAACATAGAAATGCTTTGTTTCTTAAAACTTGTTAGAAGAAGTTTCTTCTACACTTACCTGGTAAATGATTCTTGGGATAGCTTCTATAATTACCAATAATCTCTATGCTAGTAAGTTTCTCTGATTACCAAGAAAGAAGCTTTCAAACAAAAATTACAAGTAGGACACATTTGGGAACAAAGATGCAAAGCCATAATCAATGTTGTATATTTTGAGCAGGGGTAGAAACAATTTTTTTCTTCATTAATTCCCCCCCAAAAAAGATAGCTAAAAAGAACTAATTAACCTACGATGGACATGCTAACAATTTCATATTTGAGTGTCCAAACCTAAAGGAAAAACATTCTGAAATGTATCTGAAAGTTGAAATGAAACAAATGGTGGGATATACATTTAATATCTTTCTTTAAGCAAAAATGAAAGGAATCTTCAAATACCTTGTCCAGATGAAGCAGAGACTAGAAGCACTTTGAAGTCTTGAATTTCACTTGGAATCCTGTGCTAACTTTTTAGCACATGATAACACCTATATTCTGTGACTTTTTTTAAAATTTAAAATAACAGTTCCCAAGACCTAAGTACTATTTTAGATTTTTAATGAAAATAAGTGATAGTCCTTAAATTTAATACATACTATAACTGTTACTTAAAACATAAATTTTGACACTATATAATTTTTAAATAAATAGCCATGATATGTACACCAAATTTTATTTGCCTTTAAGTAATACGAATATGTTATTCAAAATGTTAAATTTTCTTGAATTTGACAGAAGAAAAAGAAACTGAAGTGAAACTGTAGGAATTGCTGAACTTCAGATAAATGTTTCTTCAAAACAAGAGATACTAGTTCCTAAAAGATTCTTCTAAAGTTAAAAAAAAGATTAAGAAAAACATTAAGCTATAGGGTTACTACATTTAAAATAACTACATGTTTCTTAATGGACATATGTTTACATTTACATATAGTAAACTTCGTCCCCCATCTCATAAAACTCAGAAGACTCCCCTGATGTCTAAACTAAACAAAAATAAAAGGCTTTTTTTCATATTAAATACTTTAAAACCTAAATGTGTCTTAACATTATTTTCCAAAAAAGCTTAATAGGGAATGGCTAATCCGAAAGCAAAATGTTGCACAAACCACTTTCAAGAAAAGAAATACACCACGGGAGTATGCTTATAGAAGTCGTGTCAGCTAAAACCCCGAGTGACGACACATGAATTCAGAGTATCAGCCGATCCTCTCCTCCCTCCTGAATTACCTGACCAATGGAAGTTTGGTTTTGTTGTTTCAGAAAGCACTGTTTCTTACATTCCATCAATTGTTCAAAATCACGCCACATTTTCACTTGTTTCATATTTGGACCGTGACTTTCTCGGACAGCTTTTTGTTTCTCCCGAAGTTTCTATTGTCAAAAAAAATAAATAAATAAAACAATCAAGAATAATTAAGTCTCAGTTACAGGGATTTACTTCTATTGCCATAATCAGAAGAATATGCTATGCTTTGTACAATCTATAATAATAAAAGCATATTATGCTAATTAGACCGGATGTCCTTCCAGACAACCTTCTGGATGAAGCCAGGGCTGTGAGGGAAGCTTGGGTCCCAGGTGCCTGCCAGTGGCTGGAAGTAAGCCCAGGTTCTGGGTGCCAGAGGGAAGCTTGGGTCCCGGGTGCCAGAGGGAAGCCGGTGCCGGCAGTCAGGAGAAGGAAGGCCTACTCTTGCACAAATTTTGTGCATCAAGCCTCTAGTTCATGAATAATAATTGAATCAGGTTCTTCTATGCTGTATGAAAACTAAGGTTATATAAGTTAAATAAAGTTTTCATTGACGTAGGACAACCTGAAGTTAAAAAGCTAACACAAAGAAATATAAAAGAAAAGGAGGGGGAAAATAAAGGGAGTCAGGAAAGTGGAACAGAAAAAAGAATGCAGATTTTGGGAGTCGGAAGACTTGAGTTTCAACCTTGGCTTTGCCATAGGCTCTAAGTAAGGCACTGAATGCCTATAAACTTCAGTTTTCTAAATGGTCAGGTAAGGCCAATAAGAGGGGATACTTATGAAAGTACTAGAGGCCTGGTGCACGAATTTGTACATGTGTGGGGTCTGGCTGGCCCGCTGGCCAGGAGGAAGGGCCGTGGGCAGTTGGCCAGCCAGCCCCACCCCCTGGTCGAACCCCTAGTCAAGGGGACAATTTGCATATTAGCCTTTTATTATATAGGATTATGCTTCATAGGGTTATTTTTTCACATGACATAATAGATATAAAAAATACATGATAAACTATCATGTGTTATGTTATTATTAAATAGTGTATTCTTTCCTGACTCATTATATGCTCTATGTATGCATATATTTCTAAAGGAGAAGGTTTAGTGATTTTTTTTAAAAGTACACTATTAAATCGGCCCAAATCCTTATTAGAATTATGTTTGTTACTAATAACTGATATGGTTCCACCTACTAAAACTTCTACTCACTGACTCTAAAATTACAAATGGGAATAAGAAATTGCAAAAATGTACTTTGGGTCTACATTGTGACCAAATTGCAAAAATGTACTTTGGGTCTATATTGTGACCAAATTGCAAAAATGTACTTTGGGTCTATATTGTGACCAAATTGCAAAAATGTACTTTGGGTCTATATTGTGACCAAATTGCAAAAATGTACTTTGGGTCTATATTGTGACCAATTGAGGAAGGGTGACTGAAAGGAGGGGTAGCACAGAGTCAGAGACAAAGAGGAAAGAAAGGAAGGAAGGAGAGCAGAGGAAACAGAGCAGATGACAGCGCACATAAGGGAACAGTGACAGAAATACACTGACACTGAGCGTGGGAAATAATCAAGAAAGACAGAAAAGCAAGCAAAGACACAAACAGACTACACAGAGGCATTCTCATCTTTCCCTCTTTTAGGATATAACTGAGATACTGGCTGACCTAAGGACACCAATGAGAAGACTGGTAGTTGATATTTGCCCAAATAAGAGGCTAAACTAAGCTGAGGACCAGATTCAAGCCACTCACTAAAAACTGCCCTCTCAGCTATGGCTAATGAGAGCAAAGGTAATAAATAGCAAGCAGTAATAGGAAACAAAACAGAATTAAGAAAATATAATTTAAATATCGCCAGCAAATTTTTGACACAATACCTGGCATGTAAATACATCTATTTAAGTCTATGTTACAAATAAAGTATCTTACAAGAAATATTTTTATCCTCATAAACTAAAACAAAAAGAGTCAGATCAAGAATTTTAAAAGTTCTGAGCATGATTTTAAGATTAAGTTGCTACTTAACCTATTACTTTTCTTATATTATTGGAATAATTTCCTTGTCAAAATCCTAACAATCTATAAAAGTTATTTAAAGAACCAAAGACAGGATGTGGGTACTGTATCAGAAATATTAAATTTAGTTTGCCTCACACCCACATGTATTTGAAACCGTTAACTTATGAGTGCAACTGACTTTCATATATAAGTAATTAATTATATTTTTGTAATTTCTCACCCGAGGATATTTTTTCCATTGATTTCTAGAGAGTGGAAGAGAGGGAGAGTGAGAGGGAGGGAAGAAGGAGGGAGGGAGGGAGGGAGGAAAGGAGGAAGGAAGAGAGGGAGGGAGGGAGGGAGAGAGAGATGAGAGATGAGAGAGACATTGATATGAGAGAGACATTGATTGGTTGCCTTCCATACATGCCTGACCGGGGATCGAACCCACAACCTGGGTATGTGCCCTGACCAGGAAATGAACCCACAACCTTTCAGTCTACGGATGATGCTCTCCAGTGGTCAGCAAACTCATTAGTCAACAGAGCCAAGTATCAACAGTACAACGATTGAAATTTCTTTTGAGAACCAAATTTTTTAAACTTAAACTTCTTCTAACGCCACTTCTTCAAAATAGACTTGCCCAGGCCGTGGTATTTTGTAGAAGAGCCACACTCAAGAGGCCAAAGAGCCGCATGTGGCTTGCGAGCCGCAGTTTGCCGACCACGGCTCTAACCAACTGAGCCACACTAGCCAGGGCTGTGCCTTCACTTTTATAAAGCTAAATTCCCAAGGAAGTATCTGCATCTTTGAAAAGGCTTAAGAAGGATCCTATTTCCCTTTGAAAACTGTACTAAAGCCCTGGCTGGTTTGGCTCAGTGGATGGGGCTTCGGCCTGAGGGCATTCTTTTGGGGGTTTAGGGGTCCCTGGTTTGAGTCCGGTCAAAGGCATATACCTTGGTTGTGGGTTGGGTCCTTGGACCTGGCCAGGGCTTGTGCGGGAGGCAACCAATTGATATGTCTCTATCACACGGATGTATCTCTCCCCCTTCCTCCCACTCTCCTGAGAAATCAATGGCAGAATATCCTCCAGTGAGGATGAACAAAAGGAAACTGTACTAAATCTTTAAAAATTAATGACAATGTCATAACCATGTACTGAAAACCTGAATTAGACATATTAAAAAAAAATAGCCCTAGCTGGTTTGGCTCAGTGGATAGAGCATTGGCAGACTGAAGGGTCCCGGGTTCTATTCCGGTCAAGGGCATATACCTGGGTTACAGGCTCGATCCCCAGTGTGGGGCATACAGGAGGCAGCTGATCAATGATTCTCTCTTATCACTGATGTTTTTTTCTCTCTCTCTCTCTCCCTTCCTCTCTGAAATCAATAAAAATATATTAAAAATAAATAAGTAAATAAAATAAATAATAAATTCTTACCTTTCCAAGATTTTCTTGTTCAGCAATATTTTTGGTATACTGTTCCCTAGAGAGTCAATGTAATAATTTAACTTCAATTGATACATAAAACATTAACATATCTACCTAAATATATTAAACAATGTAATTTAGAGTACTGGAGTTAGAAGAAAACCCATTATCGAATATCTTCTTTCCTCATCCTTAGTCAGTTTTTAGAAGTAAACTAGAGTAAACAGTAATTTAAGGGGAAAAAAGACAAAACATCGCATAAAATTAAGAGAATTAAAATGTTAAGTACTATTTCTGGTTAATCTACCCTTAAAACAATGGCAAGACATTTGCTTAAATTACTTTGTTTTTAAAAGGTTTGCAAAAGGGAGAAAGGATACATATTAAAATAAACACCAGATAGTATCTAACCCTGAAATTCCAATTCTAGGAAATCATCCTACAGGAAAACTCTCATAAAATAAAGACAAAAACAAAAACCATTTCCTTCACCACTGTTTATAACAGTGAAAATCTGCAAACAAACTAAAACTGATAGATGGGGTAATGTTTAAATAAATTATAGTACTCCGTTTAAAGGAATAATAGAGAGCTATAAAAAAGAATGAGGTAGCTCTTTAAATACCAAAGTGGAAAGAATTCTAGATAAACTATGAAGAGAAAAATTGTATGTGTAGTTTAATTTTATTTTTGTATACACATAAAAACATTTCCCATGCACTTGCTAGCATGCGTGCACGCCCACACACACACACACACACACACACACACACTAGCAAATGCATGGGAAAAGAATATGAAATAATGTACATCAAAATATTAACATTAGACATTTCTGAGGCATGGCAATGTGGACAACATTCAATTTTTGTGTACTATATTTCATAATGGTTACTTTTTGTATTTCTTTTGTAATCTAACAAAAACTACAAAATTTTAATGTAAAAATAAAAATACAAATAACTTCGTATTACATTTTTTAACAAAAGTATAATTATATCTTAATATCACATAAGACAAAAAGTAGATTTAAACTGTTAAGGACAAAGATTAAAGGATGAAGAGAGACTTTTGACCTCAAATTTGGATAGAAAAAATACTAGGTTTCTGTGTAAACTACACTATAGTAGGTATTTACGAAGAAATTAGACAACACAAAATGAGAATCTAAGAAATCACAGACCACAAGAGAAACCCTAGCAGTCTAAGTGAAGGAAGATTCGCATTTCTGCAAAAAGGGAGGTGAATGTGATTAGAATAGAAACAATGTCAGTCAAAAGTACCCCATGTGCTTACAGAGATAAAGTGAAGGTAGAATTTGCGCACAGGAGTAAGGGAATAAACACAATCTTGATGGACCTTCATTTTGCTCTTAGAATTTATGAGATACTATGTCAAACTGTTTGCCTTTCCAGCTCTCCAGTGAAAAAACAGCCAGGAAGATGTAAATGACATACTAGCTTAAGAAGAATATACGGTTATAGTTCAAATTGCTTTAAATATTTCATATATTACCCTAGGCCTGAGAAATGTCCCAATCGTTTTAGAATTTCCATTGATATTTTATCAAGAAATCAACAGGCTCATACTCTTTTCCAATGACATTAATCCATAATTTTAATTTATTTGAGAGAGAACTATGCAGCACCTGTTTATGGACCAAGCATGCTCTGGGCCTTCAAAAAGCAAACAGGCCCAGTAGGTGTGGCTCAGTGGTTGTGTATCTGTGGGGAAGCATGGGACTTGGTTGGAAAGTTGGTAAGGAGGAGTCTCTAAGAGGTCAGGGGGCTTCTAAGAGGGCCTTGCTGAAGGCGGCAGCCCCTGCCTTGACTTTTCCAAACAAGTCTGAGCCCCCAGGTGTTTTACTGGAATCTTTATGTTTAGTCTTTAGATGTCCTTGCTTAAAGGACACTACAGATGCATGTGTCTTCTCAGGGATGCTTACTCTACTGATAGTATCTAATAGTTAATTTTAGATCAAGCCGTTGTTACAATAAAAGCCTAAGGAGGCAGGCGAATGGGGCCATTTGGTTTCTCAAGCCAAGCAGCCCCTTAACTCTCTCTTTCACAGAAAGGTTTGTCAGAGTAATCATTCATTCGTCACTCACGGTCTGCTGGTCAGCCCTAGCAAGTTTTGACCTATGAACCAGGAGGTCAGGGTTCGATTCCCGGTCAGGGCACATACCCAGGTTGCAAGCTCAATCCCCAATAGGGGGCGTGCAGAAGGCAGCTGATCGATGTGTTTTTATCATCAATGTTTCTATCTCTCTCCCTCTCCCTTCCTCTTTCTCTAAAAAATCAATAAAAACATACTGAAAAAAAAAAAGCAAACAGGACAGATAGTGGTCCTTATGCTCCAGGAACTCATACTATGCAATTTCCAAGCACTGCTGCACACACATTCAACTTGATATTCTGTGGTATACATTGTTTACCTTATCTTACACAATGAGGAAGTGATGTGCTCAAGGTAACCAAACTAGGGGCTGGGAAAATTAGGTTATAAACCCAATTTTATAGTTCCTCTCTAGTACTTTGAAATAAAACATGCTATCTCTTTAAATAAAATTCAAATTCATGATCTTTCAAAACAAAAAGTACCACAAAAGTAGAAAATCCTATCTAATAAAAGAGCAATATGCAAATTAACCATCATTCCGCTACACCCACAAGCCATGCCCACCAGCCAATCAGGAACGAGTATGCAAATTAACCCAACCAAGATGGATGCAGACACGGAGCGAGCAGGAGGCTTGGGTTTCTCTGCCAATGCAGGAAGTCAAGCTTTCTGCATTCCCTGGCCGGCCCAGGCCTCCACTCAAGGCTACAAAGTTTCAATTCTAAAAGATAAATAAATCCCAACAAAAATGGTGGCAGCCACGGAGCTGGAGAGAGCAGGAGGCTTGAGTTGCCCCCGGCGATGAAGGAAGCCAAGCTTCTGCAGCCTGGCCTGCCTTGGCCTCCGCTTAAGGCTACAAAGTTTCAATTATAGAAGATAAATAAATCCCAGATCCCAGGTCCTCCGCTTGGGTCACTGGGGGGCGTGGCTGGCCTGCAAACCACCACAGGCCCCTTGCCCAGGCCACCCCATGTCCCAAGGGAACCCCCACCCTGATCCAGGACACCCTTCAGGGCAAACCAGCCGACCCCCACCCATGCATCAGGCCTCTATCCTATCTAATAAAAGGGTAATATGCAAATTGACCATCACTCCAACACACAAGATGGATGCCCCTATGTGGTCAAAGATCCTGCCCCCATGTGGACATAAGATGGCCGCCACAAGATGGCCAACAGGGGAGGGCAGTTGGGAGGGACCAGGCCTGCAAGGGAGGGCAGTTGGGGGCAATCAAGCCTGCAGGGGAGGGCAGTTAGGGGTGACCAGGCCAGCAGAGGAGGGAAGTTGGGGGCGACCGGGCCTGCCGGGAAGGGCAGTTGGGGGGGACCAGGCCTGCAGGGGAGGGCAGTTAGGGGTGACCAGGCCTGCAGGGGAGGGCAGTTAGGAGCAATCAGGCTGGCAGGGGAGCAGTTAGGCATCAATCAGGCTGTCAGGGGAGTGGTTAGGGGGTGATCAGGCTGGCAGGCAGAAGTGGTTAGGGGCAATCAGGAAGGCAGGCAGGCGAGCCATTCGGAGCCAGCAGTCCTGGATTGTGATTACCAAAAGAATCCTACTGGGATCGGGCCTAAACAGGCAGTTGGACATCCCTTGAGGGGTCCCATATTGGAGAGGGTGCAGGCTGGGCTGAGGGACACCCCCACCCCGTGCACAAATTTCGTGCACTGGGCCTCTAGTGGAATAATAAAAATATTTTGTCTATAATAGTAATAATATTTTAAACATGTATCAGTGAGTTTAAGAGTATAGTAACTCCATTAAATTAATAATATTCTTATCATGCGTGACTCTAGTCAGGGCCTAATATTTTTCTATAGGGAAACTAAGGAATGATAAAGGTTATAATTTTTAAAATGATGATGAGGAATATCTGGTTAGAAAACTGATCAGGAAACCAACAGTTCAGGAGCAATATTTCCTTCTGTATTACTTATATTGGTAATTTTGAAAGAAATAGAACCTAATTTCTAACTTTTTATTTTTCAAGAACAAAATTAACTTCTCACATTTTTGAACTATTAGCATTGACCACACAGATTTATTTGAGCTAAGTTTATATTCAATGAAAGAATCTGAATAAGTACATTTAATATGTGTAGTATGTTGGAGTATTAGAAAAATATTCTATTTATAGGCTATCTTCAGTCTAGCTTGCATTCCAGTACATTATATATAAAAAAATTTAGACTCTGCCAAGACATTCTCGGTCTTAGATTCCTTCCTGGAACATTAATGTACATGCCACTAGAAATCTCAGCTGCAATTTAGAATAAATATGAATCCTACACTTTTAGTTCTTACTGGATGATAAAAGCAAAACATCTGAAGTGTGCTAAGGGGCAAAGAAAGTGTATCTTGTTCAATTACTGTATTTTATCCCAGCTAGCAATTCAACTATAAATGTATTTGTAAGGCAGCATTTGATTTATTACAGTATGCTGCAAGCTATGATTACCAAAAGAATCACCATATAAGGACTAGTGGCATTGGCATCGCTTCCTTGTTCTGAAGGCGGGCACACTGCAGTCACATAGTTTCTAGCTGAAACGCAGTCACTCACACTGCACAATTAGCAGGCAGATGACTAGAGTCCAAGCCACGGGGGACTTTAAAAACAGACAAACCTTAGTGCTTATTGAAAAAAACCCAACTATCAAAGTATATGTATTCCTCACAAGGGAGAATTATTAATGGGGAATTATTAATGATTACAAGAGTTTCTGTCTACGGTGATGGAAGTTTTGGTAATATATAGTTGTGATGGTTGCACAACAATGTGAATGTAATCAATGCAACTGAATTGTATACTTAAAATGGTTATAATGGCAAATTTTGTCATATATATCTTTTATGACAATAAAGACAAGTAAGCATGCAAGAAAGGAAATTACACATATTCCTACTTAGTTAACAGGGCTAGACTATCGAAAATATGTTTAACAAGAAATAAACCTTAATATTATCTTAATATCTACTTATTTAAGCACTCCAAATTTCATAACTTCATTTTACAGTCAAACCTCGTTTCATGAATGTCTCCCATCGTGAGCAATTCAGTTCTGGACCAAGTTGTTCACAGGAAAAAAATGTCTCAGTTGTCGACTAAAACTTCAGCTTTCAACCTGACAACCTTTTCATGCTATACCTCAGCATGACAAAAAGCATCTCTCAGGCAATAAACATAGGATAGAATGCTTTTTTTGCTGGCAGGAATCCATGATTAGCACAATTTTAAAACATAAAGCAGCTGTCAAGAGTGCTAACGTTGCTAAGGGTGTGAAAGTGCTCAGAAAACAACAATCACAGGCAAATAAATAGGTAGAAAACCTGTTGTTAATTGGATAAAGGAAAAGCAGTTAGCAGGTGATAGATAGCATTTGGGAGGCAGTGATATATTAAAAATCTTTTAAGGCTAGTAGGGGTTGGTTCCATAAATTTAAGAAGAGAAGTGTTTATTTATAGATTAAATAGTACATTAGACATGTACTGTATAAAAGAAAGGTTAAAACAGGGGATAATTTGGGGGTATGAATGGATGAATTCAATTTACATTATTTCTAATGGGGGAAAATGATTTGGTTTTCAAACAAATCATTTCTCGAACAGCCTTCCGGAACGAATTAAGTTCAAGAACTGAGGTTCCACTATCTTTATAAAACTTCAACAGGTGAAACATCATGTAACTCAATATAAAAAACGACAAAGTTACTTGCCTAATTGCCTTTCTTTTTTCTTGTTGGTCAGAAGAGACATATGCCTTCATCTCATCAATAGCACGATGAAGTTGAACTTCCAGGTTCTAAGTAGAAAGACTAAGTTTTAGGTTAAGTTCTTGATACAGAAAAACCTCAGGAAAGTTTGTGATTTCCTTTCTTTGTCTCACCTTAATCATACAATTTGTATAATGGTATTTACTTTCTTCTTGAAGACATTCTTCACGGAGTCCTCTGACTTCCTAAAACAAACACATAATTTTAAATGGCCACCATTACTGAAAGCATGGTCGGATGCAGAGAGGATGACTGAATGCACAACAAAAGAAATGCCATCAGTCATTTCCTCTTCTGCAACTGTACCTCTGTTTACTGTAACAGACAAGGCTACAATCTTTTCTAGAGATGACTCATGGGACCCTAACACTGCACGTTCAGTTATTCATTTATTACATACCTACTGTGTGCCCAGCTCTGTGTCAGGTGCTGGGACACAGCAGTGAACAGACAAGTAAGTCCCTGCTCTCATTGAAGAAGAGGAAACAGACATAACAAGGAGACACATAATGAAGGTCGTTTTTGATGGGGTTGAATATGATGAAGAAAATTCAGCAGAATGTGACAGGGTGACTGAGCAGGCAAAGTTAGATAGGGTGATCAGGGGAGATCTCTAGAAGGATGTGATATTTAGGTGAGACTGGGATGATGAAAAAGAGATCAAAGCAAAGAGATGGTGGGGGGAGGGATGCAGAGAGAGAAGAGCGCGAGCAGAAGCCGGGTGGTGAAAACAAGGTTGGCCTGTTTGCAGAACAAGTAGACTGCAGGTGTGGCTGGATCCCCTTGGAGGAGGAGCAGAGCCCAAGGATGTGGAGTTCCTGAGGCAGGTGGGGCCTCAGAGACCATAGTTTGGAAGTTGGGTTTTAAGTGCAACAGGAAGACATTGGAGGGTGGCCTAAGTTTTACTCTGGTCTCTTTGGATGCACTCTGAACAAACCATAGGAAGGCAGGAGTGGAAGTGGGAGAGCAGGTGCTGGGTTACTGAGGCATCTAGGAAGACAGGATGGGGGCCTGGATGTGGTGGTAGCGGTGCAGGTGGAGAGTTCAGGGTGCACAAACCAAGTCTGAGGAAATAAAGATCTCTGGAACCAGGAGACAGACTCAGGGGATAAGGGAAAAGACTCAGGAATCTTTTGACACTGGTATAGTGAAAATAAGCACACACAGACAGTGTTTGCTATTCTTCAACTAAAAACTGTCTTCTTACCTGTTCCAATTTGGACCGATTGCTTTCGAGGCCTGCTGCACAGCTATCATACTGCGATTTCTTTTCATCACACTCCTGGGTTAGTTCCTAGTGGAAAAGGGTAAATGACTGAGCAAGTGAAAATCAAAGGCCTGAAATGTAGCTCTGACACAATGCATGCCCTTGTTAGTCTCGTAACTGAACTCTAAGCTTCTTGGCATACTTAAGGGTTATTTATACAACAATTAGACATTTGAGAATTATGACAGATGGAGGTGCTGATAAACACAACAGCTACCATGTACTGAGCTGAGTGCCAGGCTTTGTTAGGAGCTAGGGACACAACAGTGAACAAAATAGCCAAAAAAATCTTCCCCTCAAGTAATGTTTCGACAAGTAAACAGGCTGTTGAGTGGTATGATGGGCAAATGCAAGATGTCATAGGTGACCTGGGACTCTCAGTAGATCTAATCCAGGCTTGGGAATCAGTGGGGACAACTTCCTAGAGAAATTTATATCTAAATTGAGGTGTGAAGGATTAGTAAGCATAGTTACAGGGAGGGTGGACAGGGGAGGAGAAGATTCAGAAAAAAGGAACACTATGCCTAAAGGCTTAGCTAGAGAGGGGAACAATTTAGGATGTACATGTCATTTATTATAATGGAGTGTGTCTGGGAAGTGTGAAAACAGGCTGAAGTCTTTGGCAGGGCTCTGTTCAGAACTTTGTAAACCATATTAAGGTGTTTGAGCTTTACCCTTGATAATAATGCAATCCCACAACAAGTCCTTGAGGTATTAATCTCCCTATGTCATGCCTGGAGAAAGTTCAGGGGGGCTAAATATCTGGCCAAAGATTATATTGCTGGGGAGGTGTCAGAATTTGAACTCAGGCTGTTTGAGTAGTTTCAAATTTCTTCTAATGCAGTATTTTGAATTAGACAATCTGAAAATATACTACAAACACCTAGAAATGTTAAAAGTATTTATAAATGCTTGATAAGGTAGAGTAAACATCCTTTCAAATCCAGAGCTGAACAGAACTTTCAAGGAAGTAAGAGGAATTACCAGGGCCAGTAACAGAAGATGATACCCGGTAGCTACCCTTGGTGAAGGGAGTTGGGAACAGTCAGTCGTGGTAACAAAAGTGAGTATAATGTCCAGGCAGGGCAGCGGACAAAGTCCTAGGCCTGTGCAGAGTGCAAAGTTAAAACTGAGAATCCCATAGTAAATCCAAATTGTTATTGTTGTTGTTTTTTAATATATATTATTATTGATTTCAGAAAGGAAAGGAGGATAGAGAGAGATAGAAACATCAATGATGAGAGAGAATCATGGATCGGCTGCCTCCTGCACGCACCCTACTGGGGATCGAGCCCACAACCTAGGCATGTGCCCTTGGCTGGAATCGAACCTGGGACCCTCAGTCTGCAGGCTAAAGCTCTATCCACTGTGCCAAACCGGCTAGGGCTCCAAACTGTTTTTCAACCCGGAGACCCATGAGAAAACGGTTAATCCCGGGCCTGGACTGATGTAGGCCAGCCTCAGAATGACCTTGGTTTCACACTGCACAGTTTCCTTGGGAACAGGCGAGTTAACAGAAACGATAAGTAAGGAAATGATAAGTGATCATTTCTGTTGTGTGTGCTTCCTTTGTTGGGTGGGACTGCATCTAGTTTAGGGTGACTAACAAAGTATAAAAGATAGGTGGGAAAAGGAGCTGTGGCTTTTATGTATCGAAGTGACCTACAGATGCCAAAAGCTCTCATGGGTCACAGTCATACCCACTCTCACAGAAGAAGGGGCGACAGAGGCTATGTACTTAGGCAGCTGCTGTGGCCTCCGGATGAGATGAAGATACTTTAGCAGATGAAAGCCTTTGTTTTGTCTGCGAGTCTGCTGATCAGTAAATGCGGCTGTGCTGCTGCAGAGGTGGATAGGAAAAGGCCAGGCAGGTGTGGGATCTGAATTGATCCTACCTGCATGGTCTAAGAACTCCCATGCTGAGACCTTAACTCGAAATTAACTCCCAGTTTGTGATCCTCCTAAAACACCTGGCAGAATGACCACAAAACCAGTCTGAGGGACACACCCTCCCTCCAGCTGCCAGGATTCAAGAGACAAAACCTCGAGGAGGAACCAAGATGGTGGCATAGGTAAATGCTTGCACTTGCTGCCTCCCACAGCCACATCAAAATTACAACTAAAATACAGAACAACTATCATCCAGAACCGCGGGAAAGCTGGCTGAGTGGAAGTACTACAACTAGAGAAGTAAAGAAGAAAGCACACTGAGACTGGTAGGAGGCGTGGAGGCGTGGAATGGGCTGGTCCGGCACCCTGGTGTGCCACTTTTTGAATTGGGAGGGAGATTGCCTCTGCGGAGGCTGCCTGGAGGAGCAGAGGAGCGAGGGGACCCAGCCCCACATCAGACCCCCCAGCCCAGGGTTCCAGAGCTGGGGAAAGAAGTCCAAACCAGTGTGGATTGGGGCTGAGTAACACATAGGGTGCTGGAGACCCAGCTGCTCCTCTTTTTTTTTTTTTTTAAATATATTTTATTGGCCCTAACCGGTTTGGCTCAGTGGATAGAGAGTCGGCCTGCGGACTGAAAGGTCCCAGGTTCGATTCCGGTCAGGGGCATGTACCTTGGTTGCAGGTACATCGCCGGTGGGAGGTGTGCAGGAGGCAGCTGATCGATGTTTCTCTCCCATTGATGTTTCTGACTCTCTCCCTCTCCCTTCCTCTCTGTAAAAAATCAATAAAATATATTTTAAAAAAATATTTAAAAAAAATATTTTATTGGTATTTTACAGAAAGGAAGGGAGAGGGATAGAGAGTTAGAAACATCGATGAGAGAGAAACATCGATCAGCTGCTTCCTGCACACCTCCTACTGGGGATGTGCCCTTGACCAGAATCGAACCTGGGACCTTTCAGTCCGCAGGCTGACACTCTATCCACTGAGCCAAACCGGTTTTGGCGCAGCTGCTCCTCTTAAAAGGCTGGCACCGTGAAATGAATTTACAAGCTCCCACTTCCTCTGAGCTCCAGTGCTGGGCGAGGCTCTGGGGGACCCAGACACATGTGAGGAGAAACTGAACTGTCTGGCATCAGGGCAGGAACTTGGGGGCGGATTTCTTCCAGACAGAGGCGTTCACAGCGGTCATTGTTCCCTTACTGGGACCTCTCTGGTATAGAGCTGACTGGCAGCCATTTGTTTGCTCTGCCCTGGTAATTCCCTGAGACCCCACCCCACCCAATTAAAACCCCACCCAGGCTGTGCACAGTGACTTTTGCATATGAATGGCCTGTCCTTTCTGGGCCTAAAACCTGTCAAACTAGCTGCAGCTGGGTCAGGGCGCCCCAAAGCTATCAATAAAAGGCCCAAGGCCCCCACCAGCACCAGCCTGCCTTGCTTCACAGCTGGGCCTTGCATGGACACTTCTAAACCTGATACAAAGAAGAGGAATCTGCAGATCTCTCTGTAGCTCTGGCTGGACAGCCCCAGGCAGTGGCTGACTTTGCACCACCCTGGAGACCCAAGAGCCAGTGTACCCAGTCGTCAGTGTGAGACCATTCCAGATTACAACTCTTCATATCCCTAAGTGACACACTCAAGGGGCAGACTCAGTGAGCACCAAAGCCCCACTGAAGCAAGTCCTGCACCACAGGGGTGTCTCTTGCATAGCAGCTTTCCCACTGTAGTTACTGCTGGTCCCCACAGCCAATTGGCCTGGAGGTCAATTCCTCTCAGTGACACCAACAGTAATTAAGGCTCAACTACAAGAAGACTGTGCACACAGCCCACAAAGGGGTGCACCAAGAGTGTCCACCTCAGGTGATTGGGGAAGCTGAGCCACTGGGGCCTATAGGACACCTGCTACACAAGGCCACTCTATGAACTCAAAGAGACTTAGCAGCTCTACCCAGTACATAGAAACAAACACAGGGAAGCAGCCAAAATGTGGGGACAAAGAAACAAATCACAAATGAAAGAAATGGAAGAAAGCAAACTACTGGATATAGAGTTCAAAACCACAGTTTAAGGTTATTCAAGAATCTTCTAGAAACCTCCGAGGAACTTAGTGAGACCTTCAAGGATCTTAGTGAGAATGCCAAAAAAATGGAAAAGGACCAATCAGAAATTAAGCATATACTGACTGAAATAAAGAATATACAGGGATTCAACAGTAGACTAGAAGATCCCAAGAATCAAGTCAATGATTTGAAAAATTAGGAAGCAAAAAACACCCAACCAGAAGAGCAAAAAGAAAAAAGAATTTAAAAATATGAAGATAGTGTAAAGAGCCTCTGGGACAATTTCAAGCATACCAACATCCGGATTATGGGGGTGCCAGAAGAAGAGGGAGAACAAGATACTGAAGTCCTATTTGAAGAAACAATGACAGAAAACTCCCCCCACCTGGTGAAAGAAATAGACTTACATGTCCAAGAAGCACAAAGAACCCTAAACAAAAGGAATCCAAAGAGGACCACACCAAGACACATCATAATTAAAATGCCAAGAGCAAAAGACAGAATATTAAAAGCAGCAAGAGAAAAACAGTTAGTTACCTACAAGGGAGCACCCATTCGACTGTCAGCTGATTTCTCAACAGAAACTATGCAGGCCAGAAGGCAGTGGCAAGAAATATTCAAAGTGATGAATAGCAAGAACCTACAACCAAGATTACTCTACCCAGGAAAGCTATCATTTAGAATTGAAGGTCAGATAAAGAGCTTCACAGACAAGAAAAAGCTAAAGGAGTTCATCACCACCAAACCAGTATTATATGAAATGCTGAAGGGTATTGTTTTAGAAGAGGAAGAGGAAGATAAAGGTAAAGATAAAAAATTATGAACAACAAAGTGACACCAAATACATATCTATCAACAAGTGAATCTAAAAATCAAATGAATAAAAAAATCTGATGAACAGAATAAACTGGTGAATGGAATAGAATCAGAGGCATGGAAAGGGAGCGGACTAACGATTCTCAGAGGGAAGAGGGTGTGGTCGGGTGAGGTCGGGTGAGGGAAGAGATTAGACAAAGATTTTATATGCATTAATTATGGACACAGACAATAGGGTGGTGAGGGCCTAGGGTGGGGTGGGAACTGGGTGGAGGGAAGCTATGGGGGGAAGAAAAAGGGACATCTGCAATAATCTCAACAATAAAGATTAAAAAAAAGAGAGAGACAAAACCTCAAGAGAAGCTCACAACCCCAAAGTATAAACATATAGGGAAACAATCAATCCATTATGCGTGAGAATCAGAAGATAAACAAAACAGCAGGGCTACACCTCCAGAAACTCAGAATACCAGAAATATGCCTATTTAGTAAGTATGTTTAAAATAAATAAAGGTGGAACTGAAAACAAAAGATTAAAAAGGGACAGTGAGCAAAAATAAGACAAAAATGAGCATAACTGTCACAGACATGAAAAACTAAGTAGTGGCATAAACATAAGATTAGACTAAGCTCAGGAAATAAAAGACTGAACTAGAAAATAGAGCTCAAGAAATTATCCAAAATTCATCATAGAGATACAAAAAGATAAAAATATGAAAGTGGGGTTAAGCAATAGAGCACAGCATGTGTCTAACATTCATCTAGTATGAATTGCTGGAGAAGGCAAGAAAGACCAGGGAAAGAATATTTGAAGACATTATGTATGTAGAATTTTTCCAGAGTTAATGGAAAACAAAAAGCACAAATTCCATCAGAGCAAACAGAACTAAATCTATACAAATGTGACTTTAGGTAACTCATATAAATAAAAAAATACAGCCCTAGCCGGTTTGGCTTAGTGGATAGAGCGTTGGCCTGTGGACTAAAAGGGTCCTGTGTTCGATTCTGGTCAAGGGCACATGCTCGGGTTGCAGACTTGATCCCCAGTGGGGAGCATGCAGGAGGCAACCAATTGATGATTCTCTCTCATCATTGATGTTTCTATCTCTCTCTCCCTCTCCCTTCCTCTCTGAAATCAATAAAAATATGTTAAAAAGAAAAAATACAATATTTGTCTTTTCAACATGGCAGAAGACAGAGATGAAAATGCTCGGATGTCTCAGGCACCCCTTTGACTTGACAAACATGGAGGGATGTACTATTTAGGGATGGTAGTGAGATAGCTACATTTCTTTGTAATAGAAGAGGCAGGCAGTCCTTTACATACAGAGAAATCTACTTAAATCATATGAAAATGAATTTCAGGTGTTGGTTACTTTATATAAAATAATAAAGGACTTTACAGCATTTAAGATCTAGTATATGGTTTTACTTAGAAAACAATTAGGTTGAAAAGGAATAATATTCCATCTTTTTAAACTATTTTTAATAATTAAAATGATAGTCATTGTTGCAAAGTGCCTTATATGTACTATTTTATTTAATCAGTTAAATATATGATCTGATTACATTTTTTATATTATTATCAAACTAGAGGCCCGGTGCATGAAATTCGTGCACAGGTAGGGTCTCTAGGCCTGGCCGGCCATCAGGACCAATCAGGGCCTTCCGGCTGCCAGCCAGGGCCTTCCTTCGTTCCGTGCCACCCCCTGTTGGTCAGCGCACGTCATAGTGAGCGATCGAACTCCTGGTCTCCTGGTCGAGCTCCCAAGGGGACACTTTGCATATTAGCCTCATATATATATACAGAGAGAGAGAGAGAGAGAGAGAGAGAGAGAGAGAGAGAGAGAGAGAGAGAGAGACACTAGAGGCCCAGTGCATGAAAATTCATGCACTGGCGGTGGAGATCCCTCAGGCTGGCCTGCCCCCTCTCACAGCCCGGGAGCCCTCAGGGGCAGGAGGTGACCCAGCAATCAGGAGAAGGTGACGCCCCCATCACACCTCTGCTGTTGCCACTGCCGGCAGCACAAGCCTCGGCCGGCCCTGGTTACCTGAGCCTTGGGCGGAACTGGGCAGCTGGGCAGCTGCCATCCGAGGCTTGCCTGCGCCTAGGGTCAGCCCTGGGCAGCTGTGGGGCTGAGGGGACTAGGGGATTCCAGAGGCAGGTGCGCGGAGCTGCTGGGCCTGCCTGGGGGCGGGTCTGGACTTGCTGCATGCCTGCTGCCCGGCGGGTCTGAGCGGACTGGGCACCACCATCTGGTGGCTGTGGGTGCCACCATCTTTGAGGGTGTGGCAGCAATTAGCATATTCCCTCCTTATTGGCTGTGGGCACCACCATCTTTGCGACAGTGTGAGAATCAATTAGCATATTTGAATATGCTAATTATAATATTAGATGGTATTTGTCCCATCTCATCTATTAGAGCATCAACGCCAGAGAACAGAGACCTGTCTCTTCCATTCCTTTTGGTATGGCAGTAGTGTGTAGTGGAACAAACAAGGGTTTTGAAATAAGATGATATAGATGCCAAAGTCAAGCCCAAACTCTCCCACTTCCTCCTCCTGTAGTTGGATAGGTCACTAAACCTATCTCAGGCTCTGCAGTAGTTTCATAAAGAGGAAATGATGTCTATCTGACTTCTGAATCTATGTAATTTTTTCTTTTCTTTTTTTAAAATATATTTCTTTATTGATTTCAGAGAGGATGGGAGAGGGAGAGAGATAGAAACATCAATGATGAGAGAGAATCACCGATCGGCTGCCTCCTGCACGCCACTCACTGGGGATCGAGTCCATAACCCGGCCATGTGCCCTTGGCCGGAATCGAACCCAGGACCCTTTAGTCCAAAGGCTGATGATCTATCCACTGAGCCAAATATGCTAGGGCCAAATCTGTGTGATTTTTCATTCTGCTTCTCTGACTCTGAGGGATGGCAATCGCTAAGAGTTCTATGGTTCCATCTCAGGCACATGCAATACAGGCCCACATTCAAACCTGAAATTACTACATGGAGGGTGATTAACTACCACTCATGCCGAATGGTGTGGGCCACCTTACCTGGCTTTCTGAAGGGCATTTACCTCCCAATAGTTTATCTTTTAAAGCAGTGGTTAGAATTAGCTTCCAAGTAATGGCATTTCCTCACTTATCATAAGCTATCAGAGTTTGCCCCCCAGCAAAGTAAGTTCATTGATTTAAGTAAACTTCTCACCACTTGTCGGCAGACTTTGAGCTTCTACCTGGCCACAGAAGAATGTGACTTCATATTTATAGCTCTCACATGATTTAAAGCAAAAAGCTCATCTGGCAGCATTTGTGATTTAACTTAAACTCCTTTTTCTCCTTCTCTCCCCCCTCTAATAATTTATGACAAACCAAGTAGCATAAATTAAAAAGAAACCTTTCAGGTCACATTCTTCTTCTCTTTTGAAGAGTCATATCAATATAATAATAGTAATAATAACAATAATGTGTTTCCTATAAATTACCCAAGTAAAATATTCAGGATTCTAATTACTATATCTCAACCAGATAAAATAGTAACAGTATCACAATATCAAATTCACCTACTTGACATTTTTGACGCAGCTGTCGTAGTTCTTTTATAACTGGGGCTAGAGCTGACTTCTTTTCAGATACCAGTGAATTCAGTTTTCTTACCTGCCATTTAAAAAAAAATACATGACATCTAAAAAAAGAATTTAAAAGAACAAAAATACTACATGCATAAAGATATTTATTGAAGTGTTATATAGGAGTAAAAAGACTATAAATTACTTTAATGCCAAACAATAGGGAAGTGATTTAGTAAATCTTGATTTCTCCATAAGATGGAATACCACTGAACTGTTCAAAATGTCAATTATTAAGTGCAAACCAATATGGCAAAATATTTATAATCTAACAAGTAATGACTAAAACAAACTAAAAGTTGCCTATATACAACTACAATCATGTTGTTATGTAAAACAATTGTGTAATTACGTAGGTTATATAAAATATATATAAACATAAATGAAGCGATATTCAAAATACTTAATAACCCGAATGGCATAAGAAATAACCAATCACAATGGACACCATCCATAGAGATGAAGGCAGTCTTGCAGGCCTCTATGGTGCTCAATGTTAATCTTTTTTTGTTGTTGTTAACCCTCACCCAAGGATATTTTTTTTTTATTATTGATTTTTAGAGAGTGGAAGGGAGAAAGAGAGACAGAGAGAGAGAGAGAAACATTGATATGAGAGGGACACACACCTCGACTTGGGCCAGGGATTGAGCCTGCCACCGAGGTATGTGCCCTTTACCGGAATCGAACCTGGGACCCTTCAGTCCACAGGCCGACATTCTATCCTCTGAGCCAAATCGGTGAGGACAATGTTAATCTTTTTATGAGTCAGATTGTGGTGAGATGTTGGGGTTCTGGGCGAGTGGCCAATGTGGATAAGACAGGCTGAGAGTTTGGGGCAGCAGCTATTTACCAATAAGTAAGGAAAGAGTTAAATATTCTAAAGCCTCAGGAGGCTGTATCAGTACATTCTGGCTAAACAGCAGCCCTAAATATGGAACAATACTAAGGACACACAGAAAAACAAAATAATTTTATTAGGGTGATATGATTGGGAAAACTTATTTTTTATCTTAAATATTTCCTTAATTTTATATAACTTCCACACACTTCAAAAACCACAAAATGCATAAATTGTTTTAAGTTGAACAACCTTACTAGAATGCAAAAATTCAAGAGACTGATACAGATAAAAATATAAACAATATGCAGAAATGAAAATCTGAATGTTTCACTGAAAACTGGACAAAAATATCTGCCTTCTATACCCAATAGAAAATCACTAAAAATGTGTAATCACCATTTCAGACATGTCATCCAGGGTCCGTCCTTTCATTTCATCAACCTCACTCTTCAGTGCAGACACTCTCTCCAGCTCTTCTTGGGTGTAACTATATCCAGATATACCCTTTTTCTCCTCAATGGTTTGCTAAAAGTAAAGAATAAATAGAGGTCAACCTATGAACCAGGAGGTTCAATTCCGGATTAGGGCATATGCTGGGGTTTCGGGCTCAATCCCCAATTGTGCAGGAGGCAGCCGATCAATCATTCTCTCTCATTATTGATATTTCTATCTCTCTCTCCCTCTCCCCTTCTTTCTGAAATCAATAAAGATATATTTTTTAAAATGTGGCCACAAATTTGGTGTCAAAACCTCAATGACTCCATAAGAAGTATACATATTTAACATATAATATTAAAGTTGTAAATGAAATAAATTAGTTTAGAATCCTATAGGATAATCTTATTGACTTCAACAATAATAACATCTCTTTATACGTTATACACTCACATTAAATTTTACTATCTTCAGGTACATAGGAAGCAGTTCTAATCTTAGGCTTTAAAATAGTGCTATATACTTTGCACAGAATATAAAACAGGACACATTCAATAAATATTTGGTGAATGAGTGAATTCTCAAGTGATCCAATTGTATTTACATTTGCTCACTCATCCAATATTTGTTATATACCTAAATGTGCCAAGCACAGTTCTAGGCAGTGAACAAAACGGGGGGAAAATCCCCTTGCCCACAGAGCCTACTTCTAGTGAGAGTAAACAAGTAACATGTAAACAAGTAAAACACAGTGTGAGGTGAGAGTGGGGTTGAAATCTTAAGTAAAAGGTGGTTATAGGTCTTCCTGAGATGACATTTGAGAAAGCCCTGAAGAAAGTGGGAGAGCAAGCCATGTAGACACATGGGAGACCAGCAAGTGCACAAGACATGAGGCAGGAACATGCCTGGCCTGTTCACGAAATAGCTGGGAGACTGGTGGAGCTGAAAACAGTGAGAATGCAGTGGGGTGGGGAGGGATCATAGAGGACTCAGTTGGTTTGCTGGGACAGTCTCAGTCCATGTCTATTGTTCTTTGCATTCTCAAAAGTGTCCTAGTTTAGATGATAAATTATATTGTTACCTTATTTTTAGGCCAATGAAAGAACTTGGACTTATTTTAAATGACATGGGAGGAATTGGAGAAACCAAGATGGCGGCATAGGTAAACACCTGAAATTGCTGCCTCACACAACCACTTCAAAACTACAACTAAAAGACAAAACGGACATCATCCAGAACCACAGGAAGGCTGGTTGAGTGGAAATTCTACAACTAGAAGGAAAGAGAAAAGCTCACTGAGACTCAGAGGAGGTGCAGAAGTAAAGTGCAGAGGTATGGAGGCGGGCGTACACAGAAAGGGCTGGAAACTGAGGACGCGGTTGTCTTTTTCAATCAGAGGGAGAAACAAACTCCTGACTGCTCTGAACTCCAGTTCTGGGCGAGACTTTGGGGACCCAGACTCATACGAGGGAAACTGGACTGCCTGGCTTCGGGTGGAACTCGAGGGCAGCTTTCTCTTAGAGGTGCTTGCAGCAATTACCGAGGGACACTGAGACCCGGGGGCCTCTTAGGGCAGGGCTGAGGATCAGCCATAGCTGTTTGCTCCACCCTGTTGATTCACTGAGACCCCGCACCACCCAAGCTGTGCGCAGAGGCTTTTGCATATGAATGGCCTGGCCCTTTGCAATCTAAAATTACCTAACAAACTGCAGCTGGGTCAGAGAGCCCCAGAACTTCCAAAAGAAGGCACAAGGTCCCATAGCAGCTTGCATTGCTTCACAGCTGGGCCTCATCTGGGCACCTCCAAACCCCAAAGAAGAGGAGTCTGCAGATCTATCTGTAGCTCCTGCTGGGTGGCCTCAGGCAGAGGCTAAATTTAGCACCTCCTTGGAGATCCAAGAGCCAGTGTACCCAGTGGTCAGAGTGGGACCATCCAGATTACAATTCCTCAGATCCATAAGGGACACATTCAAGGGGCAGACTCGTGAGCACCAAAAGCCCCAATGAAGCAAGTCTTGCCCCATAAGGGTGTCTCCAGCACAAAAGTTCTCCCATCGTAGACACAGCTGATCCTCACAGCCAATTGGCCTGGAGGTCAATTCCTCCCAGTGATACCAACAACAATCAAGGCTTAATTACAAAAAGACTGTGCACACAGGCCACAAAGGGGTGCACCAAGAGTGTCCACCTCAGGTAACTGGGGAGGCTGAGCCACTGGGTCCTAGCACACAAAGCCACTCTATCAACACAGAAAAGCAGCCAAAATGCGGAGACAAAGAAACAGGTCACAAATGACAGAAATGGAGGAAAGCAATCTACTGGATATAGAGTTCAAAACCACGGTTATAAGGTTTTTCAAGAATTTTCTAGAAACCGCCGATAAATTTAGTGAGACCCTTGAGGATATGAAAAAGGACCAACTAGAAATTAAGCATACACTGACTGAAATAAAGAATAATATACAGAGATCCAACAGCAGACTAGAGGATCACAAGAATAAAGTCAAAGATTTGAAATACAAAGAAGCAAAAAACACTCAACCGGAAAAGCAAACAGAAAAAAGAATCCAAAAATATGAAGATAGTGTAAGGAGCCTCTGGGACAACTTCAAGCGTACCAACATCCGGATTATGGGGGTGCCAGAAGAAGAGAGAGAGCAAGATACTGAAAACCTGTTTGAAGAAATAATGACAGAAAACTTCCCCTACCTGGTGAAAGAAATAGACTTACAAGTCCAGGAAGTGCACAGAACCCCAAACAAAAGGAATCCAAAGAGGACCACACCAAGACACATCATAATTAAAATGCCAAGAGCAAAAGACAAAGAGAGAATATTAAAAGCAGCAAGAGAAAAACAGTTAGTTACCTACAAGGGAGCACCCACACGACTGTCAGCTGATTTCTCAACAGAAACTATGCAGGCCAGAGGGGAGTGGCAAGAAATATTCAAAGTGATGAATAGCAAGAACTTCTACAACCAAGATTACTCTACCCAGCAAAGCTATCATTCAGAATTGAAGGGCAGATAAAGAGCTTCACAGATAAGAAAAAGCTAAAGGAGTTCATTACCGCCAAACCAGTATTCTATGAAATGCTGAAAGGTATTCTTTAAGAAGAGGAAGAAGAAGAAAAAGGTAAAGATAAAAATTATGAACAACAAATACATATCTATCAACAAGTGAATCTAAAAATCAAGTGAATAAAAAATCTGATGAACAGAATAAACTGGTGAATATAATAGAATCAGGAGCATAGAAAGGGAGTGGACTGACAATTCTCAGGGGGGAAAGGGGTGTGGGGGTGCTGGAAGAGACTGGACAAAAATCATACACCTATGGATGAGGACAGTGTGTGGAGGGGTAAGGGCAGAGGGTGGGGTGGGAACCGGTTGGAGGGGAACTATGGGGGGGAAAAAGAGGAACAACTGTAATAATCTGAACAATGAAGATTTAAAAATAAATAAATAAATAAATAAATAAGGGTGTTCAGAATTTAAATAAATAAATAAATGAATGAATGAATGACATGGGAGGCTTGTTGGAGGGCTCAGATAAAGGAATTTTTTAAAAAATTAATCTTAGAGGAAGGAAGGGAGAGAGTGAGCGAGTGAAACATCAATCAGTTGTTTTCCATACTCGCGCTGACCAGGAATTGAAACCGCCACCTTCTAGTGTCAGCCAGCCTCTGTCACCAACCACCCAGTGCTTAGATAATGGGCTCAAGAACAGAATGGCTATGTTGGCAAAGATGGAGGCTACGCATGGGCAAAATACCATGGGCTCTCTCTGACTAATGCCCATCTAGCCATTGCCACTGCCACTGCCACACATCTGACATGGCAGCAACAGAGATCAATCCTGAGCTCTGGGTATGGAATCATCCCTTGAGGAAACCAATCATCTACTTAGTGGCAATATGATAACATCAGATCCTTCCTGCTCTGAAAAGACATTTCATCCTGACTGGCACTGACCCATATTCTGGGTAAGGGTTTGCTTTTCTTGCCAACAGTCGTCCAGCCAGCACCACTATCCAAGGGCTCAGAGTATCTGGTCTACTGATGTGGAATCCCACATATATCACCTCAGACCAAGAGACCTAATTTATGGCAAAGGAGGTGTGGTGGTGGGCACATGACCTTGTGATTCAGTCACTGTACCACACACCACACCATCCAGAGAGCAAATGACCTGACGGAACAGAGGAAGGACCTTGTGAAGGGACAGCTAAGTGGCCAGATTGGAACTGGTGGCTTGTGGGGGCGAGTTCTAGTCTTCAGGATGGCGTGTACACTGAAGGAGCTGTGTTCCAAACAGACTGAACACATGGGTCTTGAAAGTATGAGGGTTATCACTCACCGGGTTTCCCACTTATCCACTTAAGGAATTACACTTCCCTTCTCTGGTTTCCAGAGCTGGGCGTGCTTCCACCAGAAGGCACATGAAGGGACCCTCTACACTTAATGCTCTGGCTACCATGCTGTCACTTGGGCTCCTCATGCCGGTGGATGAAAGGAGTTATTATATTGCAGGACATCATAAGGCTATTAATTACCCCAAAGTCAGCAAGCATAAGAGTGCTTCCTGAGGGCAGGGGTAAAAAAACAAAACTGCTTCCTGCTACATTAAACATAAACGAATCAGCTTATATGACATCTCTGTAATTAATCAGAAAAAAACAATAATTGTATGATTTTTCTATTAAAAACCATAGAGCTATAACCCATAAACCTCCTGGCATTTGTAATTTTAGCACCCCAAGATAATACTGTGTTACCAGTTGATGCTGAATATTTTCAAGACGTTGTTTAAGGAGTTCTTCTGTCCTCTGTAAGAGACCGAACTCAGCTTTAAATTCAGCTATTATCTGATGCTTCTTTTTGAAAACTGTACTCTTGCTTCGAAGTTTACTGACATATCGCTTGAACTGTAAAAGAACACAATATGTAGTTTAATGAGTAGAAAGGTAGTTGCTAAATATCACATATAATCTCAATGTATTAGAAACATTTTATTTTCTACTGTCTAACACATGTCCCAAGTATATAATAATAACTTAGTTTTATTAGAAAACTTTAAAAGACTAACTGCCTGATTAAACATACTTTGTGTATGTTTTAATTTTTTGATCCATCTAAATAGTGTAAATCCTATGTAAAACTCTTATTACTATCAGTATTTTTCCTTTTAAGTTATACAGCTAAATCCAAGGTCAGTAATTCTAAATTTGTAAGGTAGTAAAATAGGAAGTATAACATTTCTAAAATTTAGTACATTTTTCCCCTTAAAGACTTGATTCGTTCCTGAGTATTTTAAAAATGCCCTTAAAAATAGTAATATTAAAAATTCTTCACATAAAAATAACTTTTAATTCCTAGTTTAGACATCATTCTAAAGTTGATTTAAACTTTGAAAGAAATACAGAACACATTGTGTTTTAGAGGAAGGAAGTTCAAAATATTTTTCTATCCATGATTAAGTTCGTTTTAATATTAAGGAATTCAGCCCACACACAGCAAATTATCAATGGTTGGATTATAGTAATGGTTTTAAAATTTTAAGTCATGCCAATATACCTAGAGTCTATTAACTTGCAATTTTTCCTTTTAAAGAATAAATGTGTAAGCCTGAGATAACCACAGACTCAGAATCCCTAGAGTAACTATAATATGTTCTATTAAAAGTGTCCTGGGCGAAGTGCCCAAAATGAAATCAAACCTATTCATCTGCTATCCTCTGTATTATCTAGGCCAATTTCCCCTTCTCTATCTTGCTGTGCTCCAGAACTATTTTAAAAGCTATAAATGTTTTTGGTAAAAGAACAAACCCACCAATTACTCCATGTGCTCTCTGCTGATTGGTTGTTATTTGACGTTCATTGGACAAACTACTTAAGGGAAGGGTAGTTGGGGTCAGATTAATCATGGTTCCATTCAATTAAGCAACAGGTGGCTATCAAGGCACTCTGAGGGCTCTCCTACCCCAAGGAACTAGGGGAAAGAAAATGCATTATCCATGTTTTTCTTCCATTGCAAGTTTCTTCTGTTAAAAAAAAGAGAAAACAGCCTGGCCTGTGTGGTTCAGTGATTGACCGTCGACCTATGAACCAGGAGCTCACGATTTGATTCCCCCTTAGGGCACACGTCCGGGTTATGGGCTCAATCTCCAGTGGGAGATGTGCAGAAGGCAGCCGATCAAGGATTCTCTTTCATTACTGATGTTTCTACCTCTCTCTCCCTCTCCCTTCCTCCCTGAAATCAATTAAAAAAAAAAATTTTTTTTAAGAGAGGGAGAAAACACAAGTCACTTAAGCCCCACTGTCACCAAACCAAGACTTAATACCTAACTTAATTACAATTGCAGCCTCTCCCAGGAATGGAATCTTAAACCAGTCCACCAGGAATGACCTAGTCACTTCTAGTAAGGTAATCTAGACCCCTGCTGTTCCCTAAAGGAAGATGACCTTGCCACAACCAATCCCCTTTTTGCTTGGCCAGCTCCCTTCTGTCTATAGAAGTCTTCCATTTTGTACAGCTCCTTAGAGCTCCTCTCTGACTAAAAGGGATGCTGCCTGATTCATGAAGAGATGAATAAAGCCAGTAAGATTTTTTAAATGTACTCAGTTCAGTTTTTTTTAACACTTCTATAATTTGGATTTCAGATTATTTCTGAATTCTCAAATTATAAAAATAAAATCATGATGAACATATTGAATATAAATCTTTAGACACATTTAAAATATACATTGAGTGGCCAGATTATTATGATCTCTGAACGCATAATAATCTGGCCACTCAGTGTATATCCTATATAATAAAAGGTTAATACGCAATTTGTCCCCTCAACCAGGAGTTTGACCAGCAGGCAGGCCGGCCAACCACCCATGTCTCCTCCCCCTGGCCAGGCTAGCCGGACCCCACGCATGCATGAATTCATGCACCGGGCCTCTAATATATATATATATATATATATATTTTGTTGATTTCAGAGAGGAAGGGAGAGTAAGAAAGAGAGAGAACCATTAATAATGAGAGAGAATCATTGACTGGCTGCCTCCTGCACATCTCCCACTGGGGATAGAGCCCAAAACCTAGGCATTTGCCCTGACTGGAAATTGAACCACGACCTCCTGGTTCATAGGTCAATACTCAAGCACTAAGCCATGCCAGCCAGGTTAGACACATTCTTAATAATTTCTATAGGACATATTTCCAGAAATGGTCAAAAGGAAATAGGGCCCTAACCGGTTTGGCTCAGTGGATAGAGCGTCGGCCTGCGGACTCAAGGATCCCAGGTTCGATTCCGGTCAAGGGCATGTACCTTGGTTGCGGGCACATCCCCACTAGGGGGTGTGCAGGAGGCAGCTGATTGATGTTTTTCTCTCATTGATGTTTCTAACTCTCTCTCCCTCTCCCTTCCTCTCTGTAAAAAATCAATAAAATATATTTTTTTAAAAAAGGAAATAGGGCCAAAACCGGTTTGGCTCAGTGGATAGAGCGTCGGCCTGCGGACTGAGAGGTCCCGGGTTCGATTCCGGTCAAGGGCATGTACCTTGGTTGCGGGCACATCCCCAGTGGGGGCTGTGCAGGAGGCAGCTGATCGATGTTTCTTTCTCATCAATGTTTCTAGCTCTCTATCCCTCTCCCTTCCTCTCTGTGAAATATCAATAACATATATTAAAAAAAAAAAAAAAGGAAATAGGGTTTTGACACATTCTGCCTTTCAAAATCTATTTATGGTACTTTTTATAATTGTCAATTTTATATGTAAAAGATAATCTTACTTTTAATTTCCATTTCTTTATTAGGGAATTTCACTTTTTTCTTGTGTTCATTGTACATCTATAGGGATTTACAATGAATCCTTGAGATATTAAGGAAAAGGCTTTCTATAGTGTACTATAGCAGTAGCAGGTCAATCAGACAAATTTGTTATTTAACTGAACTATAAAGCTTGTCACTGAGCAGGAAGGCCCATTATAGCAGCTATTGCTAATCATTTGGACCAATACACATTTGTAATCTAAATTTGTCATTTAAGAAAGAGCAGCCATCATTTTAGGTGCTGAAATCAGTAAGATTAATGCTTTATAGCGCTAGCTTCTGGCTTTGGGACCAATTTTACCGACTCATCTCCTTAGTGATCAAAACGAAATTTGGCAGATGTTCTTTCTCCTCTTATCCATTTAATATATTTTAGAACCTTTCATAGTAATGATCAAAATCTGGGCTAGCTTTTTAAATGGGCAAGGCAGCCTATTTCCCTAAGTATGAAACATTTAGATGCCTTTAAAGCTTATCTGGAGCTCAAAAGTATTATTGGATTCCAGACATCATTCTGGATATTTATGTAGAAACAGGAATCTCTATTCCTGCTGCAAACTTTTCACCTCGACATCTTACAGGACAACTATTTCCACAGTAATTAGCTGCAAGGACTTTATAAGACAACCATATAATAAGTACTTTATATGGTCAAGAACCCGAGGCCCAAGAAAGTTAGGTGTGCAATGAAATAACAGCAACTGTTCAAGAATAGCATGACTATACCCAATGGCCACAATTTTTTTGCCCATTTGTCAGTGTCTTGTATCCTGTCTAAATTCAGACTTGCAGAAAACCTGAAAAGACTATCTTTTCATGTCAACTTCATGTCATAAATCATTTGGATTCCCTGAAGTCTGGTCTGATAACTGCTACTTGCTTTAAGGCAATAAAAAAGTTTCACAGTAACCTTTGTTTTCTGCTAAAATGACAGTCTTTCCAAATCACCTATCATAACTAGTTCCATATATCTAAACACACATACAAATACTATGTTAACCTTTACCACCTGTTAGTATGACGTTTTAAACTTTAAATTAGAAAGATCTCACCAAGCCAAGCATAAACAATATAATTGCCTCCATATGGTAGTGGATAATTAACTGCTAATTCTTGAGAGAGTTTATAATAAGCAATATGATACATTCTGGTAGAAAATTGTTTAACAGAAACTTGTGGCACAGGAACACCAATCTGTGAAACACAGTCAATCATACCTCCCAAGGTCTCTATGTTTCTATTACAAATCAAATCACCACCACACAGCTAGGAAGACTTGATTTATATCTCAGATGGGGTTTTCAACTGCTGTCCAAGCAGTTAAATCTCACAAACTAATTTCTATGAAAAGTTTTCAAATTTGGGGTTAAAATTGTGGAATTACCTAGACTGCATATGTAATATGCTACTTCTATTACAGTGCACTGAGCCTAATTTATTTGATTCTGTTTTGTTCCAACTCTTAGAAAATTTTAGGGGCCTCAGGTCCTGCTATGAACTCTAAAGAGCACAATGTGATTTGAAAGGTTCTAAAAATATCACAGGTTTGCCTTGGCTCACTTGGAAGGTGATGATTCAATTACAAGTGCCAAAATTTGATTCCTAATTTTTTGGGATCTGACAGCTGAAGTAAATCTTGCCAGGATTCCCTTATCTTCATTATGCTTCTCTTTGAAGTATTTAAAGATTTCATAATCTTTTCAATTTAGCTCTAGGATTTTAGGATTGCAGTCGGTAGCTGTAGAATGAATTGGTTGGGCCTTTAAAAAAATTATATATACATACATATATATATATATATATATATTGATTTCAGAGAAGAAGGCAGAGGGAGAGAAAGACAGAAACATCAATGAGAGGGAATCATGTGCCCTGACTGGGAATCGAACCATGACCTCCTGGTTCATAGGTTGACACACAACCAGAGTCATGCCAGCTGGGCTTGGCTGGGCCTTTTTAAAGCTGCTTATAAATATTATTTGAGTAAGCACATTTTTTAAGTAGATATTGACAGCAAAACAGCTGAGCTCTTGTAATGCTTAGGGGAGAAAACACAATGGACTTATACCCATGCACCACAAACCAGGAAAGACCTTTCAATGCATGAAGCGCCAACAGAACCTTAACCAGAGGTTCATTTGTTGCTATAAAAAAGTTCAGACCTAAAAGGCATGCATTCATCATTTGAATGACAGCTCTGGGAAGGGGGCACTGCATCACTGGGGCTGCTTTCTGTTTGCTTTGCTAATAGAGAGATCAGGGTGATTAAGACAGCAGCCATGTAGCATTACTACAAGAAGCATAAGTTCTATTTTTCACTCTTCCAGTAAGTGAAACAAGTCATCAAGCTCAGATTGCCTATGAAAGCGAAAAACTCATCACTTACCAAAAGAACTGACTGGAAGCTATCATATTAAATGGCAAATATAGGTTTATGGCCAGGCATTTGTTTATTTGCTAGAGGCCCAGAGCATGAAATTCATGCACGGGTAGGATCCCTAGGCCTGGCAGGCGATCAGGACCAATCTCTGGGGCAACCAGCAGGGTGATCGGGGCTCCCCACTTGCACCTGCCTTGGCCAGCCGGGCACTGCCCCCCACTCGCCGGCACTGTCCCCCTGCCGGTCACCTTCCACTGCCGGTCACCTCCCTCTGCGGGGCAACCGGTGGAACAATCGGGGCGGGGGGGGGTGCCTGCTGGCACCCACCTTTACTGGCCTGGGGCCTGCGGGCTGGGGGAAGCTCCTGCGTTAAGCATCTGCACCCTGGTGGTCAGTGTGCATCATAGCGACTGGTCATTCCACTGGTTGTTCCGCCCTTTGGTAGATTTGCATATTAGGCTTTTATTATATAGGATTTATAAAAATACTCACCAGAGGACATGCTTTTTTTTAAAAAAATATATTTTATTGATTTTTTACAGAGAGGAAGGGAGAGGGAGAGTTAGAAACATCGATGAGAGAGAAACATCGATCAGCTGCCTCCTGCATGCCCCCAACTGGGGATGAGCCCACATCCAAGGTACATGCCCTTGACCGGAATCGAACCTGGGACCCTTCAGTCCACAGGCCCAAGCTCTATCCACTGAGCCAAACCAGTTAGGGCAGGACATGCTTTTTTATTGATTTGAGAGAGAGAGAGAGAGAGAGAGAGAGAGAGTGAGGAAGGGAGAGGGAGAGAGGGAACATTGATGTGAGAGCAAAACATTGACCCCCAACAGAGGATGGAACCTGCAACCCGGGTATGTGCCCTGACTCAGAATCGAACCCAGAACCTTTCCACACACAGAGGATGATCCTCAACCAACTGAACCTCACCATCCAGGGCTGTGGGCAGGTATTTAAAAATTACTTTGTCTAACAATGAAATAAACAATTATGGTTAGGATGAAGAGTTACATAAAATAATTTTTCTTATCAACTGAAGTACCAAGATATTTTTAATATTTTCATCTTTCTATGAAAGAATATGTCTATATTAGATTATATTAGTTATACATTTTTATCTGGGTTTTCTATACATTTACCGAGTGCCTATTACAGGCCAGCTATCAAGTAAATGGTAGTGAGCACGAGATATGCCCCAGTCGTCATGGAGCTGACTGGTTTCTTAGGGGAGGCAGAAACTGAGCAAGTGATCTTAACTGTTCTCTGTGTTACCACACACATGAATACACATGAGGGTTGTGAGGTGTGAGCTGGGAAAATAATTACAGGCTATGCTTCCTGGAAGAGAGGTTACTTAAGTTTTATGTTATCTTAAAAAAATCATACTGATCACAGCAACCTTTGACTGACACCTCAGAGTCATAATCATGACCATTAACTACTATACTTGCTACCATACTGTCTTTCTATCTCTTCTCACAATGAATCTGCATAAAGTAAGATATTTCTATGTAAAGATTTTTAAAACTTTCCAAATTATGGAAAACTGAAGTCACTTAATATTAAAATCATGTCCCAATATTTGAAGTTATCATAACTTGAATAACAGCAACAAGATGTGCTACGTATATCTCAATAAAGCTGTTTGGGGAGGAAGAAGAAACCCTCTGTGTGACAAAAGACTCTGTATAGAAAGAGACAGTTAACAGATTAGAAGAAAACAATTATCCAGATTATGATCCAGAATATATGTAAAAATATGATAGATAGCCCTAACCGGTTTGGCTCAGTGGATAGAGCGTCGGCCTACGGACTGAGAGGTCCCAGGTTCGATTCCAGTCAAGGGCATGTACCTTGGTTGCAGGCACATCCCCAGTAGGGAGTGTGCAGGAGGCAGCTGATCGATGTTTCTCTCTCATCGATGTTTCTAACTCTCTATCCCTCTCCCTTCCTCTCTGTAAAAAATCAATAAAATATATTAAAAAAAATATATATGATAGATAGGGAAACACAATCCATTAGAAAAAAATGGAGAAATAAACAGAAAAATGACAGAAGAAATAGAAATGACCAAATATGTATGTGGACAGATATTCAATCTAATTCTTAATCAAGAAAAATGAAAATTAAAGCAAAATATTGTCAGAATGCCAAAATTAAAAGATTGAGGATCAAGTGTGGTGGAGAGTTTTCAGTAAGAGAGGAAACATATACTCTTGTACACTCTTGGTGCCACAATGAGGCTGGTGATCAAACCCGAGAATCTTTGGTGCAAGGGTGGATGCTCTAACCACTGAGCACACTGTCCAGGACCCTACTACTTCTTGATACTCTCTCACCTACTGTGTAAACAGATGAGTGGCAAAGAACATAATTTTTTTGATGGTTACCATGTGGTATCAAATGAAACCCCAGTAAAGTCCATCTACATTATATAATTGTAAGTATAATAAACTTTCTCCCTTTTGTCCATTTGGCCCATCACTTTATCAAAGTAGAAAATAAAATTTGTCTAGTAAGATTTGATACTATAAAATTATGCTGAATGTTCCCCAATACCCTCTGTTCTTTTAGGTAACTGCCAAGTAAGTGGTTTACTTGATTTGTTCTAGTTTCTGGCCATTGCTTAAAAATTAACTTGACTTTACGATTTCCAAAGTTAGCTTCTTCCCCTTAAAAAAAAGGATGCGTTTTCTGTCATCAGATACTTCTCTTTTACAATATATTTAGTCACAAATAAAGGCTAATAGCCAGCTGGTGTGGCTCAGTGGCTGAGCATCAACCTATGAACGAGGAGGTTGTGGTTTGATTCCCAGTCAGGGCACATGCACAGGTTTCAGGCTCAGTCCCCAGTAGGGGGCATGCAGGAGGCAGCCAATCAATGATTCTCTCTCCCTCTCCCTTCCTCTCTGAAATCAATAAAAATATATTTTTTAAAAACTTAAAAATAAATAAAGGCTAATAGCTTGGCACTAGATTCTTGTGCCTCTATTTGCATACAGGGAATAGCTAACGCTGAATTATAAGCACTACTCATGCCAAATGTGGCCATAGCAATTACTATTTCCTGTCAATTGGGCAGCATTTTCTTAAGAATAGATAAAAATGCTAGAAGATAACATGTTCTCTTATAAAGCAAAATTGCTGCATAATTAATCTTTTTTTTTCTTGGCTAGCAAGGATGTCACGAAGCACATGCTGTTGGCTTCCAAGTATCATTTAAAATACTCCCATGTCTCAAAGCAATCTGGAAGTGGATGTTAAAAGCCAAAGGAATGTTTCAATCAAGCGCTGACTTTTGAAAACCTACCACTTCCCCAATAAGCTAAAAGGTATATTGGGAGGTTACAATCAGAAAGAAGCACCACAGAAAAAAGTGTTTGGCACAGTGAAGGTTCACTGCAAATCTGTAACAGTATGAATTCAACAACTTTTGAAAGCCAAAATGAGGTCTGGACAGAGCAGCTTTTCAAAGTAGCTTTTGCTGAGGCCTCTTAGCTAATGCAAAATAACAAAGCTGTAAGAGGTGGTAAAGCAATGTTTAAGATTAAAATGTGATCTACCACTTGATTTGCTAAAAAAAAAAAAAAAAAGCACTGAGTTGAAGATATTTTCCTTCCTTCCTTCATTCTTTTTTGAGCTAACTTTATAAAAAGGAGGTGGGGAATTATATTTTTGGTACTTGAGTTTAATCACCTATAAACAATAATTATTACTTGTCCTACTACTAATCTCATGAGCTTGACAAAATGATAAATAACAGCTGTTAAAGCACTGTTCAAAATTTGAAGTGTATGTAGCAATGCAAGATATAACTGTATTTTTAAACTTTGTAAACATCCACAATGAAGTCATTTTAATGGTGTCAGTGCAACTGGTCAAACACACTGACAAAGTAACTTAGTGGTGATTGTTCTCAGCCCTCTATGAAATTACATTTATCAACAATTATGAATTTTTTCTTATCTGTTCCTACTCATTTGATTTCAGTTTTATAAAATAAACCCAGTATAAACCCACTTAATTAAAGAGTAGAAATTTGGAATATTAGCTCATAAAATCATTAAGATCTGTCATTGTACATCAAGAATATTTTAATATTACTACACAGAGTTTTGCGTTATATATAAAGAGGTTTCATAAAATAATACTAACTTCCCATTATTGACTTTCAAAATTTAAAAAAGGCAAAAGCATTCATGGTTTCAAACAAGAACAATACTCATATCCCTGTCACATGAGAGACCTCAACTTACCTCATCTCCCTTCAAAACTTCAGTGCCATCAAACTCCCGGGCCTGGTTTGTCTTCACAGACACCTCCCGCTCTAGGCTGGCTAACTTCTCCTTTGTTTCCTGCAGTTCCTCAGCTTTTGCTTCTTTTTTACGTGAAATGATGGATGCCTAATTGAGCATTAAATGCCAATGTAAAATAAAACATATCCAATCAACATTCTGTTAAATTTTGAAATTCTCTGTTTTAGTTTACCAAGCTAAAATTTCGATGTAAGCATATCCACTAGGATGGCTACAATAAAAAAGACAGATAATAACAAGTATTGGCAAGAATGTGGAGAAATCAGAAACTTCATACACTGTTGGTGGGAATGTAAAATGGTATAGCTCATAGGAAAGCAGTTTGGCATTTCCTCAGTGTTAAATACAGAATTATCATATGAACCCGCAACTCCACTCCTGGAAATACAGCCAAGGGAAATGAAAACATATTTCCACACAAAAACTTGTATTAAAATGTCCATAACTGCATTATTTATAATAGCCAGAAAGTAGGAACAACCCAAATGCCCATCAACGGATGAATGAGTAAACAAAATGTGAAAGTATCCATACAATGGGACGTTATCCAGCAATAATAAGGAATGAGGTATTGATACATGCTAAAACACAGGTGAACTTTAAAAATAGTAGGTTATGTGATATGTTGTTGGAATTAAAATTTTAAAACCTTACTTTCTGGTGATACATTCTGAAAAATTTATAGATGAAATGATATTAAATCTAAGATTTACTTCAAAATAATCCAGTTGGGCTGGCGGTAGAAATGACACAAGAAGGCCATGATTGCTATAACTTAGGGAAACATGAGGGTTTACTGAACTACCTTCTCTACCTTGGTATACGGTTGAAATTTTCTACTGTCAATGGTTTTTAAAAATTCTAACATCCTTGAATAATGCTTTGTTATGTAGCTCGGTATTTACTGAGGTTACCGAATGCTCTTCACACTAAACTCCTGCCTGGGTTCTTTTCAGAGAATCCATGGCTTTCATCTGACTCTTTGGTCTAGAAATACATTACAATATATATAATCTCATGATCTAATAGTTGTGGGAAAAAATGATAAATGCCTTAGCACTAAAATTTAATTCATTCTATTCTTGCAAACTAACTTTAAACTTGAAACAGTATATTGCCTTTAATTCATTAAAGATTACAAATATTTTTACTTATATCACTTAAAGTAACCTTTCATTTAAATAATCAAATTCCACATTCACAGATATAAACACAAATAGCCCTATCACCACAGTTGGCAGATGCGAAGGAAACTAAGCATTATCCGGTGTATTGCATTTCAAACTTGAACACGAGTCTTTTGTAGTTTTTTCCATAAATTCCTTGTTATAATCTGGAGATTAGCAATGACAGAAGAACATTGATTGCTTTCTTCCTTCTCACTTTAACACTACAGATAACACAGCCTGTGGTGTTTATGAAGATGCTCAGAGCTAAGTGGGCCAAAAGAATGGGCTTACCTGTTGCCTATATAGTGAGAGTTTGCCTTCAATTGGCTCATTTCTCAACATTTTCTTTTCAATCAGCTGATTGATCTGTGTATTTATTTCATTTATCTAAAACAGCATGAAAATAAAACAGGTTAAGTCTCTCCCTATGATTACACAAACTAAGGGACAAGTGGCCCAGCCAAGCTTTGAATTTATAGTTCTTATCATCAGTGATTAGATGGTCCCATTAATGTTATGAGTGGGTTGTTATGATTACTTTTAGAAATAATGAACATTTCGTGGTTCGTGATAAATTTTACACAGTATTATTACTTACATGGATTTAACCATCCATGTCTAAATAATCCTAATGTATTCAGCATGAAATATTTATACATTATAAAAAAGACAATTTTTTAAAATCTGAAGTTATCCTCTCTCCTAGCTTGTGACTTGCAAGTCACTGCAAGTGATAAAATCCAGACTAACGTTCCATAGGGATTTGTATAAGGAATTCATGAACCCAGCTGAGAGTTGACACGGATGACATCTAAAAACCTTCCTGTTCGAATGATCTGTGGTTCTCCCATAGCTGTCATTTATCCCACTCATTAATCCAAACCTTTCCCAATGTAATAAAACTGATTAAGCCCACAGAAGCATATAGTCCCTCAACAAATTTTAAAAAATTACATGATTTTCAGTATATCTGTCTATCCTCTGAAAAAAATTAGAGTTTCCTTGTTAATTCTATGACATTAAATTTGAGCCAAATCTGACTTGGTCATCTAACTTCTACAAGAAAATTAAAAGAATAAAATGATCAAAATTATATATTTAGTTGTTAATGGCTGTTGAGCACATTGAAGGATTAGCAAATCAAAATGGCTCAGTTTTCATGATATTTGGTATTTTTAAAAAATACACATTTGATTAGTGTTTTGTTGCTAGGGAGCAAAAGTGTTATAATATGATACCAGGTTTCAATGAACATTACAAAAAAATTTAGTAATTCCAAAGCTGGCATAAAAGGCTAATAACTAATTAGGCTTTAAATATAAAATTGCTACAATATTATTCTTGCAAATAAAAATTATTGATATTTAAAAGTTGCCATCTTGTTATATGAATACATTATGTTAACCAATTATATATTATGAATACATAAACCTATGAGTCTATCATATGCATTAATTTATATGTCCAAGTTACTTAGTTTCCTAATCAATTGACTAAGTTTTCATAAATCATGTATTGTAAGTAACAGCATTACATGCTGTAATTTCTCATAAAGAGCAACTCCTTATAAGGGCTATCAACTCTTAGGGCAGGTTAACTTAAGAGCCAAGAATTGGACACTATAGAAAGCAGTTCACATACTTTACACGGGACTAAGGATAAGATAAAATTGGAAACTATGAAAAGATGATTGTCACTTACTTTAGATTCAAGTTCAAGAAGATCAGAATGGCCCATAGCAGGCTCTGACACCACTTTTTGTAAAAAATGCAATTCTTTTTTCTTGTTCTCTAATTCTTTAGGAAATTTTTCAGTGACCATATATGAATTAAACTTTATCTCCTCCTCTAGTCTCTTCATTAAACCTTTGAAAAGAAAATAAATGAATATTCAGCCCAAGAGAACAGGTACAATGACATTCTGTATATTTAAAATATAAGACCTGGCCCTAGCCGGTTTGGCTCAGTGGATAGAGCATTGACCTGCATACTGAAGGGTCCTAGGTTTGATTCTGGTCAAGGGCACATGCCTGGGTTGTGGGCTTGATCCCCAATAGGGGGCGTGCAGGAGGCAACCAATCAATGATTCTCTCTCATCATTGATGTGTCTCTCTCTCTCCCTCTCCCTTCCTCTCTTAAATCCATAAAAAAATATATTTTTAAAAAGACCTGTAGAGTAGGGCATATCTGTCAAAATACCTAGTATATCTATCTGTATAATATCATATCTGTGTATAAAATCAAGTATCCTGATTAATAAAGAGGGAATATGCTAATTGACCATCATGCCCTCACAAAATATGCCAGCGCCCACAGCCAATAAGGAGGGAATATGCTAATTGACTGCCATGCCCTCAAAGATGGCGGCGCCCAGTTCCCTCAGCCCTGCCAGGGCAGCAGGCGCGCCACACGCCTGCCTCCGGAGTCCCCCAGTCCTCTCAGGCTCCAGCTGCCCAGGGCTGACCCGAGGCCCAGGCAAGCCTCGGATGGTGACTGCCCAGCTGCCCAGGGCTGCCCGAGGCTCAGGTAACCAGGGCCGGCCAAGGCTTGCGCTGCTGACAGTGGCAGTGGCAGAGGTATGAAGGGGGCGTCGCCTTCCCTTGATTGCCGGGTCGCCTCCTGCCCCTGAGGGCTCCTGGACTGTGAGAGGGGGCAGGCCGGGCTAAGGGACCCCCCCGCCAATGCATGAATTTTCATGCACCGGGCCTCTAGTAGTACCATAAAAGATTGGCCATTGAAGTCTTTTGCTAATTAGAATGATAATAAAAAAAAATTTACATGGAAGAAATGTTTAAATAATTACAGAAAAACTAGTACTATGATCTTTCCAAATTACTACCTAAGCCTTGGCTAGTAGCTCAGTTGGTTAGAGCATTATCCCAATACACCAAGCTTATGGATTCGATCCCTAGTCAGTGCACATACAAGAATCTACCAGAACATAAACTGATGAACAAAAATAGATCCAGAGACAGAGAAGCATCAAACTTCAGAGGGAAGGCGGGGGAGAGGGGAGGTAAGAGATCAACCAAAGGACTTGTATGCATGCATATAAGCATAACCAATGGACACAGACACTAGTGGGATGAGGGCATGTGCTGGGGGTGGGGATGGCTGGGGAGAAGTCAATGGGGGGGAAAATAAGTGGAACAACAAATCAATGTTTCTCTTCCTCTCTCTCTTTAAAAATCAATTAAAAAACAAATTACCACCTAATTATATTATACTCTATAAATTAATGCAAGAATAATATTTACAAAACAAGCCAGATATAGCATGAGAAATATAGTCAATAATGTTGAGATAACTGGATATGAGGCCAAAGTGGGTGTTCGGGGCAGCAGGGGGACCACTCTGTAGTGTGGTTGGTTTTCTGGCCACTTTGCTGTAATCGGAAACTGGTGCAGAATGGTACTGAATGTAAACTGTGACTGAAAAGGAAAAGAAAAAAAAGAAAAAGCCAGATATTTGGTTGGGTCACATTTTGCATTTAAGTAAGAAATCCAAGAACCAAATGACAACACAAATGAAATCCAGCTTCTTTCTTCTATATGTGGTCATTTACTCTTTTTTTTTTGCAACACTTCTGAGACAATTTATAGTTCTATTCTATTACTTCATAAGTCATAAGTAGTAATACATTATAATTTGTCAGCTTCAAAGCACACATTCAAATCCAAAAAAGAAATTATCTACATTCATGCATTTTTTTCAGTTTTCCATCTTTGGTAGTTTTGATTTTGTAAAGTTTATAGTTAAATGGCAAGTTATATTTTTAAGATTTAATAGTTTTCTTATTTTGACAGAGTGCACAAACATACACACACAGATTTTCAGTGAATAATAGTTTTGTTATAAATTCCCAGCCTAGAGAGCTTTTAAAAGTTTATTTCAGATCTTTCCATTACACATTTACAAATTCTGGCTTAAGTTTTTAAAACATTGGATTTCCGGTTTAAGTAATCTACGTACGTAGATTGCATAATAAACCTGGCCTAAAACTTTAAAAGTATTTTTAGTTCTGTTGTGCTAACCATATATTAACATGTAAAAATTTATTAAAGGCAAATTCATGAGTTTTCCATTCATCCCTACAATTCCCCCCCACCCCTTTTTAGGGGTTGGAGAAAGAGAGGGAAGAGAAAGTGTTTAATGAATCACATGATAATGATGTGATTTCAGATTAAATCTACTTCATGGCTTCTCTGGCTATTAGATGACTAGTTTCTCCATCTTCAGATGACTAGTTTCTCCCAAGTTCTTAAATATACCACATGTAACCAGAGATGTAAGGAATCAAAGTCTGAAATGTTTTAAAAGATTTGAAACTCTTGATTTTTATATACCTTATTTTTGAAAAGTTTCTAATTCTAGAAAACACAAACTAATCTGTAATGATAGCAAGCAGATCAATGGTTGCCTGGGGACAGGTAGAGAGGCAGAGAAGGGAGGAATGAGCCATTACAAAGAGGCACAAGGAAATGTTTAGGACAATGGATATACTTGTTATCTTGATGGTTTCAAAACGTATCGATTGTGCACTTTAAATAGGTACAATTTATTACTTGTCCATTTTACTCAATAAAGCTGTTTAAAAAACATAAAAAACAGAATTTCTATCACATTTTAAGTTCTTCTCTTAAAAATTTTAATGTAGACTTTGAAAAGTAGTCATATGTTTCTATGCAGTTTTTTAGAAATTATATTTTGAAATCCTGACCTCTAAGATCTCAGTAAACTTTTTAATTAAAAACCCTCTGAAAACATCTTACTGATGCTACTATCATTGAATGAGTAGGTTCTTTTATGTAATAAATCTCACAAATGTGTAGAGTATAAAAATATATTTGAATGTTTTATAATATGGTTGTTACTCTGAAAAAGTACAAATTACATTGTTACACTAAAAATAATTTCGCTCGGCCCAGCCAACGAGGCTCAGTAGTTGAGCAAGACCTATGAACCAGGAACTCCTGGTTGGATTCCCAGTCAGGGCACATGCCCAGGTTGCAGGCTCAATTCCCAGTCTGGGGCTTGCAGGAGACAGCCAATCAGTGGTTCTCTCAGATCATTGATATTTCTCTCTCTTTCTCCCTCTCTCATCCTCTCTGAAATCAATAAAAAACATATTTAAAAATAATGTGTATGTTATTTAAGTGAATAAAAACTTTTTATAAACCTTTTTTGTTACTGAAGAATTTAGATGGACCTTATTCAACTGAACACCTGGATCAATTAACATCTGCTTAATCTACTCTTTTTCTAAAGTGCTAAATAGAACCCTTAAACTATTTCCCAAAAAGATGTCAGCAAAGCAAGAACTCTTTAACTTCTTATTCCCCACTCCCTGCCCACCCAAAAAAAACCCATATATTACATATGTAATACCTTATTTTTATATTTCAACCATTTTTTTCTTACTTGATTCCCCTCCTCTGTGTGGAAAAGATCACTGTTTTCCTATCCAAAGTCAAGGTCTTTACTCTCACCTCCAAACTCCTTAACAGGCTTTACTGAGTGCCTGTATGTGTAATCTAGTGTGCAAGGGCCTGGAAATAGACCAATTATGACTTGGTGACTCGCTTGAAGTTTAGCTGAGTCAGAGTTAGATATGCCAACCATTAACGCACTGTGGTATTGTTATAGAAGATTCAATGCAATGCAGGGTATGGGGATACAATTGGGACACACAGGGAAGGCTGTTATCAATTCTCACCATTTCCTTCTAAATCTTCAATTTGTCTGGCTCTTTCCTTCAGCACGTAACCACCACTCCACTACCACCCTCCTGAAGTCTAGGCACAGTGCTATCTCATTCATTCGCACACTCCCTCTCCTGCCCTCTTTTCGAACACAAGCAGTCAGGAGAGGCTTACCCTTCATCTACTAGTATCTTCAACCATCATTTGCTCAGCCCAATCTCTTTATGTCACTGCACCTTGGAATGGAATGTCTACCACTCCTTCACCTTTCCAGCTTTAACTTAATTCAGTGGCCACGACGTCCAGGAAGTCATTTGTCTCTGTGTTAGCGTGTGGTGCTCTGCCTCTGTTTGTTCTCATAGAACCCTATGCTGAGCTTCATCAGCAAATTCATCACATTGGACACTCTGGTCATTCCTCCATTACACTGTGAGCACTTTATAGAGATACTAGAGGCCCGGTGAATGAATTCGTGTACCAGTGGGGTCCCTCGGCCTGCCCTGCGGGATTGGGCCAAAACCGGCTCTCTGACATCCCCCCAGGGTCCCAGATTGTGAGACCGGCTCTCTGACATCCCCCAGGGTCCCAGATTATGAGAGAGTGCAGGCCAGGCTGAGGGAACCCACCAGTGCACAATCAGGGTCGGGGAGGGATGTGGGAGGTTGGCCAGCCAGGGAGGGGCTATGGGAGGCTCCAGGGCCTGTCTGGCCCATCTTGCTCAGTCCTAATCAGCCGGACCCCCGCAGCAAGCTACCAGTCGGAGCGTCTGCCTCCTGGTGGTCAGTGCACATCATAGTGACTGGTCGGCCAGTCTACTGTCTGCCCCCTGGTGCACATCATAGAGAGTGGTTGAGCGGCCTTAGCATATCATTAGCATATTACACTTCGATTGATTGAATGGACGACCATATGACCAGACACTTAGCATATTAGGCTTTTATTATATAGGATTTCTGCTTTCTATTCCTAACACTTAGCACACTATCTGACATTCAGTAGATGATCAAGAAATACTGAACTAATGGACTGTTGGTTTGAGCCTATTATTTTTATTACTACTTAACAATTTAGCAGCATGTATTAACATATTACTTACATCAATATTTTAAACCAACACCACAAGAGATGCCCTAAACAGAACTGTGTCTATTTTATTATTAAATAAACAATTATGTATTTCCTGGCCTAAATGATTTCTATTTAGACTACTGTAGAAAGTCAAAGCAAAATAAAAACTATCAACTCAAATTTAAAAAATGAAATATTACTAATACTGTACATATCTTTGGATATTCTGTTTAGTTGCCAGAATTAAAACATAAAAGAAATATTTAACCTAATAAAATTAAGGATAACAGATATTACAGAAACACATGTTTAGGCTAACATCTGAAATTGTATTAAACTGTACTGATCAGTCAATTATTTTTCTGCATACCAAATCTTTCAATTCTTATATACATTGCCTTCATTTCCAAAAATTCACTATTAATGGTAAGCTCTAATAATTTCTTAACAAGAGTAGGCCTATATAAACAAGTTGCTTATTGACATTATTATTTTTTTAAAAGGTATTTTTATTGATTTCAGAGAGGAATGGAGAGGGAGAAAGAGATAGAAACATCAATGAGAGAGAATCATTGATTGGTTGCCTCCTGTCCGCCCCACAACCTGGGCATATGCCCTGACCAGGAATCGAACCGCGACCTGCTGGTTCATAGGTCAACACTCAACCACTGAGCCATGCCGGCCAGGAAGTATACGTTCTTTGGATTTGATGTAGATTCCTTCACATCTTTACCATCAAAAATTAAGATGACCCCAGCCAGCATGGGGCTCATCTAATCTAAAATTAGAGACCCATGTCATTAGCATAATTGCCCAAATAGGGAAAACACTCAGTGTTATTCTTTGTCTTTATAGCCCTGGCTTTAGAACAACGATTCACATTTCTTCCATCCATCTTTTTCATAACATCCACCATCCTAAGTACTTCATATACTCACAGATTATATGAGAGTGTTGGAACAACATGAGCTCAGCATAGGCCAAAAGGGAGTGTACAGATACACACTGAGTATAGAGTCCCAAAGGTCCTTGATGCTGTTGGCACCACAATGGTTTTCATTACCTTCACCCTCTGACAAAACATTGACTGAACAGGAATTAAATCCCAGGTGAAGACTTAAAAGATGCCTGTATTAGGGCTCCCCTTCATTAGATAGAAAATGACACTCCGAATGCTGAGATATCACTTGATAGTTCTCATTAGTTGATTACTTTAAGGGAGACTACCGATTTAAACTAATATTCTCTGATCGACTATGTTATCTAATAATTTCCACTTACTTTCAGGCTTTGCATCTGCTGCCGCGTGGCGCATACTTTTCAGCTGGTTTTGTACTCTTTGCAGTCTCTGCACTGCATGAAATAGCTTTAAAATAGAATTAGATCTATTACTTGCTTAGTCTATTGAAACCTACCACTCATACAAACAATGAAAAATCCAAGTTCCACAAAATTCCTGTGATATAAAGGGACAAATAATAAGAACTAAGAAAATTGCTGTGTTAAGTCCCAAATATAAATGGTTCCCTCACTACCCTTTCATGTAAAACTTAAAAAAAAACAAAGAGCTTTTAGAAGTTTAAAAAAGAGTATTTTCTTAATTTGGTGGTCAAAGAAAAATACTTGCTAAAGAATATAGTTACCAGGCTTTTCTTGTTACAACATGGTTTTCTTAACTTTAAGGACTGCAAGCATTCTCACACATGATGTCTCAGAATCAGAATTTGATGCCAAGTAACCTCAGGGCCAGGCAGTGTAGTTGTTGCTGCAGTAGAACAACTGTGATGCCAAACGAGTTCTGAGAAAGCCAAACCCCTCAACTGTCCACTTAGAAGGAAATGGAGCTGAACTGAACTATACTTTTAATGTATAAGTCTACTCAGTTTTAAGAACGACTTTTAACAAAATAAAAGTGCTATTTTTCTGGCCAAATTATTTTTTCGTTAAGGCAAAGTCTAAAAATGTGGATGGTGGGTGTTTTGGAGCCTTTTCATGATTTGCTTATGTACCGCTGGAGTAAAATGTAGAGGATACTGTGATCAGTGGAATAGAAAGGATGTTATCATAGCCCCAGAATCTCAACACCCCTTGAGAGATTCTACAAGTTTCATCAACAGTTAACCTTACTGCTTGTTGATGAAACAATATTTGGTAGTGTTGGAACAACATGAGCTCAGCATAGGCCAAAAGGGAGTGTACAGATACATACTGAGTATAGAGTCCCAAAGGTCCTTGATGCTGTTGGCACTACAAAATACCCTTAGAAGAGTATTCTATCATGCTCACAAAGGGAAACATGAACTTCTAAAATTCTTCTTTCTTTACATTTGAATTGTCATAAAGAACTACTTCTTTCATCATGAGAATATAAATTTTTATATGGATACCTGATTCTTTTGTTCCTGTTTCTGTTGTGCAAGAAATTCTTCCCTCTCTTTTTCAACTCGAAGTTGTCTTGCTATTTTAAGCATCCGTTGATGATTCTGAACTGTCTCCACCTACAGTAAGGGAATAAGTAGTTCATGTTACTGTCAGGTTAAGGCATGTCACGTGACTCCGACACCCACTTATCATTTCCTTTTGGTAAACAATACTCCCTGGAGATGACAGTCAAGCTCTAGATTCCAGGTCCTTGAAGGTTTTGGGCTAGTGCCTAGGGAGATTCCCTTTCAGTCAGGGTTATTTGAATCCTTCCTCAGATTGAATCCATGCCCTGCTTAATCTTTATTTGCATTCCTAAGTCTTTGCAAGTGCTTAACACTTGTGGCCAAAGTCTTACAGTGCTAAATCTTGCCTTACCCTTTTCTTCAAACGTTCAACTCTTTTAATGAGCTGATCTTTTTCTTCCTCCATTGCACTGATATCCTAAAAAACAGTCAAGAAGACATTATCAGAAAAAGTATTCTTTGTAGAATTCAGCTAAGGATTTTATATGATTATGTAATCTATCATAATAACCAGAGCATTAAGGAACAAAGAACCTCCTTGGGATGAAGGATATTTCTATTCCCCCCTATCCCCGGTAATTTATTTGACAGCTTGGTGTTCATCTAGAAAAGCAACTAAAACAGAAATTTATCCTAAGGAAACAATCATAGATATGCAAAAATGCTTAAATTATCTATACTATAGGATATTATTTAATCATTAAAGTCATATTATACAAAGATAACAATGGGAATATATTAATGATATAATGATTTAAAAAGCAAAATACACCTAGCCGATTTGGCTCAGTGGATAGAGCGTTGGCCTGTGGACTGAAGGGTCCGGGGTTTGATTCTGATCAAGGGCATGTACTGGAGATAACCAATCAATGTGTCTCTCTCATCACTGATGTTTCTATCTCTCTCTCTCCCTCTCCCTTCCTCTCTGAAATCAATAAAAATATACTTTAAAAATCAAATAAAATTATAAAAAGCAAGATACAGCCCTAGCTGGTTTGGCTCAGTGGATAGAGCCTGTGGACTGAAGGGTTTCAGTTTCGGGTTTGGTTCCAGTCAGGGGACATGCCAGGGTTGTGGGCTCGATCCCTAGTAGGGAGTGCACAGGAGGTAGCCGATCAATGATTCTCTCTCATCATTGATGTTTCTCTCTCTCGTCCCTCTCCCTTTCTCTCTGAAATCAATAAAAAATAAAAATATGTATTTTTTTAAAAAAGCAAGATATAAACAATTATGGATCGTGTGATCGCAAACACACACACACACAGCCTGAAAAGGTATACAAACAATTGGAAAATTTTTATTTTTTGTTATTTTCCTTATTTTCTATATCAGATATATCAGTAGATATAGATATATACATATATATGTATATTAGAGACTCAAAATGTAACCTTTTAAAATCCATTAGCATGGTCTATATAGTACATAGAACTCACTATGAATTTACCCTGGTCTCATTAATTTCTTCAGCAAAGAACTAGCAAGGCCTTACAAAAGAAAATATGCCTTTTGCTATCACCAGTTTCGATATAGTTTTAAGACTCATACTGAATTAACTAAAAACAAAAATACTAAACCTAGTATTATTCAAATAAAAAATAGATTTTCTTTTCTTTACCCTTCTTATTTCTGCTGTGGAAAATCCAGATGCCTTAAGCTGCTCACATTCTTTATGCAAAGTTTTAAAGGCTTCCATCAATTCTTCATACTAAAAGAACAAGTTAAAAAATGATAAACTAATGACTAGACCCAGTAGGCTTTTCTTAGTCAGGTTATCTATAAACTTATAGTGATTACTTAAATCAGTGATTTTCAACCTTTTTCATCTCAAGGCACACATAAACTAGTGACTAAAATTCTACAACACACCAAAAAACGTGTGTTTTTTTTTTTTTTTGCTGATCTGACAAAAAAAATAGGTATAATTTTGATTCCTTCACACTGGGTGGTTATTATTGTGTTGGCTATTGTCATTTTTTTATTTGACAGTCTAAGGCAGTGGTCGGCAAACTGCGGCTCGCGAGCCACAGGCGGCTTGCAAGCCGCGGTTTGCCGCTCTGTTGACTAATGAACTTGCCGACCACTGGTCTAAGGGAAAAGAGGTCAGTGCCCTTGACTAAATAGTCAGGTATTGCATGTTATAAAAATTCTTGTGGCACACTGGTTGAAAATTGCTGACTTAAATGATTATGAACACAGTGTTTGAAAAATACATCTTTAAACATTTATATAGGGCATAAAAAAGCAGGTCTGTAAAATCTGGTCAGTAAATCCTTCTCCTGCTTCCTCTCTGGTTACTTTCCTACCTCACACTCTATATTCTCTCTATGCTGATTTTCTTTCAGCCTCTGGAACATCCCATGTTCTCACTTCCAGTTCACAAACCCTGTTCCCTTTGAGAATCTTGTATGAGTCCCCTCATCCCTAACCTGGATAAATCCTATTCCTCCTTCAGGTCTCAGCACAGATACCATTACCCACACAGAAGACTTCTACAGTCCTATATCAGAATGCCATGACATCAGAGTAGATACATATAAAATTGCAGTTGTCTAGTTACTCATCTGTCTCCCTCCCTTAATACCTTAAGGCTAAAACCCAGTATTAGCTCAAAACTCTGGTGAGGAAAATGCACTGAAATTTCAAATTCCTGGCCCTCTGTCTACTTTTGGCCCTCTGACTAAAAAGTCCTCTGAGGTTGCAAGCTTAGCTTCTTTGCCTGTACACAGTCTTTGATGGGGCTCACACAACCCAATTTTCCTGGGAGAGTGTCAATTTATACTTCGGTCCTGGTGTAATTATTTGACAGTCCCTCTCTCTCTGATTTGGATGACAAATTATATTGTCACCTAACTGATCAGCAAAGTGCCTTGCAGTCCCAAGCCCAGGATCCAACCTTCCCACAATTCTTAAGTAATAAATTATGCCAAAATCATTAATTTCAGGGTGTGGTTTTTTTCTAGCCACATGCACCTATCACTGAATTGGTATTTGTGTGCAAATGTCAATATTTTAATACATGATTGCAGTTGGATGTTAGCTGATAACTGTTTTCCCTTTTAGTGCCACCTGAAAATACAGAAACAGCAAATAAACTAGAGAGAGATTAACATGTATTTGAACATGTCCTTGAAATCCATTACAGACAGTTTTAAAATACTATTATGTATTGAATACCTGTTTATTGGTATCAGCCACAGTTTCATCCTGAAGAAATTCACTTGGTACCTCCAGTTTTATTAAGAAACGAGCTAAATAGGCTCTTTTCTTCAGCTCATTAGTCCTCTGAAGAAGCCAGTGGAGCACAGGGTAAATTACAGGTTTACTTCCAATCACCAGACCCTGACGAAAGGTACTCCTATAAAAAACAAACAGACAGACAAAAAAAAATGTGTGCACACACGTGCGGGCTTATAAGTTAACCATGAAAAGAGATAACATTTACTCAAAATCTGATTTACAGTGTCCTGATTGCTTTCCATGACAATTTAAAAAGGATAAAAGCAAGGCTATTATAAAGTCAGTGTGCACATTAACAATACAAATAAAAGTAGGCCTTTAATATATCCCTGGAATACGTGGAAAGATTGTGTTGGAACCATTACCTAGTATAGTCAGTCTTAATACTTCACGTCATTCACTGGGCAGGCTTAAGTTACGGTTTTCATCTAGGATGGCAGCTAGATGATAAAATGGAATAGTGCATTTGCCTGACTTTTTTTTTTTTTTTTGATTAGGAGAAAGAACTGACCCACTTACAACTTCTGCATGACAAAATAACATTAAAAGTTCAAGATTATTTTTGTTCCGAGGCCACAGACTTAAGGAGACCAGATAGTGCCTAGGAATGCTGACTATATAGCCTATGAAGGTTTGGCTATTAAAGCATAGTTTAAGGAAAGCAACACATAATACTATTAAATAAATTTTTAAAAACAAATAAAACTTCTCAAAATTAAAAAGAAAAAAAGAAGGCAACATGCAATCAGATTCTTACATGTCTGTGGCATTTCCTGGAGGTTTGTATTTAAGGATACCAAGGAGGCTTAACATCCGTTTGGCTGTTTGCTCTGGCATCTCCTCTCTGATATCAACAACTTGCTAACAATTAAAGAAATTGAAAAAATATGTTATTGTTGTAAATCTAACAAAGAACAATATTTAAACTCACAATCTGCTAGAGCATAACAGGCACAATGTTCTCTTAATAAAATGAATAAAGTATGGAGGTCCCCAGATTCCAAGTGAGGGTGTATACAAGTCAGATCAGGATTCTATTAAGAATGTCAGGTGTAAAAACTCTCCAGTGCAGAGACATGAGCTAACTTGCAATATAATAAAACCTTTTGTAAAAGCATTTTTATTCCTGGACTAAATCCATTTATGTTTGGAAATGGGGAACTATTTTCTAAATAAGGTACAAGTAGATAATTTAATTTTTGAGCTAATGGAGAAAAAATTAAGATCATTTCCTATTACTTTACAAACATAAGGCCTGCAAAATAAAGCCTCATGAAAATAAAGTCCAGAGAGGTTAAATAATTTGCTCAAGACAGATACTGAGAGGCAGAAACTGGCTTTCCTGCCACCCTTTTCATCACAGAGAAAGAGAAAACTCTTACCTTTGGGTCAATCTCAGCCAGAACATCATTGAGAACTTGTAATAGTTGCATTGGCTCCAGGGAATCAAATGTGATTAAATTATAGCTCTTCCTAAAAGGCTCCTTATTTAGATTGTCCACAATGAATTTGATTTGGTCACTCATAATCAAGATCTTATAATTTAAACTAAAGAGTAAAAATAGAGAAAAAAATTTCTCAATACTGATAACAAAAGTTCTGGGGGAAAACCAGTATTAAGATCATAGGAAGCAGGCATAAAAAGTATAATTCTATGTGGAAAAGTTATTTTATTGAAATAAATCAGAGTGGGATGACTTTATTATGAATGCTTCAATATATACTGTTAATTTGTAACGCCAAGTATATTTATATACACATCTTGTGTGATAGCAGTCATCTGCATTAACATGAACAAATGAATAAATCCCACCTACATTAATATCTCTTCCGTTCTGCTCCACAACTTCTACCCAGGGGTAAAGACTTGTTATGGACTGCAGACATATTTCTAATTTTTAAAACTTAGCCCAGTTGGCATGGCTCAGTCGTTGAGCATAGACCTATGAACCAGGAGGTCACGGTTCGATTCCTGGTCAGGGCATATGCCTGGGTTGTGGGCTTAATCCCCAGTGTGGGGCATGCAGGAAGCAGCCAATCGATGATTCTCTCTCATCATTGATCATCGATGTTTCTCTCTCTCCCTTCCTCTCTGAAATCAATAAAAATATATTAAAAAATTAGTAGCCCAGGTTTAAAAATTAGGAGATATTTTTGCATTAATATCCAGATTTCCAGTCTCTCTTGAAAATCAGATCAGGCAAACCTGGGCACCCATTTCTGCATGGCCACACCCAACTCAAACTGAGTAGAAGCTGCAAGCTTTAGCCTGGGTATGCTTTCTTGGATTTGTTTTGGTTTCCTCCACCAAGCGATCTTCACCCACTGGATGTTATGTTGGGCCCTATAGGCTTTGACTCTGCCACCCTTCAGTATTTCAGGACTTCATTTCCTTCGCCTTCAATAAGGTACCGCCTCATGTTCTCCGTTCTCTGCCTCCCATTCCAAATCACCTGCAGGCTTCTCATTGCCCACAAGATAAAGTCCAAACTTCTTGGATTTTGAGACACTTTAAAATCTAGCTCAAATGAGCCTTCCCCAACTGTGTTGCCAAATTGTTACTTTTTACCCTTCAACTTTCAGCAGATGGAAATGGTCGCTGCTCCCTAGCTGACCCACCTCTGCCTTCAGTTAATGCTGTTTTCTCCACCTAGAAGGACTGTTCTCCCTTCCCCCCTCTCCAGAGGTGCAAATCCTAACGGTTTCCTAACCCTACTCTTCCCAGTAACTTCCTCCCGGAAATCATTCTTATGCTACACACCAGGTCCTGCAACGGAATAACAAGGACTGCCTTCCACCTTGACCACTTGTAGTTACTCATACACATTTTCTCTTCTCTGCTAAACTGTAAATTCCGTGAGGACAGATCTGTCATTCCATCCTTGAATACCCTCTACATCTACTAGTAAGACAGCGACTTACTTCCACTAGATTGAATGAGTTTGTTCAAAGACCCAAGGCCAAAACAAAAACAAAACAAAACAAAAACACCCCGTAAGTATAAGTAGGCTGGCAGTGAGACAGATCATAACTTTAAAAAAATTGAATATCTGATTAAGTGCTGAAACAGCACTACCAAGGTTTCTTGTGTCTCCTGCATGCAGACATCACTTGTTTAATATGGGAAGAAGTAGTAGAAATTTTGCAGGCAGGCAATTGTTTTAACTAGCAATTTTTAAAAATGAATTTAAAAAATGAACTAAAAAAAGAATTTCAAAGTGTGTATTTACTTTTCAACGATTTAGAAATTATATATATTATTTATAGCATACACCATATATATATATACATATATATACATACATATTCCCCTTTCAAAAATACAAAACCCTTGTAAGACGTTACCAGGAGAAGAAGAAAAACTATTTGGTTCCCCGCTGGCCCACCAGCTTTCTGAGGGTCAGGCGCTAAGGACAAAGACGTGCTGCGCAGGTAGGCTGTCTATGCCCAGTGGGCTCGGCGCTCTAAAATTAGCAAAAGCAATTACTCTTCCCTCTTCCAGAGGAAAGATGCCACACTAATTCACGAGCACCTCCCCTCAAAAGAACATAAAAACCCGAGGGGGTGGGGGGGGCAAGAATTAAAACCAGGACGAGCGCTTAATCTGGCACAGAGCGGGACAGAAACCACGCGCTCTGGACAGCAACTCGCAGGAGTCCCCAGAATAGTGTCCCCCGGACCCCAGGGCTCGGGAAAGGGGACCGGACCCCACGTCACACCCGGCCACCTCGGGGCTTCCCGACGATTCATTCCGCCGGGGAATGGCCTTGGACCCTCCGCTGCGACCCCTCCGCTTGCCGCACTGGGAAGGGATGGGAGGCACTTTTCTTCTATGTCGGGGTTCGGGGAAGTTTCCGACCGCGGGTCGGCGAGGTTACCTCAAATTCTCTTCAGGAAACCACTGTCCCCCACCCCCAGGAGGTCCCCGGGCTCTAGCGGGTTCCTAGAGACGAGCTCCTTGGCAACGGTTGCTAGACAGTGGTACACGTCACTTCCGGTGGTGGCGCCGCGTTTCCGGGGGACCCAGGCTCGGGCGCTGCTGCCCTGGCGCGGGAGGGGGAAGGGCGGAGGGGTGGGTGCCGCGCCCACGTGCGAAATGGGGTTCCAGGTCCGGAGCCACTGTGGGCAGCCTAGAGAATTTGGGGTTGTTTCCCCGGCGGTAAACTCTCCGAACGTTCTGCAGTTTGCCGTTTCCAGAATACTCTGATCATTCACCAGACATCGGGATGACTTCTTTGTTTGAGGCAAGGCCAGGGCGATTTGAGTTGAGGAAGCCTTTGGCCTGAGCCTGGAATTCAGGTTTTTGACATAAGTATCTCCAAATTAGGTTAGATGCAGGAACAACTGTACAGTCCCCGGCCGAATTGAAAGAAGGCACATTCATCATAGAGATTTCAGCTTCTTTGTCACATTATTTGGGCCACGTAGCCTGTACTGGGAATTAAATTTTTTTTAATCCAGTACTTTTTAAAAAAAAAAAAGTAAAGTACATAGCCTAAGGCTCCTTTTGGCTTCTAAGAGCCTGTTTTTAGGCACCTGCATAAATGAATGTTCCCTTCCAGTCTTCATGGAGTTCACATCCTATGAGGTTGGCTGAAGGAGGATCTTTGTGCCCAGATCACAGACGAGGCGTGGAAGTCTAGTGGAACAGACCCCATTGCTCTAACAGGCTTGGGGGAGACCTTAGTTGGTGAATAGTATTTTGAACGTGCCCTCCCCCGCCCCCTTTCAGACAGGGGATCACTGAACTTTGTGATGTCAATGAAGAAAACAAGAGAAGAAAACAAATTTCTCACACTCTGAATACTTAGTTGTTTGCTTACAAACAACTTAGAAGAAACCAACTACAGATTTAGCATCAGATTTACAAACAAAACAAAACAAATTCCATAGTAGGCATCTCCTATATGCCCCCACCATGCTGGCTGCTGGGGGTGAAGGGTTAGGAATTACCTGGTCCCTTTCCTAATGGAGCTAACATCCTAGTGTAGGAAGAGAGACAACTGAACCAGCAATACCCATACAACTATGATGAACGCTGTGACCAAAGGACTCAATGATGGGGAAACGCAGATGAAGGGTCCCAAGTTTATTTGGGGCTGAAAGGACTATACTATCAGGAGAGGTTCCATTGAACAAAGTGATGTTTAAGGATCAGTAAAAATTAGCCAAACTGGAACAGAGGGAGTTTATGGAGCAGAAGGAACACAACACTCCAAGATGGGTCCTTTGCTGGCAGGCTTCTGACTATTGAAGGACCAAGTGAAAGCACTTGGAGAGAAACTAAGAGTGGTCCCAGCTCATGGATACCACTACCAGGAGGAGGCAACACTTAAAAACTTTAAAAGTTAAACAACTTACAGAATTCTGGGAGAAACAATGAAAGATTCACACAATGGGACTATCTAATTAATTAATCCCGTTGAGTGCATTAGGAGATTCTCCTGGCTGCCTGGATTTGAATCCTGGATCTGTGTGGGGGTTGTGGCCTCAACTCTCTGGGCTTTCCTCATCTATCAACTGTGGCTGTGATAATATCTTCCTCAAAGGTGAAGATTGAGTTTGACACAGGTAAAGTGATTAGAACAATGCCTGACATTGGAAAAGCTAAAAACATTTTACCCTTTCCCCCTTCTTTTTTAAAAATGGTATGGTTAGATTTGCTCCTTCTACAGAGTAAGCTATATAAAGGTAAGAATGGCTTCTCCAGTAGTTTTTAATTCCTCTTCTGCCTGTTGCTGCTATTATTGGAACACTATTTCCCAGGTATAAGAATACAGTCCTCTGCAAATTCAGGTAAGCAATAGAATCCACTCTTCCCACTCAAACTCAAACGGATCTTATGATTAATGCCTTTGCAGGAACACAGGAAAGAATTTGAAGCTACTCAGCCTGAGATACTGAGAAGAACATATTCCAAATTGAACAAAAAAAAGAGAGACGTGGAGAGGCCTGTACATATTAGGTCCCTGCCCATCTATAGGGCCCAGACATGGGCCCCAGGAAGACCTGCTACCACCCCTGATTCATTCAAGGTAAAAAGATTCAGTGAGGGTCCAAGAAGAACTTCTCAGCAACAGTTTCACCATAACAGTGAAGGCATTGCTGATTATATCGCAAGTCAAGCCATCCACGTGAAGACTTTTTTCCCCTTAGATGCTATGTTGAGTCTTCCTTGTAAAATCTCAAAGATGCCTCTTGGCTGAACTATATTCGACATTTTTAATAGATGAAGGGAAGTCCCAGTCATATGGGATAGCCTTTCAGAAAGATTCCTACTTCTAACCTGACTCTCTTTTTGTTTAATAGATGTATTCAGATATAATTCACATATATACAATTCACCCATTTTAAAGTATACGGTTCAATTGCTTTTAGCATATTCATAAGGTTGTGCAGCCATCACCACTATCTAATCCCAGAACATTTTTATTACCCCCCCAAAACACACCCTGTTCCCATTAGCCATCATCTCCCAGTTTGCAATCCTATCTAATAAAGAGGGAATATGCTAACTGACCATCACTCCATCACAAAGATGGCTGCACCCACAGCTGAGGCCAAGTTCCCATAAGAAGCCTTAACAAGCAAGTTCCCATAAGAAGCCTTAACAAGCAGGGACCTGAGGCTACGCCCTCCCCCTCCCCCGTGGGACTTGACAGGGGACCTCAGGCTGCGCCCCCCACCCAATAGGGCTTGACAGGGGACCTCAAGGTGCACTTCCCATCCTGGTGCTGGGCTGGGGGACCTCAGGCCACACCCCCATCCTGGCGCCGGGCCAGGGGACCTGAGGCTATGCCCCCTGTCTGGCAAGGCTTGACAAGGGTGGGACTGGCCTGGTCTGGATCTAGCCCAATGGGCGGAGGGGGATGGCTGGGTCTGGGTCTCACGTGATTTTGAGGTGCATGTGGATGGGCGGGGACTTGACTCCAGGTCCCGAGGTGAGCCCCAGACTCTGACAGGAGGAAGGTTTTCATATACATTTTACTAATTTTCTTTCATCTCTGACACTTCTATTATAGAGAAAGGGCAAATAGCAATATTAAATTATTTCCTCTAATTAATCCCCTTTTAATGTGCACGAATTTCGTGCGCTGAGTCACTAGTTAAAACAAAAAAATATTGCTTCCCAGCCTCTGACAACCACTAATCTGCTTTTCTTCTCTATGGATTTACCTTTCCTGGACATTTCCTATAAATGGAATCACAAAATATGTGACCCTTTGTGTTTGGCTTCTTTCATTTAGTCTAATATTTCCAAGATTCATCCATGTTGTAGCATGAATCAATACTTCATTTCTTTTTGTGGCAGAATAATATTTCATTGTATGGCTTTTTGTTCATCCACTTATCTATGATGTAAATTCGCATTGCTTCCACTTTTGGCTCTCATAAACAATGCTGCTATGAACATTCGTGTACCAGTACATACCACCACTCTCTTATGGATAAAGCACTTCCATTGGCTAAGTCAGGTTAGCAGGGTATGACATCATGGATAAATGGGGGGCAGAGGCTCTCCATTCATTCTTGGATTTGTCTTTTCCTTTCAATTCTTGTTAATTTTGTTCTCTTGGGTGCTCATGGTTGTAGACTAAAGGACCCAAGATGTGGATTCTTTAGCAGTTTTTTTTTAAATATATATTTTTATTGACCTCAGAGAGGAAGGGAGAGGGAGAGGGAGATAGAAACATCAATGATGGGTGAGAGAGAATCATCGATAGGCTGCCTCCTGCATGCCCCGCACTGGGGATCAAGCCCACAACTCAGGCATGTGCCCTTGACTGGAATCGAACCCAGGACCCTTCAGTTGCAGGCTGATCCTCTATCCACTGAGCCAAACCAGCCAGGACATCTTTAGCAGTTTTTGATTGTAGCAACAGACTGTTGCTGAAACCTACTCATCCCTTGCTACCAAAGCACTAAAGTTCCCAATCTGATTCTCACCCAAAGCCCTCTGATAAGAAAATGATGTTATGAGGACATGTCCTTTAAATGTTCACTGGCCTCCACTGGAGGTGGGGTGAGGTGGGAGGAGGTGAGAGACGCTGGAAGCTGCCCTTTCCTACTCCCTTATTAAATCCTGTAGATACTGCAAGACACATCCACATTTGAGAACCTCTGCTCTGGTTATTCAGAGGGAGAAAAAAAATCACGCCTGGTAAAGTATATTTGGCAAGACTCAGAGAGGGCTCATTGTTTCATGCAATTGTGAAGACCAAGAATATTACCAACTTTCAGGTATGGCTTAACCTAGGAGTTCAGTGATATCTCTTGACATTCTTTATCCCTCCATCTCTCTGCCTCTCTGAATGGGCTGCTAGTAGCAGGAGTCTTACATCCTTCCAGCCTAGCAACCTCAATAAAAGTACAACCTTTTCTTCAATAGCTCCAGCAAATTCCTGGGGCTGACTTTCATTAGTCTGAAGTGTATCAGACCATTCTTGAATCAACTGCTATGACTCTGATGGTCATAAGAATAGACTAGGTGAGGGTGGCTCCCAAAAAGGAAGGGCTGCATTCTGTTACCAGAGGTAGAGATGCTATTTGAACAAGAACCACAGATGTCCTACACAGGTGGTCAGGGAAGGTGGCTAAATCTTAAAAGCTGGGTAAGCAAAACCAGAAGAAGAAGAAATGAATCTATACTTATTGTGGGGAGTATCTGCATCAATGTGAACTTTCCCCCTATTTTCTATCAACAAATTCTCTTTCTTCAATGCAGGCTTCCATCGTGGGCCAAAAGAGATCTTGGGAAGACAATAGACCTTCCAGGCCCCACGGAACTCTGAGGATGCCATGAACAGAGCGTCTCCAGCCCCTTCTCATTTCAGAACTTCCAAACAAGAGCTTTCCTGTGTGGAGTCCAAGGAAGCCAAACCAGTTTTCTGTTTTTGGTATTAAATTTAGACCTTTCATCCTGACCATGAGATATTTCTGGATTCTGCACGAGTATTCAGCAAATGCCAGTTTTCAAGATGCTATCCCATCTGGGGCTACTCTGCACACTGCACACTTTATCTCATTCCTTTAAAGCTCAGAAAAATGACCCAGACGCAGGAACAAATTCGGAAGTGGGTTATTCTGTTACCCATTAATTGTCATTTAATGCCTCAGCCATCTAGGTTACTTGGAGATGAAAGGAACTAAATTTATACAGAAACCTCAATTCGGTTTTGCAGACAGCCTACATTGTCTCTGGCAATTTAATCTTGTGGGGATGTAGTGCTTTCCTAAAAGGAAAAAAGGATAAATAATATGTGAAACGTTCAACTGAATGGATGGCATTAAATGTATGCCTGTTGCTACATTCTTGTCAAATGGCTTTTTTTAATGGGTTTTGTGAGAGTCATGGGCATGTATAGAAGTCAAATACTATGCAATTCATATTACTTCCTTGATTACGAACTGAAAAATAGGATGCACTGACATTCTTTTTTTTTTATTATTGATTTTTTACAGAGAGGAAGGGAAAGGGATAGAGAGTCAGAAACATCGATGAGAGAGAAACATCGATCAGCTGCCTCCTGCACACCCCCTACTGGGGATGTGCCCGCAACCAAGGTACATGCCCTTGACCAGAATCGAACCCGGGACCCTTCAGTCCACAGGCCAACGCTCTATCCACTGAGCCAAACCAGTCAGGGCTGCACTGACATTCTTACTGGGGTCAAATAATAATATCTTCACTTGCTGATGCTTCCTGGGTGTCATTCCCCTCCTAAAACAATCTGCATTCCAGTGTGGCCAAAGCTTTCCTTGTCCCAGGCCTGACATGCAAGCATTAATGTCATTGGACCTGAAAAGACCAGGCAGCCTGGGATGATGGGTGGGTGACCAAGCAGTCACCGGGACGGGCCATTGATCGAAGATTTCTAGTGACTCTCTGAAGCTTTGTCATATCCAGGGATTCAGCATCCCCCAGGATGTACCTGAAGGCGAAATGCCCAATAATGACAGGATGGGAGCTCAGAGTTGGATTTCGGTTACTTATAAAATCATGTACTTCCTCTTGAAAATCTGAGTTGTCAACTGAAGTGGATAACCTCTGTATCAGTCCACGTCCTGGCAGGATAAAGATGGCACACTCTGGGCAACGGAGGAGAGATTAATAAAGGACTATTTGTAAAGGCGTGGGCAAGGTTTAGGGAAACCAACAAGGAACTAATAACAAAGGCAGCCATTGCTGTCCTAAGCCTGAAGCAGCCAGAGAAGAGAACAGGCACCAGAAGCTCGTAAACAGAGTGGCTGTCCGGAGAAGGCTGCCTAATAGGAGCCTTTAAATGTAGACAGTCTTGACCTCACATTCCTCCCACCCTCTGATCTCCTGGCTGGCTTCCCATTAGCTAAACCCAACAGGGCTCCCCTTGAGGTCATCCATGCAGATTGGTCTCCCAGAGAAGAAAATGGCAGAATAGGGGTCTGGAAGAGCAATCTGAAGGAATGACTAATTATATCATATACTGAATTATACAATCAAAATGATGGGCAGTAAGGCCTTGTGAAGGCAACGGAACCACCCCCATGTCTCCAAGCTGCCCTGGCTTTGTAGCTGAGGTTCCTGGAGTCACATGGAGTTAGGCCTAATTTCATTTCAGCACATTGCCCACACCCACATCATCTCATTTAATCTCCCCAACAAGGCTGCAAGAACAGTATTGTTTTTTTCCACTTTACAATTCAGAAAATTGAGGTCTGGAGAGTTCATAGAGGGCCCACAGTCACATAGCTAGCAGCTGGCTGAGTCAAGATTAAAACACAGTTCTGCTTGATCCCAAAGCCAGTTTCACCAGCCTACTAAACTGGTTCAAAACTGGCTCAGCAGAGGAAGGACCATAACAGGCCACTGAGGCTGGAGGCAAAGGGCTTTTCTGTGAGGAAAAAAGTGTTAACATGCTGCCTGGTTTTCTCTGCCTCAAGGGCTTTGCCAAGGAGACTCTTCTCTTCGCTGGTAGGGCTGAAGATTTGAATTCCAAGCACTCGCCCGGGAATCAAAGAGTGGAAAGATGGAGAGAAAACACTTGGCCAATGATGGGAAAAAGGGTATTTTCGTTTCAGATGCCTTTCAAGTTCTTTTTTTCCCAGCTGAGCGTTGGGTATTTATAGAATTCAGGGGGAGTATTCAAGGGTAATCAGCAGTGGAGCTGCTTTGGGGCCATTAGGAAGCTCCAGATCACACAGGAAAAAGTTGCGGGGAAGGGACAAGAAAAGGCCAGGAGCAGCGGGGCACAAAGTGGCCTTCTTTATGTCGCCGAGAGCTTTTCCCTTCCTGGGCTGATGATGTCAAACCAAGGCCTATGAAAGTGCTATAGATGGAATCATAGAATCAAAATGGATGAAGGGCTCAACAAATCGTGGTGCAAATGTACAGCAGAATGTGATTCTGGCCTAAAAAGAAATGAAGTACAGATACATGTTACCATGGGGATGAACCTTGAAAACATTATGGTGAGTGAAAGAAGCCAGACACAAAAGGCACATGTTGTATGATTCCATTTACATGAAATACCTAGAAAAGGCAAATCCATAAAGACAAAGTGCAGATCAGTGAGTGCCAGGGGCTGGCGGGAAGAGAGAATGTGGAGCAACTGCTTAATCAGTAGAGGGTTTCCTTTTGGGTGATGGAAGTCCTCTGGAAACAGAGGTGGTGGTTGCACAATATTGTGAATGTATCCAAAAGCCACTGAATTTTCCCTTTAAAAAGGCTAATTTTAGCCCTAACCGGTTTGGCTCAGTGGATAGAGCGTCGGCCTGCGGACTGAAAGGTCCCAGGTTCGATTCCGGTCAAGGGCATGTACCTTGGTTGCGGGCACATCCCCAGTAGGGGGTGTGCAGGAGGCAGCTGATCGATGTTTCTCTCTCATCGATGTTTCTAACTCTCTATCCCTCTCCCTTCCTCTCTGTAAAAAATCAATAAAATATATTTTTTAAAAATAAAAAAATAAAAAGGCTAATTTTAGCCCTAGCCAGTTTGGCTCAATGGATAGAGAGGTTTGCCTTTAGGCCCTTGGACTAAAGAGTCCTGGGTTCAAGTCTGGGCAAAGCACCTACCTCAGTTGCAGGCTCTATCCCTAGCCCTGGTTGGGATGAGTGTGGGAGGCAACCAATCGTTGTGTCTCTCTCACATCAATGTTTCTCTCTATATCTCCCTTCTACTCTCTCTAAAAATCAATGGAGCCCTAGCTGGTTTGACTCAGTGGATAGAGCGTCGGCCTGTGGACTAAAGGGTCCCGGGTTTGATTCCAGTCAAGGGCACATGCCCGGGTTGCAGGCTCGATCCCTAGTAGGGGGTGTGCAGGAGGCAGCCGATCAATGATTCTCTCTCCCTCTCCCTTCCTCTCTGAAATCAATAAAAATATATTTTTTAAAAATAAATAAAAATCAATGAAAAAATATCCTCAGGTGAGCTGCTCCACACACAGGCTAATTTTATATTATGTGAATCTCACCTCAATTTTAAAAAAATGGACAACCATTCACCCCAAGTCTTCCAAGCAGTCTTTGCTCTCTGCATCTGAGGTCCCAGGCGTTGCAGCCTTATGGCCTAATTTTATTCCAGGCTCCCTTTTCTCTCTACTCCTCCACTACTGGCTTCCGTTCTGTTGCTCAGACACACAAACCCATCCCAAACTCAAGACCTCTGCTCTGCTCTTTCTTTGGTCTGGCTGTTCTTTACCCCATCTTCCCTCGGCTGGCTCCTTCTCCGCATTCAGGTCTCAGCTCACATGTTCCTTCCTCAGGGAGACCTTTCCCAATCCTCTTACTAAAGTAACCCACCTACCAGTCATTCGCCATCACCGAGCTTTTCAGACTGTTAGTTACGATTGATTAGTAGTTATTGAAATCAGTTCAATGGGTCTTAATGAATATTTTAAAATATATTTTTATTGATTTCAGAGAGGAAGGAAGTGGGAGAGAGAGATAGAAACATCAATGATGAGAAGAGAATCATTGATCAGCTGCCTCCTGCACACCCCCTGCTAGGGATCGAGCCCACAACCTGGGCATGTGCCCTTGACCAGGAATCATACCAGTGACCTCCTGGTTCATAGGTCTACACTCAACCACTGAGCCACACCGGCTGCACATTGGTGAACATTTTTAAGAAATGAAGTGGAATAGAAAATATACAGAATAAAGGTAAATACTTCTTTGTCAGAAATATATATATATATATTTTGCTGCAGTAACAAACCACTCCAAATGTATTGGCTTGAAATCCTCCCTCAAATCTGTGGGATAGTTGGGCTCAGCTGGATAGTTCTGCTCCACATGGTATCTGCTGGGATCTCTATGGGGCTGAGTTCAGCTGGGAGCTCCTCTGGGGCCAAAACATCCAAATTAGCTCCCTCCTTTCTGGGCCCCAGTGCTGACTGCCATTTCTCCTTCATGTGAACTCTCTCCTTGAGGTCTCTCATCATTCAGTGATCTAACCTGAGCCTCTCTACCTGGCAGCTAGATACTGTTAAAAGATCAACTGAATCATATTTTAAAATGTTAAGAGTTTACTTGAGCAAAAATTGATACTAGTCGGGCAGCACCAAACAGGAAGTGGTTAGGAGCGCCCTCCGCTGGCAGGAGTCCTGGGAGAGACTTATACAGAGAAAATGTAGAAGCAAAGAAAAGAAATTATTTCATTGGCTATAGCTGTAAGCCTAGTTGGCTGTTTGTGATTGGTTGTCCTTTGACTTTTGATTTCATGACCTTGAGACATGCACAGGTGTAGATTTTGGTTTGCTTACACTGGAATTCGAACCACATCAAGCTCCTTGTTTGATTCAGCGAATAGTACAAGGAGCACAGACATGAAAGCCACCAGGCATCTTAAAGCAGAGGCCCAGAGCAAGCTCAGTGTCATTTCCATCGCATCCTATTGGTCAAAGCAAGTCATGTGTCCCGCCTAGATTCAAGGAAAGGAGAAACAGCCTCTACCTCTTGAGCAGGGAGTGGCATGTGCATACCAGGAATGATGGTTGCTAAATTGTTGGCAGACGTTTTGCAGACAATCTATCACAATTGTTTTGTGAAAGTTTTATTTCAGTTTAATAAACAGGCATGTGAGTTCATTGGGTACACAATAAACATTTCTTGCTGTGAGTCAGTCAAAAGGTTTGAAAAACTCACTTCCACATTCCTTTTTTAATTTCTTCCAAAGCACCTAGTTCTCTCTAAAGTTAAACGTGTATGTCCCTCATTAGAATACAAGCTTCTGCCCCAGCTGGTTTGGCTCAGTGGATAGTGTCGGCCTGCAGACTGAAGGGTCCCGGGTTCGATTCCAGTCAAGGGCACGTACATTGGTTGCAGGCTCCTCCCCGGCCTGCAGGGGGCAACCAGTCGATGTGTTTCTCTCACATCAATGTTTCTTTCCCTCTCTCTTCCACTCTCCCTAAAAATCAATGGAAAAATATCCTCAGGTTAGGATTAAGAAAAAAAAAAAAAAGAGAATACAAGCTTCATTAAAGTCTGTCTTGTTCACTGCTGTATCCCCAGCACTTTATTAAGGGCCGGGCACTTAATAAGTAAGTAAACATATGATGTTATTGAATAGATGTAACAGCTACCATTTATTTGGTCCTGAGCACTTAAATGCATTATCTCACTTAATTTGTTCAACACATATTTGAGCACCTACTATGTTCCAGGCACTATTCTATCTACATGCTGGTGATACAACAGTGAACAGAATAGACAATAATCCCTGCTCTCGTGGAATTCATATTTCACTATGATACTGGAATAGGATGAAGAACATTTGCTACTATTTTGACAGATAAGGAAACAGAGAGGACAGGCAACTTGCCCAAGGTCACCCAGCTAATAATTTCACCTTGACACCTGGTTCTTTTCTACTCTGCTGCAAATACTGGGTTTTGTCCAGCAATGGGTCTAAGTGATTACAGATCTCAATTTCTGCAATTGCTTCTCTGAAGGTTCAAACTTGTCTTTCTGGGAATCAGACACAGGGGAGTGGGAAGAGGTGAGTTCCATGACCTCAGAGTCCCTACACCACCACCCTCCCCGCCCCTCCCCCACTCTGTGACGATGGCTCACACCTGGGGTGTTGCAGAGTTGAGCCACAGGTCTCAGTCACCCCCACTGTCTTATCGGCATGTGACATCCCCAAGTGGCTGGGGCCTGCAGGCCTGGCAAAGAATGCAGTCCGAACAAAAATAAACCTGCCACATTCCTTGGCAGCCCCCTGCCCCTTCCCGCTCTCCAGCCATCCATCCTCACAGTGCAGCCTGCCAGGGAAGGCCAAGAGAGGAACAGTGGGGTGGAGGAAGCAGCCTGCTGTCCAACCCTGAGAAAGAGAGGGAGTGGGGAAGAGAGGAAGAGGAGAGAGAGAGAGATCACCTTATATGGGAACATGTGCAGACAATGTGTGGCAATGGCTTAGAGGGCAGTGGAGGTCAGATACCAGACAGATGGAAGAAATTAAACATGGGACAGAGAGTGTTCCTGGGCCCTGAAAACAGCTCTTGTTTCACAGCGAGTTCGCACAAAGCCTGGCCCGTTTTCCTTTTTTGCCTAAGCTGAGCGAGATGTTGAGTCCTCAACTCTACATGACTTTGAGCCAGGCCCTGGCTTGGCAGAAGTCTCACTCCCCTAAAGTAATTTCTTTAATGAACAAAAGTCTTCTTTGCAAAAAAGAAAAAGACTGGGCCTATTTCCCACAAGTTTACAGTATCTTCCTAAAGCACATAAATTAGTGGTTAATGAGTAAATACTCCATTTCTCATTCATTCATTCATTCATTCATTCATTCATTCAACAAATATAGAAAACCAATTATACACTGAGCCAGGGGCTGGGAAGATAGTGTTGACTGATGATGATGATGATGATGATGATGATAGTTACTATTTGTTGATTTGTACTCATCTGATAAATGTTTCAATTCATAAAAATTTACTTAGCACCTCCATGTTCTAGTCATTGGTATATAGAACATTGCTCTAAAACCATCTGGTCCCTGACCTGTAGAGTTTACAAGAGGGGTGGGAAAGTAGAAATGACAGATCTTAAACAGATTCTACTGGATCTTCACAACAGTCTTTTAAATGAGCTACTGTTATCTTCTCCATTTTTTTTTTTTGGAAAATGTTTTTTTAAATATATTTTTATTGATATCAAAGAGGAAGGGAGAGGGAGAGAGAGATAGAAACATCAATGACAAGAGAATCTTTTATCGGCTGCCTCCTGAACGCCCCCTACTGGGGATTGAGCCAACCTGGGCATATGCCCTTGGCCCTGGGTTGGGCTCATTCAAACCCAGGACCCTTCAGTCCGCAGGCTGATGCTCTATCCACTGAGCCAAACCGGCTAGGGCTGTTACCATCTCCATTTAACACAGTTTCTCAGCCTCAGCACTATGGATATTTTGGGCTGGATCATTCTTTGGTGTGTGTGTGTGCGCGCGTGTGCATGTGTGTGTGTGTGTGTGTGTGTGTGTGTGTGAGGAGGGTGGGGGCTGCTCTGTGCACTGTAGGATATTTAGCAATATCCTTGGCCTCTACCCACTAGTTGTCAGTAACAACCAAAAAATGTCTCCAGACATCATCAAATGTCCCCTGGGGGATAAACTCGCTGCTGGTTGAGAATCACTGATCCAACAGATGAGGAAGTAGAGGCTCAGGGCCAGTTAAGAAACTTCCTAAAGGTCATCCACTGGCAAGGAGGACTCACACCCTGGTTGTTCCCATTCATCTTGGCACCTACACAGGGAAAACAAACTAGCATTCCCAGGGCTAAGTGTGACAGATAGACAAGTTGTGTTTGGCTCACAGAGTTCTAAATAGAGTGCTAAACTATCATTCCTAGCGACAGGGAGTGGTGGGGACTGTAGCAAACTGTACAGTGCATATCCTCTCAGCTCCAGCCAATGTGCCACACAATGTAGTCAGATTTCCTAAATTTTCAAGGAAACCCAGAAATCCAGACAGGCTCATTGGTCCTGGCTGGCTTGATCTAGTCATGTGCCCATTCATGAGCCAATCGCTGACCAGAGGGAGGTGCTATTCCGATTGGTCAGACTTGGTCATGTGACCATCTCTAAATAGGGTATGGAGCTTCTTCCAAACAGGAGCTGAGAGTTGACAGTGGGGAATAAGTGAGTCCCTAAAGGAAAATTGGGTGCTGATATCAGAAAGGGGAATGGACCGGCCAAAAAAACAGACACATGTTACACCTGGAATTTTCCCTACCACTGACTCCTTCTAGCCTTCCAATATGCATCTATCTTCTCACCTACCCCCACCTGCCCTACTTTTGTGCCTGGGACATGCCCTTCCTCTCACTGGAAGGCCATCCTTATACCCTCTTTCCTCATTCAGATCCACTTCAAAGCCCAAGTCAAACCTCACTCAACCACTCTGGGCGACAATGAAATTGTCCTGGGAACTCCTAGTAAAGTGAGAATCTGAATCACATACTCCAGTACTCAGCTCCATAGCTATCAGATGAACGAATAAATAAGGAGATAATTTGCATGACTTGCAATAATTAGAAAACGGGGGTAAGATTAGAAGGAACTAGAAATGTTAATGGTAGCTGTCTCTGAGTGGTGGGTTATGGGCAATTCTGGCTTTTCTTCTTTATAGCTGTCAGCATTTCTACAATAAAAAAATACAAGTCTTAAGAGTAAAAAGGAAGTAATGCAAGTCTGGTTTAAACAGACTGTAAGCAAGAGAGGACAAGGACCAAGTGGTGATTCTGCTTTGTCCCCTAACTCGCAGCAGCAGGCACACGCGTGTAAGAGCTAGTTAGAGCTCCCTGGGAGCTGGATTAACTGCCTCAGGGCGTGTAACAGAGACGGTTGATTCCCTTCCCCAAGGCCAGTCCTCCTTTCCTCCTTCAGACTCTCCGAACTCAAATTCCGAGCGCTGTCCTCCCGCTCCCTCTGCATTGCCATGTGCGTCATCAGAGCAGACCCCAACTCCAACCCCTATACCAGAGCGTCAACCCCGATGGGTCTATTGGCACTGCTGACTTTTGAGCAGGATAAATTTGCTGATGTTGAGTTGCTGCACGAGTCACCTTGAAGTTTACATGGATGAAGTCAAACGTTCCTTAATGTTTAGGTGTTTAAGCTAATTTGAGTTGACCTTTCTGTTACAGCATCTTAACCAACCCAGGGTTCTGTTAAAGACATTGCACATACAGACACATACAAAGATCATCAAAAACAGTGATTTTCTGGGTGGTTGGGGGTGGCTATCAGAATTTGGAGTTAAGGACAGGTGTATATATTTTTATTTCAGAGAGGAAGGGAGAGGGAGAGTTAGAGATAGACACATCAATGATGAGAGAGAATCATTAATCGGCTGTCTCCTGCACATCCCCTACTGAGAATCGAGCCAACAACCCAGGCATGTGCCCTTACCGGAATTTAACCGAGGACCCTCCAGTCCACAGGCCAAAGCTCTACCCACTGAGCCAAACTGGCTAGGGCCAGGCATATAATTTGATAGTCTCTTTCGAGTTCCACTTTTGACCTAGAGCTATTCCAGTTGCACATGCAATTGCTAATAACCCATACAGACACTGAAGCAGAGAAAGGGGCTTGATTCTTTTTTTAAATTTCTTTATTGATTAAGGTGTTACATATATGTCCTTATCCATTACTCTCCCACCCCCCCCCACTCATGCCCTCACCCACCTGTTGTTTGTGTCCATTGGTTAGGCTTATATGCATGCATACAAGTCCTTTGGTTGATCTCTCTCCCTTACCCCCACCCTCCCCTACCTTCCCTCTGAGGTTTGATGGTCTGATCGATGTTTCTCTGTCTCTGGATCTGTTTTTGTTCATCAGTTTATGTTGTTCATTATATTCCATAAATGAGTGAGATCGTGTGATATTTATCTTTCTCTGACTGGCTTATTTCACTTAGCATAATGCTCTCCAGTTCCATCCATGCTGTTGCAAATGGTAAGAACTCCTTTTTTACTGTAGCGTAGTATTCCATTGTGTAGATGTACCACGGTTTTTTAATCCACTCATCTGCTGATGGGCACTTAGGCTGTTTCCAAATCTTAGCTATGGTGAATTGGGCTTGATTCTTTTTGCAAAATAAGGAGCAGTATTTGCTCTAGAATCCATTACATCCCATCACATCAAAACTGCTGCAAAACACCAAGTTCTGTAGTTTTTAAGGTATTTCTGGGAGCCTCTAAGATGATGCTGACTAAGAAAATAATAAGCCAAATGGCATAACCTCTATGAGCCTCAGCTCACTTATTGGTAAGTTAGATAGGACAGAATAAGAATTTTCTGATATTGAGGGTCAGAAAGTACTTCATGAATCATAGAGTGGGTAATTGGTTATCGATACTAAGCGGCCCAGACATACCGCATTGCGCTCCTAGCATTCAAATGGTCTAAATTGCCAGTGGATTGTCTGCATGTGTCCTTGTTGTTTCTCATGTTTCTGAGGCTCTGCTTCCTCATCTGCATACTGTGACAAGACCTCTTCTGACTGTGCACTGAATATGAAATAAGGACCTTTGAGAAAGAGAAACATATGCCACATTTATTATTTCACCATAATTCTCCTGTCCAGGAAAACAGCAAACAAAACAACTTTGAGGCAGACTTCAGAGCGATGTTGGTGCATCACTGCCCTCTGCTGGTCAGTGGCGGTACCACAAATGGTTTCAGAGAGGAGAGGGTTTGGGGAGAGGAACCCCTGGGAAACTGAGGCACAGAGAGAGGAAGGGACTTGGCTGAGGGCACCAAGCTAGCCACGGAAAGAGAAAAGCCTCAGATTTGAGACTCCTGATCTTAGCTCCTTTTACAGGGAGAAAAATGAGGGCTGGAAACTCACCCATTATGATTTCACTCTGCTGGCCCCTCAGGAGCTTTTCTAGACAGTCTTATTGGGATTTCTCTCTTTTGTTCCCCCTCACCATCCAAACTGCTTGGACATCCCATCTTTTCTTCATACCAGTGTAGCAGAGTTCTGTTGTTTGATGGGTGATTTATGAAAATGAGCTCAGATCCTTACAACTGCTTTGTAAGGTTGGACCAGGACCTAAAGATCAGAGTGGTTATGACACTATCCTAAGGTCCAACAGCGGGTAAGTACCAGAGTGGGATCTAAACTGTAGCCTGGGACCCCAAACCCACACTCTAACCGCCACAAAAAAATCATAGCATTTTTGTGTTGAAAATTTTGGATTGCCCAAAATGATAGTATTTGCTGGCAAACATATGATGAAGCAATTAGAGAGGAAAGATTTTGAGCGCCTCTCTTATTCACACATATATGATCTCGAATACTGTCCACAATATTGAGGCACAAATAAGGAAACGGAGTTCAAAGAGATTAAACTATGTGCCCAAGGACACTTGGTGAAAGCTGGCATTCAGACTGTAACCTCCTATTGGTGTTAGTATATAAATAAATTATGCTCTGCAGAACGTAAATAGGATCAAGTATGTAGTAGCCTAGAACACAGGCCTCCCCACCACAGCACCCCTTCGACTCTCCTGTAAACCATTTCCTCCCGGAGGCCTCAGGATTCCAAGTCCTCTTGATCTGGGTTTGAACCCCACATTTCTGAGCACTGCTATGAATATACCCTGGCTGGGTATATTATTTCATTTAATTCTTGTGGGAACACTGTGAGGTAGATAGGATCATCATCCCATTTCATAGATGAGCAAATTGTAGCTCTGAGAAGTTAAATATCTTGCTCAAGGGCATGGACGAGCCCAGGGGTGGATAATTTGCTGACATTCTACGTGATATTGTCTTCAGGCCTTATTCTTCCACGTCTTATTCTTCCCCGTTTGCAGACAGGAAACAGCGTTACGGAGAAGTGAAAGTAACTTGTCTCAGAGCCTTTGCATTCACTGTTCTCTCTGCAATGCTCTTCCCAGACATCCTGGCAACTGGCTCCCTCACCTTCTTAAGGTCTTTACTTAAAGGCCTCTTCTCAGGGAGGCCTTTGCTGACCACTCTATTTAAAAGTCCAATCTCCACTCTTGTATCTCGGTGACAAAAATAAAACAACCCAATTCAAAAGTGGGGAAAGGACTTAAATAGACATTTCTCTAAGAAGCTGTACAAATGGCCAACGAGCACATGAAAGAATGCTCAACACCCAATGATGTGCATTAAGAAATGCAAATCAAAGCTCTGTGAGATACTACTTCTTACCACTAGGATGCCTGTTATTTACAAAATGGAAAATAACAAGTGTTGGCAAGGATGTGGAGATATTGGAACCCTCATATGTTGCTGGCAGGAATGGAATATGATGCAGCCACTGTGGAAAACAGTTTGGCGTTTCCTCAAAAACTTCAACATATGACCCAGCAATTCCACTGAAACAATTGGAAACTGGAACTCAAATACTTGTACCAGAAGGTTCCTGGTAACATCTATATATATAAAAGCCTAATATGCAAAGTGTCCCCTCGGGAGTTTGAACGACTGGGAGTTCGATTGCTTGCTATGATGTGCGCTGACTGCCAGGGGACGGTGCGAAATGAAGGGAGGCCCCTGCTGGCAGCCAATAGCCACTAGGGACTCTACCCATGCACGAATTTTTTGTACTGGGCCTCTAGTTATTCATAACAGATAAAGGTGGAAACAACCTGAGTGTCCATCGACCAATGAACAGCTATATAAAATGTGATATATCCACACAAAGTATTATTCAGCCATAAAAAAGAATAAAATACTGACATAAACTAAAATGTGATGAGCCTTGAAAACATTATACACATTGAAAGAAGCCTGTCATAAAAAAACACATAGTATGATTCATTTATGTAAAATGCCCAGAATAATTAAATCCCCAAAGACAGGGGGAAAAAATGGTGGTTACCAGGGGCTGGTGAATCCATAGAGACAGAAAGCAGACTGATGGTTGCCAGGGGCTGCAGGGGAGGAGGGAGTGACTGCTAATGGGCACAAGGTTTCCTTTTAAGGTGATGAAATGCTTTGGAACTAGAAAGAGGTGGTGGTTGCATGGCATTGTGAATGTACTAAATGCCACTGAATTCTAAATCTTACAATGGTTAATTTTATGTTATGTGAATTTCACCTCAATTTAACCACTAAGCTCAACCCCAAACACATCTGATCTTCCTTCTTTGCTTGGTTTTTCCCCATAGGGGGCATGGCCCTCTCACATTCTATGTATCTGACTTGTCTATTATTTGTCCTGTTTCTTTAGAATATGAGCTCCAAGAAGGAAAGAATTTTGGTCTCTTTTGTTAATTCACAGATCCCAGAGTCCCTGGCACTCAGTAAATAGTTGTTAAATAAACGAATTAGGCCTGACTGACATGGCTCAGCGGTTGAGTGTCGACCTATGAATCAGGAGGTCATGACTTGATTCCCGGTCAGGGCACATGCTGGATTTGCGGGCTCTATCCCCAGTGGGGGGCATGCAGGAGGCAGCTAATCAATGATTTTCTCTCATCACTGATGTTTCTATCTCTCTCTCCCTCTCCCTTCCTCTCTGAAAACAATAAAAATTATATTAAAAAATAAATGAATTAGGAAGAATATGGTAATAAAGCAGAGTCCTGCCCCAGGGAAGGGTGCTTTAGGGAGAAGGAGGAACACATGTGTAATTTTGCTTAGTTTCAGGAACAAATATAGAAGACCATAATACACACAGTTAATGCCAACAATTATACATTCTCAAACTATTTGAACCACTTGGCAAGGTCTGGTGGGCCCCTGGGTGTGGAGGTGGGAGGCGGGTCCTGCATGTGGGAAGGCCCCGGGCCCCTGTCATAACCTCAGTCACTAGACTGCTGCAACAACACCTCCATGGCCTTTCAGTCTCAACACCACCCTGGAATTCCTGTTTTCCCTGTTGGCTCTCTTCTCCTGATCACCATAGCAACTGTTTTGAATCTTCTTCACACTCATCAAACCTCCCTCTGCCTTTCCTTTCTGTCTTCAGGCACCTCTGCTTCCTATTTGGCACAGAAAATAGATGCCATCTGACTGAGCCCGTCCTATCCTTCCTCCCTTACCTGCAACTACACTCACCTTTCCCTCTATCCCACATATCTTATCAGCAGCGCAGCCTGTAGAATTGTCTACACTGGTGGGAATGTTCTCCATCTTCACTGTCTATTATGGGAGCCATTAGCCACACCTGGATATTTAGATTTTGAAATAGGATGTGACTGCAGAACTGAAGTTTAAATTTCATTTAACTTTAAATAAATTATTTATTTTTATTGTTTTAAATATATTTTTATTGATTTCAGAGAGGAAGAAAGAGATAGAAACATCAATGATGAGAGAGAATCATTGATCGGCTGCCTCCTGCACGCCCCCTACTGGGGATCGAGCCCACAACCCAGGCATGGGCCCTGACTGGGAATCTAATTGTGACTTTCTGGTTCATAGGTCGACACTCAACCACTGAGCCACACCGGCTGGGCTAACTTTAAATAATTTAAATAGCCACATGTGGTGAGTGGTCATCCCATTAGACAGCACTGGTTTGGTGTAACGCAAAGAAAAACGTTTTTGGATAGCAGGGCGCTGGGCATTCTCCTAACTCTGTGACATTCCAAAGCAGCAGACGCATTTATTGTAAGGATTCTGAGTTAGGTGATGAGAAGGAAGGAAGAGAGGGTGAGCAAGACACGTTCCTGAGAAAGTGCCATGGAGAAATATAGAGGAAGAGGCCTCATTTTGACAGGCTTTTTAAAGTAGCTCCAGTTCCCAAGAAGGAAAGAAACCACAGTGACTCTTGGCTGAAACACTGTCCCTCCTGAAGGAGAGTCAGTCTGGCATCATTGTATCATCGCTGCAAATCCAAACTGGTACTGACACCAACAGGAGTTTTCGTGGGAGGAAGAACCAAACGCCAGCCAGGTGAGAGTACGGCGTTGTCAGTTATTTCAAAGAGCATCCAGTTATCTTTGTTCCCATTTTTCACTAAAACGCAAAATGGGTGCCACACGAATAGAACGATGACTTGAACGTCCCTTTTTGTGTAGCTGATTCTGCCCACATTTGATGATTCTATTGCATTTCAGTTACACATATTTTTTTAAGGGAGGGGGAGAGGCAGAGAGAGAAAGAAACATCAATGTAAGCAAGACACATCGATTGGTTGCCTCCCACACGCACCCCCAACTGGGGTTGGGGATCGAGCCTGCAACTGAGGTAAGTGCCCTTGGCCGGAATCAAACCCAGGACCCTTTAGTTCGTGGGCCAATGCTCTACCCACTCAGTCAATCCGACTAGGGCATTACACATCTTTTTAAACATGAAAAGTTAGAATACCACACCCTCTCCCTCCACTGACCTCCTCTAAATGGCTAGCCCTTTTAAGTAATTCCTTTCTCCCCTGATTTTAAATGTTTTTATCACATGCTAAGTTCCCACTTGTCTTTGTGTTTAATGCTCGACTCTATCCTGTTCCGCTCATTTATAGTCCGCTCACTAGCGGCCTTTAATCACACAGCTTTATAATCTCTCTTAATATCTCCTTGGCCTCTGGCTTATTTGTGAATCACTGGCTTTTGTCCTGGTTTCCTCTCCTCCCCGGATGCCTCTGCATAGTCTCCTTGGTGTTGGCATCCTTCAGGGATCTGCCCTCAGCCTTGCTCCATGCCACTGTACCCTCTCCCTGGGCAGACCTCCCACCTCCACTCTTGCCCCTTCTATCCATTTTCCAAGGTGTAACTGGAGAGACTTTACTAAAGTGAAAATGAAATCATGCTGTGCCTCTGCTTATAAATCTGCCTATTGCTCTCGGGACAAAGTCCAGACTCATAATCACAGCACAGGGGGCTGAAATATACTGGGTTTCCTCAAAGCACACCCTGAGACAAGAATGCTGGCGAGTAGTTCAACTGGGAGGTTGAGGGCCGGGAAGGGGATTTGGGAAATGGGCAGGCAGTCAATACAGGAAGCATTCAAGAGCAGGTCTGTAACAAGAAACACACACACACACACCCTTCACCCAAGCCTTCACATCCCCCCATTCCATTCATGACGTCCCTTTCTACTTCACACACAAAAAAAGAGACCACCAATCTTGATGTTCCTCTTTGAACATCTTTGTGGGGTTTTGTTTTGTTTTTGTTAAGCCTCACCCAAGGATATTTTAATTGATTCTTAGAGAGAGTGGAAGAGAGGGGAAGAAACAGAGAGAAACATCAATGTGAGAGAGACACATCGATAGGTTGCCTCCCACATGCGCCTTGATCAGAATCAAACCTGTAACCCTTCATTCCCCAGGCCGACACCTAACCACTGAGCAAACTGGCTAGGGCTCTTTGAACATCTTTGGATGGCTTACATGTTTCCATCTTAACTACCCCCTCAATCTTTCCTTGACTCTATGTCCCCCATCAAAAACCACCCTGAGCCCTAGCTGGTTTGGCTCAGTGGATAGAGCATTGGCCTACAGACTGAAGGATCCCGGGTTTGATTCCAGTCAAGGGCACATGCCCGGGTTGTGGGCTCAATCCCCAGGAGGGGGTGCACAGGAGGCAGCCGGTCAATGATTCTCTCTCATCATTGATGTTTCTATCTCTCCCTCTCCCTCTCTCTTCCTCTCTGAAATCAATAAAAAATACACACCCTGACCTCCCTCCCCTCATGGCTAAGCTGACAGGAAAAGCAGTCCTCATCAGTCCTTCCCTGCACGACTGCTTTGTGGGAAGGTGTTTCATTGCGAAGATGTGATTTGAAGTGTCTTTGGGTATTTAGGTCTGGCGATTCTGCACAGGTGAGGATCTCAGAAAGGCTTGGTCTGGATATAGAGATGTTTAAAGATCTATCAGTAATTTTTTAAAAGTAGTGCCTGTTAGGTGTGATCAAATAATTGAATTGATACCCCTTCCCCTGGGAATTGACCTTTAGGCCACTTCACAATGGACATTCCACTTGCTTAGACCACATTCCACCTGCTAAGGCGATTATCTCTCCCCTCTGGAGTTTCCCAGAATCCCAACCTGCACAGAGAATTCTCCGCCCAGAAAAAGCCCACCTAGAGTCCTTTAAAAACCTCTGACTCCCAGTCTTTGGGTGCTGGCACCATTTGGGGCTCAGCCCACCTGGGTTTCCAGATGACCTTTACCCCTTTTGGCCTCGTGCATCCTCCTTAGGTGACCCTAACAGTGCCTGCATTTGGAAGAGAAAACTTCATAGAAGTGGCCTTAGTGTGCACTCAGCTCAGAGTTTCAGATTAAGGATTCTTGGACCATTTGAATCTTAGCTTTATTGCTTCTGAGGAAACAGCTGAGTCCACTTTAAAACCCAGATCTGAAGTTGACCGTTTTATACAAAGCCTGCTTTGCTTTGATCCTGCCAAAATTTGCTTTCATTGAAATTTAAGCTAAACTCCACCAGAATCCTACAAAAACTCTGTCCCTTTGCTTGGGGACACCCCACGGCTCCTCTGGCATATGTTCACCCTCATTGAGGGGTCAAATCCTAGCTTTGTTGGATGGCAAGTTTGTTCCTGGGAGTCTTAGGCTGCTGGGCCTAAGTCCTGGATGGACCTCCCAGAGCACAGAGGAGGATAGAGAGAGGAACCAGACAGAGGGTCGTGCAGAAAATATTCAGCATAGAAGTAAAGTCCACCCTCCTCCCCACTACCCAGCAGATCTGATTCCCCACTATCTACAGACAGGAGTGTTGTGAGGAAGTGTGTGTGGGGTGAGGGCGGAAGGGGAGGCGGAGACCTTCGTTCACCCAGTGTTCATACACATCTGGGGCTGAATAAAGGATTGCAGAAAATGAATCAGTCAGTCTCTGAGTGGCTCCTGAGGCCATGGAAAGATCTAGGCCCTTTTCTAAGGCACAATGGAAGCACTGGATCTCCTGACATTTGAAGGGCTGCCCCTTTCCCCCAAATGAAATGAGTCAAAAAAGTGAAAGGAACAGGGGGAAGGGCAGAATTCTAAAAATAAAAAAAAAAAGCCCTTCCTTTGAACACCATCATTGTGCCAGCATGTGAGGGAGGCCAGCGGGGGCGGGGTCAGCTGCCAGGCAGGCCTATAGGACTTGACTTCGCTTGTTTATCCCCCAGCCATGTCTGGACAGCAGCCAGGGTCCGCCCCCATTCTGTCATCATTGGAGGAGCTCAAACTTAAAGGCTCCAGTTTAAATTCAGGGCATTTCAGTTTCTCTTACTGGTGGGCCTGCTTGTGGCCCTTCTGGAGCCAGCCCCAAGACAAGAGCAAGCCTCTCACCATGCCAGCCTGCTGCGATGATATCTTCCTGTATGAGACCAACAAAGTCACCCGGATCCAGAGCACGAGCTATGGCACCATTAAGTGGTTCTTCCACATGATTGTCTTTTCCTATGTTAGGTAAGTGGGGTGTGGAGATGACCCCAGATCTCTGCAGTGGTTGCTGGCACAGGAAACCCCAAGGTGCAGCTTCTAGTGCACATCCTGAAGTCCACATGGTTTTAAGACCTGAGATGTGTGTCTCACAGCAAGCTGGCGGAGAAGTGTGTTTGTGTGTGTGGTGGGGGGGGGGAGGGGAGGGTATGGGTGCGGAGAGTGGCCAGCAAGCAGCAGACAGGAGGAAGCTGTGCTAGTTTGCTACAGAAAGAAGCTTGGGAGGCAAGTGTGACACTCTGAGTTCTATCCCAGGCCTGCCAGGGCGAAATGGGTAGGGCATGCCTGGGAAAGGGGGGAAAACATAGGGCAACACCCTTGATTTCCAGGGAGAAGGCCATGAATCAGGGTGCAAGTAGTGATGCTGCTGGTAGCTGTCTGAGTCATCATTGCTTAGGGGCAGGAACAGGACCAGACTTGTAAACATCACTTTAGATCTTCTCCATGGTTAGGAAGGCTCCCCACGCTCTTCTTTTCTTTTACAGCTTATTGAGATATAATTTGTACACTATGCAATTCCCCCATTTAAAGTGTACAATTTCGTAGTTTTTATCATATTCACAGAGTTGTGAAATCATCACCACAATTTTAGAATATTTACATCACCTCAAGAGGAAATCCCACCTCCCTTAGTTACATTCCCATTCCCCCGAAGCTTCGGGCACCCACTGATCTGTTCTTTGTCTCTATGGATTTGCCTATTCTGAACATTTCATATAAATGGAATCACACAGTATGTGGTCTTTTGTGTCTGGCTTCTCTCACTCAGCATCATATTTTCAAGGTTCGTCCATTGGAGCATGTATCAGTACTTCATTCTTTTCTATGGCTGCATAATATTCCACTGTATGGATGGACAACTTTGTGGTGGACATTTGGGTTGTTTCCCAATTTGGGGCTATTACGGATCATGCTGTTGTCCAGCTGGTGTGGCTCAGTGGTTGAACGTCAACCCATGAACCAAGAGGTCACTGGATGGATTCCCAGTCAGGGCACATGCCTGGGTTGTGGGCTCGATTCCCACTAGGGGGCAGGCAGGAGGCAGCCAATTGATGATGTTTCTCATCGATGTTTCTCTCTATCACTCTTCCTTCCTCTCTCTCTAAAATCAATAAAAACATATTTTTAAAAAATCATGCTGTTCTAAACATTTGTGTCCAGGTTTTTGCAAGAACATATTTTTGCATGAACAGTTTTCTTGGGTATGTAACTATGAATGAAATTGGTGGATCACTTGGTAACTCTTTCAACCTTTTGCGGAACCACCCAACTGTTTTTCACAGCAGCTGCACCATTTCACATGCCCACCATCAATATTTGTCCCAATTTCTCCACATCCTCACCTGACACTTGTTATTATCTGTCTTTTTGGATTGCGGGCATCCTATTGGGATGTAAAGTGGTTATCTCTTTGTGGTTTTGGTTCACATTTTCCTAATGGGTAATGCCCCCTTGCTCTTTGTGTTGATGAAGAAGAAGATGATGATGATGATGATGACAACTCACGTCTGTACAGGGAGACAGTGTTGTTTACCACCTAAGGGTTAGAGTCACTCAACCTCTCTGAGCCTCAGATTCTGCCTCTGTTCACAGAGTGGTTGTGATAATTAAGTAGAAAAGGCATGCAAGCCCTTCTCAACACCTGGCATAGGGTAGGAGCTCCCCAAATGTCAGCTCTTTTTCCAAAGAATCTTTTTTAATCTAATGGGTACCTTCAGAATGCAGTACCCCCTCTCCTCTGACGGTCAGAGTAACCATGCCCACACTTGCGGTTTGAGATCTGAAAAGGTGGATTCAAAAATCCTTTACCTCGCCGAAACCGGTTTGGCTCAGTGGATAGAGCGTCGGCCTGTGGACTGAGAGGTCCCGGGTTCGGTTCCGGTCAAGGGCATGTACCTTGGTTGCGGGCACATCCCCAGTGGGAGGTGTGCAGGAGGCAGCTGATCGATGTTTCTCTCTCATCGATGCTTCTAGCTCTCTATCCCTCTCCCTTCCTCTCTGTGAAATAGCAATAAAATATATTTAAAAAAAAAAAAAAAAATCCTTTACCTCTTTGTGTTTCCTTTTCTGTAAAATGGGGATGATGGTTGTTGTGAGAATTAAATGAGTTAATAAATGCAGAGCTGCTAGAAAAATACCTGGCATATGGCAAGCCCTTACTAAGTGTGATTCTTCTTATTAATAGTAATTATTAGGATAATCATTATTTAATTCATGTGTTTACTATGCAACAAACATTGAATGATAAACCCATATGCTAGAATTCTAAAGTAAGACATTACTTAGACAAGATATTATAGGGCTGATGATAAAAAAAACATCGTAAACTCCTACAAAGATCATATTTCACCATTCCATGTAACAGATAATGTAACCTTCTGGTATGTTTGGGTCCAGCACACAGTTTCTTAAAAACAGATCATTGTACATATGAGAAAGATTATTATGAGAACACCTTACAATGATAACTATTTTTCTTCCACATGGTGGACTCTTATTTTACATGCATTTAATTCCCTTAATTTCAGTTACACACATTCCACCAGAGCATGGAGGGAGGGCACAATTAAAACAGTGCAATGATTCGGTGACTGGTGCCCGGAGTAAGGGGGAGATGGATACTTGAGTTGGGGTTCCCTCAGTCAGTCTCTGCTTCCACGTGCTTCTCACAGAGTGAGCATTTTGCCGTCCTACCTGTGGATCTAAATACACCTTTTCCACTCAACGTGCCCCTGGAAATAAGCCAACTCCTTCACATTCGCCTTCCTTTCACTTCCCGCAAAACTGGAAAAACAGCAACTTGTTCCAGGGCAGCAGGAGGAAAGCCTGTGGCTATGCACTGTACACAATGCATGGGCCTAGCAAAGGCAACTTTAATGAGACACAATTTTTACCTTAAGTCCCGACTTTGGAAGATAATCCCACGTAAAATGCTTTCCCATTGTTTATATTTTAAAATATAAAATTGAAGAAATAAATGCTGCCAGCTTTGCTTTTCCCCTCTGTGTTAGTGGAAGATTTATATCTCTCTGAATGGTGTCCCATAGAACACAGTGTGGGCAATGCTACCTTCAATTGTATTCTGAGGCTGCAAGTTGATATAACTGCAACTTGGCTATCTGTGAAATGGGTAGACTCATGGTGGCCCAGGGTTGAGGGATGTTGTATGCATCAAATTGGACTGGTGTGGGCCACTGATGGAAGTCCAGACAGGCTCAGGTAAAATCTGGGATATGCAGCAGCAGGTGGTGGGTTCTGGCCACAGGGTTCTGGGTTCAGTGGTTGTACATACTAGGGCCGAAAGGCAAAAGGCCAGGATAACAAAGTAAGACAGTGCATCAGTTATTAAAACTGGGGTACAGGATGGGCTACAATACTGGAAATAAGACTAGAGGCCGAGTCTGGTTGGCATAGCTCAGTGGTTGAGCATCAGCCTATGAACTAGGACAGTGGTCGGCAAACTCATTAGTCAACAGAGCCAAATATCAACAGTACAACGATTGAAATTTCTTTTGAGAGCCAAATTTTTTAAACTTAAACTATATAGGTAGGTACATTGTTATTAACTTAATTAGGGTACTCCTAAGCTGGCCTTTGCTAAAAACTCAAGGGGCCAAAGAGCCGCATGTGGCTCGCAAGCCGCGGTTTGCCGACCACTGAACTAGGAGGTCACAGTTAGATTTCCGGTCAGGGCACATGCCTGGGTTGCAGGCTCCATCCCCAATAGGAGGCAGCCGATCAATGATTCTCTCTCATCATTGATGTTTCTATCTCTCCCTCTCCCTCTCCCTTTCTCTCTGAAATCAATTAAAAAAAAAAAAAAAGACAAGAGGCTGAGCAGCTTCTCATAGTCCCTCACAACCAAGGTCAGGTCTGGAGTCAAAGGCAGGGAGTGCAGCTGCAGGCAGGGTCACGTGGCTCAGCTCCCAGGGTTTCAGCAGTATGTGGACAGGATGCTGAGTAGGTCTGTGCTAGTCATATTGTTTGGATGTCTGACAGCAACCTACCTCAAGTTAGCCAGCAAGCCACACAGGGGGACTTACTGTCAAGTAACTGGGCAGCGGAAGCGATGGAACTGTCCTCTGACATGGATGGTCATAAAAGTCCAAACTGTGTTATCAGGGCTGGTTCTCTCTCTATATCTTGGATCTACTAAGATTTTCGTTTTCTTCTTAAATAGGCTATCTATGTAGGAAGGTGGCACACCTCATATCCTCCCCTTATAGCAACGAGAGGAACAAACAGGGTTTCTTGATAGCTCTGCCAAGAAAGTCCCAGGAAAGACTCTGATTGGTTGAGCTTGAGTTACATATTCATCCCTTAACCAATGAATGTGGCTAGGGGCATGGTGTCACCTGACTGGCCAACCCTGGGTCATGTGCTCACTCTTGTGGCAGGAAGTAGAGAGAGGGTAACAGAGCTGAATGAGTTGGATCTAACCACAGTCAATGGCTTTTCCTTAGGAAAAAAGAATTCTGTTGCTGGAAGAAATGGGAAAAGAAAGTGGTAGGTAGGGGTGGAGTGGGAGGGATAGTCAAAAAACAGACATGCATTACAAAATCTCAATGGATAATCATGATTTGAACAGTGCAATTATGGGGGAATTCCCATGTTATGGACTCCACTTCTTGATTATATGTCACAGCTTAATTTCCCAGCTTCTCTTGCAGCTAGGACATAGGCATGAGACCCAAGCCCAAGCTTTTCAAATATAAGAACTATGCAACACTTTAGTACGCAGGGAATAACATCATGTGATGGGCGTGAGCAGAATTCATCTTTAGGAATTTATGGGGGCAGTACCAACCTTGACCTAACCAATGGGGACCACTTCCCTGAACCCCATGCTTTAGAAATCTCGCTGTGGCACTCTGCTGGCTGCAAGCTTCCCCATGAAGTAAGAAGCCAGTTTCCTACTGCTGCTTAAGGAATTACTCCAAACTCAGTGGCATAAACCACCATCCACGTAGCAGCTCACAGTTCTGTAGGTTAGTGATTTGGGCAATGACTGGGTTCTCTGCTCAGAGACTCACAAGGTTGAAATCAAACTGTGAGCTGGGTCGAGTTCTCACTTTGGGACTCTGGGGGAAATTTTTACTTCTAAGCTCATTCTTGTTGGTAAAATTCCAATTCCTTACAGTTACAGGATTGAGAGCTCTGTTTCCTCGCTGGCTGTCAGCCAGGGGCCACTCTTAAGATCCTAGAAGTCACCTTCATTCTTTGTGAATGTGGCCTTTTCCAGCTTCAAGCCAGTGATGAAACGATGAATTGTTCTCATGTTTCAAGTCTCTGACTTCTCTTCTGAGACCAGCCAAAGAAAACACTCTGCTTTTAAAGGGCTCATGGGGTTGAGTCTGGCCTACCCAGGTGTTCTTCTTAGGGTCAGCTGTGTAATAGAACCTAAACATGAAAGCATATCCATCATACTCAAAGCTCAGGGCGTTAGGCAGGGTTCATATACCAGGATTCAGGAAACATTGGGGGTCATCTTAGAGGTTTGCCTGCCACAGGGCCAGAATGTGCCCATTCAGAGCTGCACTCACCCATCCCACCAAGCCCTGGGGATGCAGGACTGCAGAATTCTCTTCCCAAATGGCCCTGAACCTCTTCCTAGATTTATTCTCTTGAGAGAAGACTATAGCATCCATGGGCACAGACAGGTGTATACAGGTAGAGGGTGTGGAGGGAGGTTGGGCATGGAGAAGATAGGAATACAAATGTAGGGAGAGAGATCATTTAGGAGACTACAGGATAATCAGGTGAGAGTTGATGGTGACCTGGCCTAAGGAAGTGCCAGTGGTAGAGAAGTAGATGGATTTGAATAACATTAGGAAAATAAAACAATAGAATGCATGAGGAGGAGTGAGGGAAAGGATAAGTTAAGGAGTGTGCCATGTTTTGGGCTTGAGCAACCGATGGGTGGTGGAAGAATTTATTGGGGTAGGGAATATGGGAGAAAAAGCCCAGTTGGGGGTGGAAGATGAGTTCAGAACTGAAGGTTTGATGTGTCTGTGGGACACACAAATATAGAGGCTCAGTGGGTAGTTAGATATATGAATCTGAAGCTAAAGATACAGATTTCTATGTCACCAGCATATATGGGGCAACCAGAACCATGGAAGCAACTGCAACTGACCAGCAAGAGAAAATGTGGATGAGAAGGTAAGAAGGCTTAGAACAGATTCCCGAGGAATGCTAACCTTTAAGTGATGGGAGCACAGATGTCCTGGTAGGATCTCAGCAGGGCGGTTATAGAGATACAAAGAAAGTCAGGAGAATGGGGATTCCAGGAAGCTGAGGGGAGAAAGGGAAGGAGCTAGTGTGTGATCATTGGTGTCAGATGCTGCTGAGAGTCCCAAAAAGAACAGGTCTGTGGGGCATCTATCGGACTCAGTGAAGATGAAGTTGTTTACTTGGCAAGGGAGGCTTTGGAGGGATGGGCGCCAGACTGTAGTGGGTGGAGGAATGGATGGAGACGCGGAAATGGATGGGGTGACTCATTTTTCAAGGGACTTGGCTACAAAGGAGAAGAGAGACATCAAGTGGTGGTAGGAGAAGAATATGGGGTCGAGGGAGGACTCATTTTCAAGATGAGAGATGATGTTGAAATGTAGATGGAGAGGAGATGGGAGAGAAGGAGATGATGAGATAACTGAAAATTGTCATGGTTATCAGTGACACCAACTAGCAACCCTAAGGAAAGCTTACTGTGTTCTGGGGCTGTTCTAATTGTCAGACAGTTCTTCTTCACTTCGAGCCCAAATCCATCTCCCTGTCATTTCCCCGCTTTGGTTAGAGTTCTGCCCTGTGGCCTTTCTACTTGACACTCTTCAAATGGCTGCACCCTGCTATCATATTTCTCCTCTTCTTCAAAATAGCAGCCCAACCCCTCCAGCCCTGTGTCCCCCAACACGGAGTCCAGACCTTTCCTGTCTCAGCCAAGCCCACACACCCACACTCGTTTGTCAAGCCCTCTTCAAAGGTGGTGCAGGCACTTTCGCTTTGCTAGCGGAAGCATGCAGTGACCCAGCCTGTTGTGGTTTGAGATATAAAATGATAACATCTGCAAATTTATCTTAACGTGTGTGAAATGTGTCTTAGGTGAGAAAAGACTCTTGTGCAAGTATGTGCCTGGCAACGTGAGAAAGGAGGGTGGAGGGGCAAAGAAGCACAGTGCTCATGAGAATAAACTGAGCCTCGATGGTGAGACTGAATGCTTCCCCCTAAAGATCAGGAACAGGATGTGGTCCTTTATACGGTAAAAGGGGCTTTGCAGATGTGATGAAGTTCAAGGTCTTGAGATGGGGAGGTTATCCTTGGTTATGTGAGTGGCCCCAGTGTAATCACAGGAGTTCTTAAAAGAGAGAGACAGGAGGGTCAGAGTTAGAGAAAGGAGATGTACCAATGCGAGCAGGGGCTGGTCTGGCAGGCTGGGAGCCCAGGAGTGCCCACAGCCTCTAGAAGCTGGAAGAGGTGAGGAACAGATTCTCTCATGAAGCCTCCAGAAGGAACCAGTCCTGCTGTCACCTTGATGTGAACAGCAGGACCCCTAGAACTATAGGGGAATAAATGTGTGTTGTTTTAACCCACTAGGTTCATGGTAATTTGCTACAGCAGCAATGAGTAATTAATACAATCAGTATTTAACTGGCTTTGGGGGTGCAGGCTCTCCACCACTATCTTCTCAGTGCATCTCTTGCTGCCCTTGGTTGTTTGCCAAGGCGAGTGGACCAGGGATGGACATAGTCTGATTCTTCTCTGGGGATTTTATGCGCAAGAAGCAGAGGCTGCGGGCCCAGCATCTCCATGAGGCACAGAAGGCACACAGCTGGTTCCGGGTAGGCGGGGGTTAACCAGCTGGAAAACAGTTCACTTTCAGGTCAATTTAGAGTAACCTTTGCTCAGTGAGCCCAGACACTGAGGAAGAGCCAGGCTTGTCTGAGAGGCACTTCTTCCCCCACCGTGTTCTGAGGTCTCTCTCCATGCCCGCACGGTGCCAATTCCCCCAGATATGCCAGTCTGTGCAAGTTGCCAAAGTCGTTCATATTCAGAGCCTGTGGATCGGTATTCTGAAGAACCTCATTATAACGGGGACCCTTGTCTACATGTGGTGAGTCAGGTGCAGAGTGCAAGCTTGAAGGCTTCTGGGGCTGACCTCATTCTCCATCCCCCCGTCACTTTCACCCGTTTCCCCTGTCCTTTCAGCAAGGCTTCTCTCATGTCAGCCCTCTCCACCTTCCAGACTCTCCACTCTCTTCTCCCCCATTATCTCTACCTACCCATCAGACATGACCTAGCTAAGTCCCCAGCCCCTTCCTGCCCCTTTCGCTTCAGGGACATGTGGTTTGCAGGCTTCAGAGGATCAGAATTGTCGCTGCCCAGAGCCAAAAGGTCACAGGGAGCAGGAAGCCAGGCAGTTAGCTCCTCATTCAGGGGCTAAACCCACGGACCCTGAGAGGTGCATGGCTTGTCTGAGTCACCAAGTGAGTTGGGAGAGAGCTGCTGGGACGGTCGTTAATATGTTCTTCCCATCGGGCAGGGCACTGCAAACTCTTTTTTCCCCCTGAGATGTGGCTCTGAAGCATTTGAATTCTTAAAATGATACGTTCATTATTATACAGAGACAAGTCTTCCGATGTACAGGGGCCTGGATTCCACTAAGGCTGCTCTAGAACACACTGTCCATTCTGGAATGGACATGAGAGACCAGAACTGAGCTTCCCAAATGGTGGGCCAGACTGACCCAGGGTTTTTCTGGGAAAATGGTGCAATAGCCAACGGGGAAAAACACAGCACAGACGACGTTCATTTTGTGAAGAGAGGCAGCATAGTACTGTTGAACGGTGTTATCTATAGTGTTATCTATTTGTCCGTGGAATTACATTGACTAGCTCCGTCTCGTGGACGCCAGTTGGGTCTCAATTCTGGATCTCTTGCCACCACTCTTTCTTAATGAGCCTTTTTAAAAAAAATGAATGTCATAGAAATACTAAAATATATATTAAGAAGAATATAATAAACACTCATATGCCACCATCCCACTTAGGAAAAGAACATTACTAGTCCAGGTTTAGCTCCCTGCAGACCCAGCCTGTATCTGTTCTCTTTCCTCTCCCCTTTTAAACATCATTCTGAATTTTGTGCTTGGACATATGTTGTAGAAGTATAAAAACAACCACAGAATTGTTGTTTTTATATTTCTACAACATATGTCCATAACTATAAAAAGGTTTTCCTTGAGATGAAATTCCTATACCATAAAATCAATCTTTTCTTTTTTTTTTTAATCCTCATGGATATTTTCCCATTAATTTTTAGGGAAAGTAGAAGAGTGAGGGAAAGACAGAGGGAAACATCGATGTGAGAGAAATGCATCGATTGGTTGCTTCCTGCATGAGCCCCACCAGGGCCTGGGCCAGGGAGGAGCCTGCAACTAAGGTACATGCCTTTGACTGGAATCGAACCTGGGACCCTTTGGTCTGCAGGCCGACGTTCTATCCACTTAGCCAAACCAGCTAGGGCAAAATCAATAATTTTAACAAGAGCAAGTCAGTGGCATTTGGCATATTCACAAGGTTGTGCAACCACCACCGCTGTCTAGTTCATCGCCTAAAAGAAGCCCTATGCCCATTCGGCAGTTAATTCGCATTTCTCCCTGCTCCCAGCCCCTGGCAACCATCAATCTACTACTCTCTGTCTCTATGGATTTTCCTATTCTGGATCTTTCATATCAACGGGATCATATAATATGTGATCTTTTGCATCTGGCTTCTTTCACTTAGCACAGTGTTTTTGAGGTTCATCCACAGGGTAGCATGTTTCAGTACTCTATTCTTTTTTGTGGCTGAATAATATATGGATAGATCACATTTTGTTTTTCCATTCATCTACTGTTGAACCTTTGGGGTGTTGTCTCCTTTTGGCTATCATGAAGAGTGCTGCTATGAATATATGTGGACAGGTATTTGAGTATATAATGATGTTTTGGATTTCTTTAAACCTTATATCATAATGTGGCATGCTTTGGTTGCTCAACACTGTTATTTTCATATTGATACAATTAGCTCGCCATCATTCTCATTGCTGTAGAGCAGGGGTGGGGAATCTTTTTTTTGCCCTGGACCATTTAGATATTTATAACATCATTTGAAGGCCATACAAAATTATCAACTTAAAAATTAGCCTGCTATATTTGGTCAAACATTTAATTAACTCACTTTTAGTGCCCTGAACCCAAATGATTTATTGGGCCTTATACAGCCCTCGGCCAACGTTCCCCACCCCTGCTGTAGAGCATCCCATTGTGTGAATCCAACAATTTATTTACCCATTCAATGTTCAAGGACATTTAGGTTATCTCTGGTTTTCCCTCGTACAAAGAATGCTGCTGTAAACATTCTGTACATTCCTCCTTAGGCACATGTATGAGGGTGTCTCCAGGGCACACACCTCGAATGGAACTGCTGGGTCATGGGAAATGCACGTCTTCAGGTGGACTTCATATTGGCAAATATGCGTTATCTTTTCATGCAATTCCCAGGGATTCTCAAACCTGGCTGTGTATCAAAATCAGCAGGGCGACTTTTAAAAGGTATATAGGTACCTGGATAACTCTCCAGACCTATAGAACCATAGTTTCCAGGGCTGGCCCTGGGAGCTACAATTTTGAAAGCTCCCTGATTGAGAACAGCTGGGAACAGCCCAGGTTGAGAACAACTGGGACCATGTCTTGGCCCACTCTGCCTTGGCTTCCAAGGTTAGCTCCCAGTGGGCAGCCGTTGGCTTAGACTTCCCAATATCCTTCAGATATTAGGGGCTGGGCAGAAGGAAGAGATCAAATAAACACATGCTGAATGAATAAAGAAAGCATTTAGGATAAACTCTTAATTATTTTGGGCAACGGGAGGCAGGGAAAAAATGTGGAGATGAAATCTACCATTTTTAATAATCAATTCCACTTCTCCTCTTTAGTTTCCCCACCATAGTAATTTACATTCATGTTCTAAATAGGGTATTAACAGCTAATGAACTGGCCCGAAAGGCAGGAAACCGGAGGCAGAGCTACATAAGGCATGAACAAGAATAGCATTTGATTACAAGGTCTGGCTCTGGGCTGCGTGGTAGACCAGTCAAGAACCTCAGTTCTGCCACTGCCTATCTGTGGGCAAGTTCCTTCACCTCTGAGCCCATTCTCTCATCTACAGAGGACAATGATGACAATACTCTCTCCTATTGGCGTGAGGATGAAAGGAAATGATGTGTGTAGAGCTCTCAGCACGTCTGAAGTGCTCAACAAAGGGTAGCGCGTATTATCAATATTATTTATAAAACAGGTGTGTCTTTCTAGAAAACAGGTGGCTGATCTGCTGGACACACCCTTAGATAGGTACCGATGGGTTTCTGAGCCCCAGAACAAAGCTGGTGAATTAATACCAGGTAAACTCTGGTATTTGAGAAGCTGTCCTGTAAATTAGGGTCTATATTAGGCAATATTAGAGGTTGGCACTGGGGTGATAGTTTCCATGTAGCCAGCGCTCACTGTGTGGAATTTGCATACATAATTCATCAACAACCCTGCTGTTAGGGTCGCTGAAGGAGGAACGCATGAGGCTGAAAGGGGTAAGGAATTATGAATTTATTAGGTCACCTAGAAACCAGATGGCTGAGCCCCAAAACAGTGCCAGCACCCAGGGGTGGGGAGTCAAAGATTTTAAAGGACTCTAGGTTTTTTCAGCAGTGAATTCTTTGTGCGGGTCAAGATCCTGGGCAAGTCTGGAGGGGAAAGTTACTGGTCTCAGCAAATGGAATGTGGTCTAAGCAAAAAGGAATGTTGATTGTGAAATGATCTAAAGGTCAGTTTCCCAGGGGAGGGAATATCCATTCGATTATTTGATCAGACCTAACACCTATGAGGTAGGTATAACCATTCTTCCCATCTTATACATGAGGAAAATGAGTCGCAGACAAGGCAAGTCGTTGGCCCAAAGTTCCCTAGCAAAGCTAGGATTGGAATGGAGGCAGCCTCCATCCAAAACCACGGCATTGGGCCTCCCTGGGAAAACCACTGATGCTTTTCTGTGTCTGCCACTCAGCTTTGCTCTGGTGTGTGACAAGCAGTACCAGCGGAAAGAACCTCTGATCAGCTCTGTGCACACCAAGGTGAAAGGCATAGCGGAGGTGAGAGAAGAGATTCTGGAGAATGGAAAGAAGGAGGTGCACAGTGTCTTGGACACGGCAGATTACACCTTCCCCTTGCAGGTGAGCACTGGTCAACATCCTCCCAGGATGCATCCCTGCTCACTGTCACCAGGGCCTCATTCCCTTTCCCCTGCCCCCAGCCCTGGGACCTAGAGCCTTACTCCAGAAAAAGACTGGCCCTATTTAAAAAGCTCTGTGAAAATACCAATGGAGAAAACCTAAAAATTGCAAAACTGGGTCAGATCTAACAGCTCAAAGGAGATGATTCTTTGCTTTATCAAGTCCTCCAGGGCTTCTCAAAATAGCTGTGTGTCCTGGTGCATTTAAAACACGACTGGATTCACTCACACTTTGAGTTGCACACCACTCTTTAGGAGCAGGGCCATGGAGTCAGCAAGGTCTGCCTAGATTCAGAAGGACCAAGAACTCTCTGCCTGGAGAGGACCAGCCCTTCTGTATTGTTTGTGTGGCACTTTGTCAAGAAAATGTTTCCAGGAAAACACTCTTGGGTGTTTAAGGAAGGATACAAAGGACAAAGAAAGAAAGGGTGTGGACCATTACAGAAAGGGCATTCGGCTGCCTAAATTCGCAAGAAAAGAAAATGAAATTAGAATTGTCAAAATGGAAAAGTCGAAGGTGACTCAAGAACAGATGGGGGGGCGGGAGAGACAAAAGGTCCTCTGGGAGCTGGACAGCTTTGCAAAACCATAAAACCTAAGCTGCTATTTCCCAGGAGGTGGCATGCCCTATTGCCCTTTTATTAAAGTCCTAGATAATCTGAACAGCACTCTGATGAAGCCAACAATCACCCCCAGTTCTGCCTCCCTAGGCCTCCTGAGTTTCAATTTAATGGGTTTTTACTGGGAAACTGGGATGGGAAAGGAATCCTCAATCAGTTTCCATGTGCCTTTGCTCTCCCTCGGCTCAGCAGGGCGGCTCATCCAGCTTTGATATTAAGCCCTCCGTGTAGTCCCAAGTTTGCTCCCGGAACCCGAATTCCAGACTGAAGTTTAGCAGAGTGGAAGGGTACGCCCCCAGGCACTTAGCAAGCTGAATAATTAAGATTAAATAGTTGTGTTCTCAAAGGCTTTGCATTGAACTTTTCTCCTTTTCTCCTCAGGGGAACTCCTTCTTTGTGATGACAAACTTTCTCAAGACAAAGGGCCAGGTGCAGGGGTTGTGTCCAGAGGTAAGGAAGGGACCCAGAGCAACTAGACTGGCGATAAGAGTTCTGGAGGAGACACAGGCAAGAGAAAGGGCGGGAGAAGGTGGGAATTGAGATCTGCTATGTCTTCCAGCTCGCAAACTTTACTGAGCCTCCTTTGTTGAGTGTGGGTCTGGGCAGTGTCAGAAGACACTGCAGTTCTCTCTCTGGAGCCGCCCCATCTTTGCCTGTCCCGTCTCCAGCTCAGGTACTAGGCGCCTGTGCAGGCGCGAGGCCTGCTTCCTCCATCGCTCCCTCCCGCATGGCTCCTGACAACATTGATCTTTGGCATTTGTGCGGCATTTCACATTTCAGTGGAGCCTCACAGATTTAGGAGGGTAACAGCATTCCCAGCCCCATTTTACAGGTCAGACGCAGATCAGAGAGGTTAAGTGCCTTCCCCTAGTCGCGCAGCTTGCTGCAGGCATTCTCTGAGACGGCTTTTCCTACTACGGAACCACTGGGAACTGTCTGTCTGGGAACATTGTCACACAGTTCACATTTGCCTTCTCACCACACTTCTTTTTTTTTTTTTTTAATATATTTTATTGATTTTTTACAGAGAGGAAGGGAGAGGGATAGAGAGCTAGAAACATCGATGAGAGAGAAACATCGATCAGCTGCCTCCTGCACACTCCCCACTGGGGATGTGCCCGCAACCACAGTACATGCCCTTGACCGGAATCGAACCTGGGACCCTTGAGTCTGCAGGCCGACGCTCTATCCACTGAGCCAAACCGGTTTCGGCTCACCACACTTCTTTTTGCTTGTTTGTTATCACCCCACTTCCTAGCCTTTCAGTCTCCGCATCAGGTAAATGCTACCTGTCACCCCACCACCGTGACCACCCATGCAGTCTTTCCCAAGTTGATTTTGCCCTCTCCAGACTCTTGACCTTCTTCTACCTCTTTCTGGAAAACTTTCTTCTCTATCAAAATGTATTTGTCCTGCTATAGCCAGTTCAGCTCAGTGGATAGAGCGTTGGTCTGCAGACCAGAGTCCTGGGTTCCATTCAGGTCAAGGGCATGTACCTCGGTTGCAGGCCCAGCCTCTGGTCGGGGAGTTAGGAGGAGGCAGCCAATCAATGTGTTTCTCTCACATCGATATTTCTCTCTGTCTTTCCCACTCTCTCTAAAAATCAATGGAAAAATATCCTCAGGTGAAGATTAAAAAAAAAAAGTAATTAAAAAAAAAAAAGAATTGAGCCCTAACCAGTTTAGCTCAGTGGATAGAGCGTCGGCCTGAGGACTGAAAGGTCCCAGGTTCGATTCCAGTCAAGGGCATGTACCTTGGTTGCGGGCACATCCCCAGTAGGGGGTGTGCTGGAGGCAGCTGATCCATGTTTCTCTCTCATCGATGTTTCTAGCTCTCTATCCCTCTTCCTTCCTCTCTGTAAAAAAATCAATAAAATATATTTTAAAAAAAGAATTGAAATAAAAATATTTACTGATACATACCTATATTCTATGTATTACATTTATAATGATTAAACACCAAAGAAAAATTCTTATGCATTTAAAAGAAAATGTATTTGTCCTAGTCTGCCCTTTCCCAGTCCTGCCCTCTGTTCTTTAAGAGGATAACTAGCTATTCTGGTAAGTTTATCTAGAGCAATGTGTTACAAAAGATCACCTGTTACTGCACCCTCCTGCCATTGCCCACTCAGGTAATGCCTGTGCTTTTCCAGGGACCATCCCAGCACCGAGGTGTGCAGCACTGGGATGCTATCAAGCAGGTTTCCTGCTTGTGGGAGGACCAGCCTTGCCCGTGGGTCTTGCTCATCAGCCCACACAGGTGACAAGGTCTGAGTGTCTGAGAGCTCGGGGTAGATCTGCTCTCTCCTATGACAGTCTTTGCCATCGTGTCCACCTAAACCTGGAACCAGGCTAACATTCCCTTGGATCTGTATCAATAATGCTCATCTCATCTTCACAGCAACCACTTCAGGCAGATCTGTTCACCCTCCTTTTACAGAGGAGGAAACTGAGGCTGAGAGAGGTGCAGTGACTTGACCAGTGTCATGCAGCTAGACAATGGCGCAGAGGTCCTGTTGAATCTCTATAAAAGCCACGCACTGCACAGGAGATAATGAGCAGCGGCTATTCTCTTAGCAGCTGTGTCACATCCTGCTCTCCCTAAGACTGGCCAGTGAACCTGCTCCCGAGCAAATGGGAAGTTGAATACAGAAGCCAAGTCATCACATTTCTCTTTTCCTTCTTCTGTCCTCCGCTATCAGTCCTGAGACCTCATTTTCTCAGGCCAGGAGACAGGGCTGGCTGGCGCCCTTTATTTCCACATTTGCTGCTGAGCCTTCATGCCATTTGCTTCATTCAGTTCTGCAGCCACAGAGCTGTTTGGACCAGGCCTCTGGCTTTGTATACCGAGGGCTGTCCCTGCCAGTGGCCCCAGGCTGCCCTGACTTCCGCATTTTAGATTTTTATTTACTTTTTGTTTTTATTGAGATATAATTCATATACCACAAAATCCACCACTTTATTTTCTTTTTAAAATATATTTTTATTGATTTCAGAGAGGAAGGGAGAGTGAAAGAGAGAAAAAACCATCAATGAGGAGAGAGACGCATTGATTGGCTGCCTCCTGTGTGCCCCATACTGGGGATTGAGCCCATAACCCAGGCATGTGCCCTGACTGGGAATCCAACCATGACCTCCAGGTTCATAGGTCAATGCTCAACAACTGAGCCATGCCGGCCAGGCAAAAACCCACTATTTTAAAGTGTACAATTCAGTGGTTTAGTACATTCACAACGTGGTGCAATTATCACCATTTCAGAACATTTTCATCACCCTAAAAAGAAACTTCATACCCATTAGCAGTCTCTCCCCATTTCCCCTTCCCCAGCCCCTGGCAACCACTGATCTGCTTTTTGTCTCTATGGATTTGCCTATTCTGGATATTTTACATAAATGAATCCTACAATCTGTGGTCTTTTGTGTCTAACTTCTTTCACTTACTAAACTGTTTTCAAGGTTTTCCAATGTTGTAGCATGAGCCAGTAGCACTTCATTCCTTTTCATGGTTGAATAATATTCCACTGTATAAATGTACTACATTTTATTTTTTTTAATATATTTTTATTGATTTCAGAGAGGAAGGGAGAAGGTGAGAGAGATAGAAACATCAATGATGACAGAGAATCATTGATTGGCTGCCTCCTGCACTGCCCACTGGGGATTGAGCCCACAACCGAGCATGTGCCCTTGACCAGAATCGAACCCGGGACCCTTCAGTCCACAGGCCAATGCTCTATCTACTGAGCCAAACCGGCTAGGGCTAAATGTACATTTAATCTGTCCACTCATTAGTTGATGAATATTTCGGTTGTTGCCATTTTTTTGGCTATTATGACTTGCTGTGTCCATCTGTGTACAAGTTTTTGTGTGGACACAGGAGAGCTGCTTTTCCATATTTTAGGGGCACTTGATACTTACTCCTTGCCACCCTGTCCTTCTCTTGGCAGTACCCTACCCGCAGGACACTCTGTTCCTCTGACAGGGGTTGTATAAAGGGATGGTTGGACCCGCAGAGCAAAGGTACGTTCTGTCTCTTTTTGGGACCATGGGGATGAATGGTCTGGCATTCTGGTGACATTCGCAGTGTCCTAAAATTGAGATCTTTAACTCTGGCTCTCAGCTGCCTTTCCACCCTCAGCAGACCATGGGTGGGTCTGTGTCTGCCCCGTGCCTTGGCTGTGTCCTCAGAGGACCAGCTGCTGATGTGAATGTGACATTAATTCCCCAGTGAGGAGGCGAGCTCCTAAAAACCGTGCAAAATTAGTACCTTCAGGGTTCTACCTGATGGAAAAATCAAAAGGCTTATAGTATCATCTGAGTATTCTAAGCTTTCTGTCTTGAATTTCCACAAAGGTTGAGGAGCTTGAACTTGTACCCCTATGACACCTGGGGACCATACACTAATTAACCTACAGAATTTCTGTCTCCTGTTTTGTTTTTAATATATTTTTAAATTGATTTCAGAGAGGAAGAGAGAGCTAGAAACATCCATGATGAGAGAAATCATTGATCGGCTGCCTCCTGCACGCCCCACCCTGGGGATTGAACCCACAACCGAAGCATGTGCCCTGACCAGGAATCCAACCCTGGCCTCCTGGTTCAAAGGTCAATGCTCCATAGGTCTATGCTCCACCACTGAGCTATGCCGGCCAGGCTCCATGTTTCCTGTTTTAACTGAAAGGGCACATACATGACAGTAAAGTTACCACATAAAAGAATAAAAAGAAAAGAAAAAATATCAGTGGTTATAAAACACACACAAAGGGTCTATGAATGTTACATTCTTATTCCATGATACATGTGTGTCTGAGTTGGTATAGCGATCATTTTAACATTACTTTCTATTTAACTCTGCCTTCGGGAATCTTTAACTGACCCTGATGCTCCAGGAAGCTGTGCCATGTTTTTTTTGTGTGTGTGTGTGTTTTGTTTTGTTTTGTTTTTAATCGTCAACTGAGGATATCTTTCCACTGATTTTTAGAAAGTGGAAGGGAGTTAGGGAGGGAGGGAGGAAGAGAGAAAGAAACGTCAATATGAGAGAGACACATCAATCGGTTGCCCTCTGAACGCACTTGGACCAGGGCTGGGGATTGAACCTGCAACCCAGATATGTGCCCTTGACTGGGAATCGAACCCACAACCCTTCAGTGCATGGGCCGACGCTCTAATCACTGAACCACCGACCAAGGCAAGATGTGCCATGTTTATTCGGCGACTTTGCACATCCCTGACACATGCTGTACATTCCTCGAGGGACTTACATGCCAAATAAGAAGCCAAGTTCTAGTCCATTTTCCCAGTTGAGAGAATACACCCTATCAGGCTCCCCTCTCAGTCATCTTTCTTTCAAAGAAGCCAAACAAGCCAACAGCATCCATGGTCTTCCTATGATCTCTCTACCGTTCGATGTGTTGCTTGGTCAGCTTAATAAGCTTGTGGTTCAGTCGGGGTTTCATGGAAACTGAAACTGCTTGAGCTGAAAAGCATGGTCTCTTGCTTGGGTTGAGAGTTTCCTCCCATGGTTCTTTCACACGTGTGCTTCTGTGACCTCTTGACCCTGCAGGAATCCAGACCGGAAGGTGTATAGTGTATAAACAGAGGCAGAAGACCTGTGAAGTCTCTGCCTGGTGTCCCACCGAGGCAATAGAAGAGCCCCCCCGGTAAGTTGCAGTGTGAGGACTGACCCGTGGCCCTCGGCAGTGAGTAGGTGAGCCCTTGCCAGGCACTGATCTAGCTTCTCTTCTCAGGGAGTCCCACAATATCCTGGGTCCTACTGGCTTGGGGACCCCATGCCAGGCATACCGGTGGTCTCTGGGAGGGCCACGCTAGTTAAAATATTGAAATAATTCTGTACTGACTGGTAAATAGCTACTTCCCTGAACACCCTTGGCTGCCCCTGCCTCCTTTCTGTGCCAGCATGTTCCAGGGCACCTCCAGACTCTACTCCAGTGCTACAGCAGCGTCCATTCTGACTTTTCAGTGTCCATACTCAGGGATTAAGGATGGGGAGATGACAGGGAGGGAAGAAAGAAAAAAAGGAAAGGAAGGGGAAAGGAAGGAAAAGAAATGGAAGGGAGGAAGAGAAGGGAAGTTTTCTTAAATAATCACAGTGAAAGCCTGGCCAACATGGCTCAGTGGTTGAGGGTCGACCTATGAACCAGGAGGTCATGGTTCAATTCCTGGTAAGGGCACATGCCCCAGTTGCAGGCTTGATCCCCAGTAGGGGGCATGCAGGAGGCAGCTAATTAATGATTCTCTCTCATTATTGATGTTTCTCTTTCTCTCTCCCTCTCCCTTCCTCTCTGAGGTCAATAAAAATCCTACTATATAAAAACCCTGGGTCCATCACGACTGGAGGCTCGACCAACTGAAAGTCAGTCCTGCAGTCAGCGCTGGGTTGCCATGGCTACCCAGCACTGACTGCTGAGGGGGCTGCAAATCAGGCCCAGAGAGAGGCCTGAGGAGAGAAGCAGGATCTGAGCCGTAGCCTCTGTGGCAGCTGTTGATCAGCACTTGCCTCTCTCTTTCTCTCTGGGCCTGGTCAGCAGCCGCGCCTCCATTTCTCTCCAGGCCTCCACCGGGGATGCTGATCAGCCTTGCCTTTCTGATCAGGCCCCGTTGATAGGCCCAGAGATGCTGCCTGGCATAGAAACTGACCAATCAGAACCAAATCTGGGTGAAGTGTGAGGAGCCAATGGCTGCCTAGGAGGCAGAGCTTTTGACGCTGACTGGCATAGAAACCAAACAATCAGAACCAAATCTGGGTGAACTGTGAGGAGCCAATGGCTGCCTAGGAGGTGGAGCTTTTGACACTAACTGGCATAGAAACTGACCAATCAGAACCAAATTGGCCAGCAGAGGAGGGCATCTGGGGGTGAGATCAGGCCTGCAGGGGAGGGCAGTTGGGGGAGAGATCAGGCCAGCAGGGAAGGGCAATTAGGGGTGATCAGGCAGTCAGAGGCAGTTAGGGGCGATCAGGCAGTCAGAGGCAGTTAGGGGTGATTGGGCCAGCAGGGGAGCAGTTAGGTATTAATCAGGCTGGCAGGGGAGCAGTTAGGGGGTGATCAGGCTGGCAGGCAGAAGCGGTTAGGAGCAATCAGGCAGGCAGACAGGTGAGCTGTTAGGAGCCAGAGCCAGCAATCCTGGATTGTGAGAGGGATGTCCGACTGCTGGTTTAGGCCTGATCCCACTGAAGGGTCCCAGATTGGAGAGGGTGCAGACTGAGCTGAGGGACACTCCCCCAGTGCATGAATTTCATGCACTGGGCCTCTAGTGTATATATATTTTAAAAAATGATTATAGTGACAGATTTGGTAGTCCCTGTAGTGACTCTTCTCTTTAAAGAAAAAAAAATGTTTTTATTGATTTTTTTTTTTAAGAGAAAGGAAGGGAAAGGGAGAGAGAAACATCCATGAGAGAGAAACATCACACTGATCAGCTGCTCCTGCAAGTCTACTACTGAGGATCAAGCCCATAATCCAGGCATGTGTCCTGACCCAGATTGAACCGGTGACCTCTTGGTGTATTGGGTTGATGCTCAACCACTGAGCCATACCAGCTGGACAGTGACTTCTCTTTAATATACAAGGTCAGGTCCAGAGGTAGAACTCGATTTAAATCTCAGAAACCACAGGGACTGATGCATTTCAGCAGAGAATAGAGAGACCTAGATTCAAATTCTGACTCAAATACTTCTTTGCTATGTGACCTTGGGCAAATTGCTTAACCTCTCTGAACTTTAATTTCCTCATCTGTAAGATGACGATAATAATTGCACCTATCTCAGTGGGCTAATGTGAGAATTAAATGAGATACTTGTATTGTGATTGCAAAGTGAGCCCAGTGCCTGGCATATAGTAAGTGCTCAATAACACACACACACACACACACACACACACACACACACACACACACACAATCTACCCATAGAAGTTTGGTGGTTCTAGACTAGCAGTGTCCATGGAACTTTCCATAATGATGGAAATGTTCTCTTTCTGTTCTGTCTGATATGGTGGCCACATGTGGCTATTGAGCACTTGAAATGTGGCTACTATAACTGAGCCACTGAATTTAATTTAAATGTAATTAGTCACACTTGCCTAGGGGATGTTGGACTATTCTGGACAGCACATCTTTAGACAAATGTGACTCAGGGTCACACCATCAGAACCTGTGGGGCAGAGTTCCCCAAACTAACTTTTTAGAAGGTCCAGGAAAAGGTTCCCAATATTAGAGTAGGAAGCACTAGGCAGTGTCAGCCTGTCTTACCCTCAATCAGTTAATGGCACCACTCAGGTTCATTTCTAGGTCAAGGAAGATTCATTATCAAAGAAGGAATTGCTCAGGGACATTAGCCTACACCCAGGTCATCCTGGTTCAAGGCAAGGGGCCTCTGGTTGTCTATGGTTTTCAGTCCTGGCTCTGCCACCAATTCATTCACCAAATAAATACTGTGCATCTCCAAGCTGCTGCTGCAATTCTACATGACCTTGGGCAAGCAAGTTCCTGAACTTGTTTCTTCATATGTCATATGAACATGGGTTCTAGAATTACTAAAATTATTCATGTAATCATTCATTCCTTCAACACATCTATGACCATGTAGTAGGTGTTAGATATTTATTTCATGTGTAACTATATACAGGAGGCTGTGCTAAATTTTCCCCCCAAATATATTTTTATTGATTTCAGAGAGGAAACAGAGAAGGAGAGATAGAAACGACAATGATGAGAGAGAATTATTGATCAGCTGCCTCCTGCACACCCCACACTGGGGATTGAGCCCACAATCTGGAAATCAAACCATGACCTCCTGGTTCACAGGTCGATGCTCAACCAGAGCCACACTGGCCAGGTGAGGCTGTGCTAAATTTTATGTAAAATACAAAATGACCCAGATAAGGCTCTTGCAATCTAACAGAAGAGATAGATATGTGTGCAGAGTTGTAATTCAAGGTAGAAAACTGTTACGTATCATGAGAGAGGAATAAAGGGCTTTGATCCTTAAAGTTTCAGGATCCTATAGTCCTCTGATTCTAATTAGAGTGTTGCCTAGGAAGCATGGGGTCTAGAATGTTCTAAATGCAAATGGTCCAGCACATAGCAGGCATTTGTCATAAATAAGATTTTCTTTTGTGCAAGTGACAGATACACAATTTAAACTGGCTTCAGAAAAAGAGTGTTACTTTTTGGCTTGTGTTTTTGATTCCTGACAATGAGAAGTCCAGAAGTATGGCTTCAAGTAAAACTTGTTACAGGCTTCAAATGATATTAAGATTCTCTCTCTCCCTCCTCTGAAGTTATTCTTTCTTCCATTTTAGCTCTCTTCACGCTGTGGTATGGGAGAACTCCAGGTTTTTATTGTCCTTACTACTAACAGTTCAAAAGAAAATTACTTCCTCTCCCCCCCACCGCCAATAGTTCCTCCAAAAGCCCTGGAATGTTCACATTGGCCCAAGTCACATGACAATCTGAACCTATCACTGCAGCCAAGGAAATTGGATTACACTGTTTGGCCAGCTCTGGGTCACTTGCACACTCTAGGACAGGGGTGGGCAAACTTTTTGACTAGAGGGCCACAATGGGTTCTTAAACTGGACCGGAGGGCCAGAACAAAAGCATGGATGGAGTGTTTGTGTGAACTAATATAAATTCAAAGTAAAGGAGCGGAGGGGAGAGCAAGAGAACCCTCCGCTGCTCTTTCGGCTCCGCGGGCTGGATAGAACAGCCGAATGGGCCGGATCCGGCCCGCGGGCCGTAGTTTGCCCACGGCTGCTCTAGGAGCTGTAGGGATGAGCAGGACATGGACTCATCCCCACCCAGCCCGCTGAGCTGAGAGTGGAAGAGACCTGGCTTCCCCAAAGGAAGAGAATTAAAGGGCTACTGACAGAGGGAGAATGGATGCTGAACAGGCAAAAATTAGACTACTCTCTATAGCTATATCCTATCTAAGATAGAGGAAATATGCATATTGACCATCATGCCATCACAAAGATGGCGGCGCCCATAGCCACAAGATGGCAGCGCCCAGTCCCCTCAGCCCCACCTGAGTCCCCCAGTCCTTTCAGCCCAGCCGGGGGGGGGGGGGGGGGCGGGCAGCAGGCACGTGGGGCAGCCAGACCTGCCCTCAACCCCCAAGCTGCCCAGGGCCGGCCCAAGGCTCAGGCAAGCCTCAGATGGCGGCTGCCCAGCCACCTAGGGCCGCCCGAGGCTCAGGTAACCAGGGCCAGCTGAGGCTTGTGCTGCCGGCAGTGGCAGCAGCAGAGGTATGATGGGGGCGTCACCTTCCCCTGATCGCCGGGTCGCCTCCTGACCCTGAGGGCTCCCAGACTGTGAGAGGGGGCAGGCTGGGCTGAGGGAACCCCCTCCAGTGCATGAATTTTCATGCACTGGGCCTCTAGTCCCAAATAAAGCCAAAGTTGGGCTCTGCAAATCCTGGGATAAAAAGCAGATCGTTCTTGGTGCCCTCTTCCAATTCTCTCCACCCTTTCCTGGTACTACCCCCAATATATATATATATATATATATATATATATATATATATATATATATATATATATCTATATATCTATATATCTATATATCTATATCTATATATATATATATATATATATATATATATAGTCTTCCACCTACTCAGGCATGCCAGGTAACAGTGTACCAGCTGTACTTTTTTTTTTTAATCCTCACCCGAGGATATTTTTCCATTGATTTTTAGAGAGAGTGGAAGAGAGAGGGAAAGACAGAGAGAAATATTGATGTGAGAGAAACACATTGATTGGTTGCCTCCCACACACACCCTAACCAGGGCCCGGGCAGGGGAGGAGCCTGCGACCAAGGTACGGTGCCCTTGACTGGAATCGAACTTGGGACCCTTTGGTCTGCAGGCTGATGCTCTATCCACTAAGCCAAACCAGCTATGGCCCAGTTGCACCTTATAAATCCACAGCCAGTTCTCTCCATCTTTAAAAGACTGTTAACTGCTTAAGCACAAAAACCTTAACTATCTTGTTCATCACTACATCTCCAACACCCAGTCTCATGCTCAATCCAATAATTATTTGTCGAATAAATAGATAGAAGGATGGCGTGTAGACCTTCCTGCAGTCTAGAATTTGGGCTCCTCTAACTCATGCAGAATTCCATGCTACACAGGGCCTCTAGGAGAATGACTAACAGAATCAACTATGTGTGTGGCGCTGTGCTAAAGGATGGGGAAGTCAAGATAAAAAAATTATGGTCCCAGCCCTCCAGGAACACCAGCCTTTTGGGAAAGATATAAGGGGGTATGATGGAGTTGGCTTGTACCGCCTCTGAGCCAATTATGCGCATCCCTTCCCAACTCCAAGTTCAATGATGTCCCACTGGTAGCCTGAAATCAGACATGGTGGGAGTATTTATACCACAATAATCAGTAAATGCTACACATCAGAGCTTTTTTTTTTTTTCCCCCTGAAAAGCGAGTTGATTTATCAGCACACCACGGCACATACCTAAACATATAATTATTTCAGACTGTGAGAACTGCCATGGGGTCTCTTCTTCCAGTAAGTAGGGAGAAATTCTTACTGGAGAAGCTGGAGACTTTTAGGACGTTTTGCCAACTAGACTGCATTTCTCTTCACTCATTGCAATGACCCAAGCAAGAAACTGGAAGCTGATGGTGCCACTGGCCCGCTGCCTCCCTCTGTCCCTGTAGTCATTGATCTCCATTGTGGCACATCTCTCACTCAGGCCTGCGCTCTTGAACAGTGCTGAAAACTTCACTGTGCTCATCAAGAATAATATCGACTTCCCCGGCCACAATTACACCACGTAAGTGCCCAGAGTGTCTGGCCATATTGTTATCTACTGCTATGTAACAAATTACCCAAAGAGTTAGAAGCTTAAAACAACAAACATCTATTACCTTACACATTTTCTATGGACCAGGAATCTGGGAAAGACTTGCCTGGGTGGTTCTGGCTCGGGGCCTCTCAGGTTGCAGCTGAGCTGTCAATGAGGCTGGAGTCACTCCAGGCTTGACTGGGACTGGAGAATCCAAACTCACTCATGTGGTTGTTGGCAGGAGGGCTCAGTTCCTCACCATGTGGGCCTCTCCCTGGCACTGCCTGCGAGTTCTTAGGACATAGCCGCTGGCTTCCCCCAGAGCAAATGATCCAAGAGAGACAGAGGGCAAGCAAGCAAGACAGTAACCAAGATGGAAGTCGCAGTCTTTTATAACCTAACCTTGGAAGTGACACACCATCACTTCTGCCATATGCTACTGGTCACAGACCAATCCTGCTACTATGTGGGAGGGAACTACACAGGGGTATAAATACACAGAGGTGGGGACCACTGGGGGCCCTCATGGAGCCCAGTCACCACACTGGCTCCTTCCTATGCAAGTTTTCAATGGAGGTGTTTGTTTGCTTTTCATTATGTGCAGGAGAAACATCTTACCAGATTTAAACATCACTTGCACCTTTCACAAGACTCAGAATCCACAGTGTCCTATTTTCCGACTAGGAGATATCTTCCGAGAAACAGGAGATAACTTTTCAGAAGTAGCAATTAAGGTTGGTGGTGCCTTCGTACCATGAGGTTTGTGGGGGAAGTTGTGTCAGGGGGAAGATGTCAAATGGCCAAGGGGCTGAGTTACTGGGTCTTAATAATATGGTTCCCTTTATTGAGCATTTAGTAAATCCATCCATGATGCCAAGTACTTTCACAACAATCCTAGGCGTGAGTTACTTGGTACATTAATTTCCTGAGACTGTTGATTCTTGTATGTGCCCTTGCCATCTTTTTAATTGTCTGTTTTGATTATAGCTATGCCAGTGAAGTATCTGATTGTGATCTTGATTTGCATTTCCCTAGTGACTAGAGATAGTGAACATGTTACATATCCTTATTGAGCATTTGTGTACCTTCTTTGTAGAAATGTCTACTCAAATTTTGGTGTATTGGGACAACACACTAACCAACTGAGCCACCCAGGCAGGGCAACACACATTTTTTTACACTTCTGGAGATGGGAAATCCAAAGTCAGTTTTACTGGCTGAGGCTCCCACCAAAGGCTCCAGGGGAGAATCCATTTCCTCACCTTTTCCACCTCCAGAGCTAAATTCCTTGCATTTCCTGGCTCTTTGGATGATGAATGACAAAAGCATTAGATAGTCACTATAATATGTAGAGTGCCTGGTTTAGTGCCTGGCAATAAATAACAATTGTTATTATTCTGTATTATTTCTCCTTTCTCCAAGTTAGAGACTGCCAATTCCACATGGCTGTATCCCTAGCTTCCACCATACTGTCTCAAAATGCCGTATTTCATGATTCAAAGACATTTTTTTCACATTTTAATAGTTCTGAAATCAGGAAGTGCTTTCAATTGATGGAATCTCACATTTTATTTTTAATTTTTATTTTTTAATATATTTTTTATTTTTATTTTTATTAAATATATTCTTTATTGATTTCAGAGAGGAAGGGAGAGGAAGAGAGAGATAGAAACATCTATGATGAGGGAGAATCATTGATCTGCTGCCTCCTGCACGCCCCCTGCTGTGGATCGAGTCTGCAACCCGGGCATGTGTGCCCTGACCGGGAATCGAACCTGGGACCCTTCAGTCTGCAGGCCGATGCTCTATCCACTGAGACAAACCGGCTAGGGCAAGTCTCACATTTTAATTGACAGCATTTTCTTCTTAGAGGAACATAAAAAATTAAGTCTTATAAGCAATAGTGTCTTAAGATTCAGTGAAGTAAAATTCAATGAAATATGATGATCAGTGCTCAAAATACTAGTATGTTTGTAGAAAGGAAGAAGTACAAGAGATTCCTTAGATGTTCAGAAGAGAAAAAGGTCACCCTGAATTGAGGAGGATGGGGCGGCTGAAGAAGCATGTAAGTCGTTTCCTTCAGTGATCATCGCTATGAAGGGAGATGTCTGGTGGCTGCACCCCACGCCCAGCAGGACTTAGAGATAGCTTCTTGTTGTCTTCCTCAGGGGGGAATCATGGGCATTGAGATCTACTGGGACTGCAACCTGGACAGTTGGTTCCATCACTGCCGTCCAAAATACAGTTTCCGACGCCTTGACGACAAGACAACCAATGAGTCCTTGTACCCTGGCTATAACTTCAGGTAACAGTGCTTGAGGTCAGACTGGCCACCCATGGCTCCCCAGAGGCCTGCCAGATACAGATCTGGTCCTGGTACCTCTAGGGGTTTCATGGCTTCTGTCCCAAATTATCTTTAACACCTAGAAAATGCCATTCTTTGTTTTGAGTTCAGAAATATATTTATAGGACTTTATTTTTATTTATTTATTTATTTATTTAATTTAATAAATCTTTATTGTTCAGATTATTACAATTGTTCCTCTTTTTTCCCCCATAGCTCCCCTCCACCCAGTTCCCACCCCCCTACTGCCCCCCACTGTCCTCATCCATAGGTGAATGATTTTTGTCCAGTCTCTTCCCGCAACCCCCATACCCCTTTCCCCCCAAGAATTGTCAGTCCACTACCTTTCTATGCCCCTGATTCTATTATATTCACCAGTTAATCTGTTCATCAGATTTTTAATTCACTTGATTTTTAGATTCACTTGTTGATAGATACGTATTGGTTGTTCATAATTTTTATCTTTACCTTTTTCTTCTTCTTCCTCTTCTTAAAGAATACCTTTTAACATTTCATATAATACTGGTTTGGTGGTGATGAACTCCTTTAGCTTTTTCTTATCTGTGAAGCTCTTTATCTGCCCTTCAATTCTGAATGATAGCTTTGCTGGGTAGAGTAATCTTGGTTGTAGGTTCTTGCTATTCATCACATTGAAAATTTCTTGCCACTCCCATCTGGCCTGCATAGTTTCTGTTGAGAAATCAGCTGACAGTTGTATGGGTGCTCCCTTGTAGGTAACTAACTGTTTTTCTCTTGCTGCTTTTAATATTCTCTCTTTGTCTTTTGCTCTTGGCATTTTAATTATGATGTGTCTTGGTGTGGTCCTCTTTGGATTCCTTTTGTTTGGGGTTCTGTGCGCTTCCTGGACTTGTAAGTCTATTTCTTTCACCAGGTAGGGGAAGTTTTCGGTCATTATTTCTTCAAATAGGATTTCAGTATCTTGCTCTCTCACTTCTTCTGGCACCCCCATAATCCAGATGTTGGTACGCTTGAAGCTGTCCCAGAGGCTCCTTACACTATCTTCATATTTTTGGATTCTTTTTTCTGTTTGCTTTTCCGGTTGAGTGTTTTTTGCTTCTTTGTATTTCAAATCTTTGACTTGATTCTTGCGATCCTCTAGTCTGCTGTTGGACCTCTGTATAATATTTTTTATTTAAGTCAGTGTATGCTTAATTTCTAGTTGGTCCTTTTTCATATCATCAAGGGCCTCGCTAAATTTATTGACCTTTTCTAGAAAATTCTTGAAAAACCTTATAACCGTGGTTTTGAACTCTATATCCAGTAGATTGCTTTCCTCCATTTCTTTCATTTGTGACCTGTTTCTTTGTCTCCGCATTTTGGCTGCTTCCCTGAGTTGATAGAGTGGCTTTGTGTGCTAGGTGTCCTATAGGGCCCAGTGGCTCAGCCTCCCCAATTACCTGAGGTGGACACTCTTGGTGCACCCCTTTGTGGGCTGTGTGCACAGTCTTGTTGTAGTTAAGCCTTGATTGTTGTTGGTATCACTGGGAGGAATTGACCTCCAGGCCAACTGGCTGTGAGGATCAGCTGTGTCTACGCTGGGAGAACTTCTGTGCTGGAGACACCCTTATGAGACAAGACTTGCAAAAGCCTCTGTACTCAGCTTGGAAGGGGCGGAGTCTCAGGGTGGAGCAGACAGCATTGGTTTCCCATCAGCCCTGCCCTAAGAGGCCCCTGTGTCTCAGTGTCCCGCGGTAATTGCTGCAAGCACCTCTGAGAGAAAGCTGCCCTCGAGTTCCGCCCACTGCCAGACAGTCCAGTTTCTCCCCAAATGAGTCTGGGTCCCCAGAGTCTCACCCGGAACTGGAGTTCAGGACAGTCGGGAGCTTTTGTCTCCCTCCCACTTGAGAAAGCCTGCCACACACTCAGTTGCCCTCCCTCTCCACATGCGCGCGCGCACCTTGGTACCTCTGCCTTCCGCAGTTCCTCTGAGTCACAGTGTGCTTTTCTCTTTCCTGACAGTCCAGTTTCACCCCATATGAGTCTGGGTCCCCAGAGTCTCGCCCAGAACTGGAGTTCAGCGCAGTCAGGAGCTTTTGTCTCCCTCCCGATTGAGAAAGCCAGCCACGCACTCAGTTGCCAGTCCTCTCTGCGTGCGTCTTTGTACCTCTGCTTCCTGCAGCTCCTCTGAGTCTCAGTGTGTTTTTCTCTTTCCTTCTAGTTGTAGAATTTCCACTCAGCCAGCCTTCCTGTGGTTCTGGATGATGTCCGTTTTGTCTTTTAGTTGTAGTTTTGAAATTGTTGTGCGAGGCAGCAGTTTAGGTGTTTACCTATGCCACCATATTGGTTTCTCTTATAGGACTTTAAAATGACTTTATCTTGCATTTCTTTGTGTTTGGGGTGAGAGTGGTGGGCTTCTGATACTAGCTCAGGCTGCATCGTGAAGTTCTTCTGCTAAGAACATCTTTTTTTAATGTTTTTATTTATTTTTAAATTATTATTATTATTTTTTAGCAAGGAAAGGAGAAGGAGAGAAATAGAAACATCAATGATGAGAGAAAATCATTGATTGGCTGCCTCCTGCATGCCCTCAGTGGGAACTGAGCCTGTAACCCAGGCATGTGCCCTGTCCAGGAATCAAACCAGGGACCTCTTGGTTCATGGGTCGATGCTCAACCCCTGAGCCACACCAAGCTCTAAGAACATCTTAAGGACTCCTGATAACCCTGAGCCACATTGCTTCCTCACTGCCATTCTGTCTTACCTCAAAGGTTCTTTGCAGGGCATCATGTATGCTTCTGGCTTCTGGATGTCAACCCTCTGAACTCACTAGAATCCTGGTTCATTTGGACTTTTCAGCGGGCAGGTGCTGATCTGTTCTTGCTTTGACAGTTCACTCCTCTACTCCTAACTTTTGCCCAGTGGTGATCCTGTGCCGTCCTGACATGGTGTCCACGTTTCCTCCTATGTCTGGATAACTTTCTCAACCTGTTCCTACAACTCTGTCCCAGCACTAATGGTGGCCCTTCAGTGTGAGGTTTACAACAGTCTCCAAGACTTATCATTGCTTGTGGGAGCCAGGCAGGTGTCTGGGACTGTGGTTATGGCTCATCATTTTGTGCCCAATTCCAGGAACAAAGTAGACTTATGCTGTTCCCTTTTCAGAAAAAGTGTCCAAGTATATCCCTAGAATAATGGTTATACAAATTGCCTATGAAGCTGGTAGAAAATTGATGCTGGGCCCAGCTGATGTGGCACAATGATTGAGTATCGACCCATGAACCAAGAAGTTGCTGGTTCGATTCCTGGTCAGGGCACATGCTCATATTGTGGGCTCGGTGCCAAGTGGGGGCATGCAGGAGACAGCTGATAGATGATTCTCTCTCATCATTCCTATCTCTCTCTACTTTTTCCCTCTCCCTTCCTCTTTCTCTCTAAAAATCAATAAAAATATTTTAAAAATTTTTTAAATAGAAAATTGATATTGGTAGTTCTCATATTTTTCATTAATTAAATATATGTTGAAGAAAAAATATGGGTTGCTCTAATGGACATATATTTGCAAACAAAAAAGACAAAGTTACTTTCATAAGCTTATATTCTAATAGGATATGAATATAAGAATTATTATAAGTATAATATATAAATATAAGACAAAAGTATAAGTAAATAAAGACCTCCAACAAAGCAACATCATTAAACATCAGAGAAATGCAAATTCAAACCACAATGAGCTACAACTATACACCTACCAGAATGGCAAAAATTTTAAAAGACCGGCAATTCCAACGGAGTTTCATCCAGGGCTCTGAAACCAGTTCCGCGCTTAGGTAATGTTTTGATCATCCCCTGCTGCTCTACTGAATAGGCTTGTTGCCATTAGCAAGAACAGAGGATGGGATCCGGGGTCCCCCCACTGCCCTCACAGGCTGTTTCCTTAGCAATCGGCAGAAGCATGCAGGGCAATGTACTGACCAGATGTTAGCAAATGTCCTTCAAGTCACTGAGCTAAGCCTAAGAACATTAGCTCCTGGAGAGATCTGAGCTTTCTGAAGAACTGAGACTGTTATAATATTAATATTATTTTAGAACACAGTGTTAGAGCATTTGTTGTCTGGAATGAGCACAGAAGAAATCTCTTGTCCAGATCTGATGGGTAATGGATAAGTTCTTTTCAAACAGCCACACAAAAGAGAAGGCAATTCCAGGTTACTGGTATAGGAGGTAGATGAAAAAATATGTAACTTTCTAAAACAAAGGAATTTGAAGAGGTTGATCACATTTCAGAATTTTTGTCTTTTACCAAAAGATGTCCATGGCAAAAGTCCTAGGTGAGCTGATGTACAGGACGTGTTCTGAACCACACAGAACGCCGGATACACTTCTCTCGTTGAGAATGGGTGTGTGTGTGTTTTAGTTTCCTGTGCCTGCTGTAACACACGACAACAAACGTGGTGGCTTTAACAACGGAAATGTATTCTCTCCCAGTTCTGGAGGCCAGAAGCCCCAAATCAAGGTGTTAGGAGAGACAAACTCACTCAGAAGTCTCCAGGGGAGGGTCCTTCCCTGCCTCTTCCAGCTTCTGCTGGCTCTAGGCATTCCTTGACCTATGGCTGCATCACTCCAATACCTGCCTCCGTGGTATTGGCCTTCTCCTCTGTGTTTCAACTCTCCCTCTCCTTTCTCTTGTCATTGGATCTAGGGCCACCCTAAATCCAGGCTGATCTCATCTTGAGGTCCTTAATTACATCTGCAGACTCCACTTCCAAATAAGATCACATTCAGAGGTACAGGGGTTAGGTATTTGGATGTATCTTTCTGGGGGAGACTGTTCAACCCATTACAGTGTGCAAAAAACATCCTTGTGCCTGGCCAGTGTGGCTCAGTGATTGAGGGTCAACCCATGAACCAAGAGGTTACCAGTTCAATTGTCAGTAGGGGGCCTGTAGGAGGCAGCCAATTGATGTTTCTCTCTCATTGATGTTTTTATCTCTCTATGCTTCTCCCTTCTTTTCTCTCTAAAATCAATAAAAATATATTTTAAAAAAGACATCTTTGGCCAGGGCCTACTATTTCCCAGAATGTGCACCGGAACCTCCTGGTACTCCCCTGAAAGCAGAGATTCCTAGAAACATCTCAGACCTTCTGAACCCATCCTTTGGGCATGAGGCCCAGGAATCTGCCTTTGAACACACTTCCCAAGTGATTCTTCCCCTCAGTTTGAGAATCATTCTCTCAAGACCTTGAAAGCACAAACTCAAGTATTTATATTGTAGAATGTTAACCTTCCCAGTCAAACCAACTTGCATAGAGGGACAATGCAGCCGCAGGACACAGAGTGGTGATGCATGCCTGCTCTGTGTACTAGGACACAAGGCACTCGATAGAGCAGGAGAAGAAAGCCGCCACGGAATGAGAACAACCAGATGTAGAGATACTGAAACGCCCTGGCTGGAAACACATTAAAGTACCTAAAAATACCTAACCGCTCTCAATGTCAGATTTTGAGGGTTTAAAAAAAACAACCCACAGTTTCAGATGTTCTATACTGTATTCTGGCAGAGCACCTGTCTTCTGTTGTCTTTTCTCCCCACACCTGTAAACAGATTGTGAATGAATAACTCAGAAAGGAAACATATACAACCTAAAACAACCACTGAAAGGCAGACAGGGGGAGGGACAGATTGAAAAGTTTCTTGAGGCCTGGGGTTTACGCCTCCCTAATTGTTCATGAAAATAAAACACACCCCTTTTCCTGACTGTGGCACTGGTGAGAGATGCATATTTGGGGTGACTGTGATTTGCGCCTGGGTCTTAATTTACAAGACGTGATGACAAGGAGAGGTGAATGCCATTGAAAGAATTTTATTACATTTCCAAAAAGGAGGGGGCATGCTATGCCACACACGGCCACAGGGGGGAGCACCAGGTTTGGTCAGGAGGGAACAGGGAGGGGAAAGCACCGCCCAGGTCTATTATTGTGTTTGTCGTGGGAAAGGCAAGGCAGGGCTAGGGAAACAGCTTAGAATTGACTAGTCTGAGTATTGTGGGCTCCAGGGTCCAGGGGTGGTCTCTGGTTGTCTGGTACTTGGCCCTGGGTGATGTAAGGCAGCAAAAATATTGGCTGAATGTGTGAGAATTAGGTCAAAAAGGAGATTGGGGATATGAAGTTGGGATTGGTTGGAGAGTTTCTAACATGGTTTTCATGCACTTGTAAAGGCTGGACTGCAGGGGAGATGTAAACAACTTCAGCTGTTAGTCTGGCCCTGTAATAATGCTGCCAACTAGACACCTACAGAATCTAAGACAATAGGGTTAGAACAGATTGCTGAGGTACCTGTCCCCAACCCAGTGATTAGTATCTAAGATTCACCTCCAACACTTTGTTCTAGAAAACCTAGTTTCCCTCTTAAGGAATAATCAGATGGCTTTAAGGTTTTGAGTGTTTTTGTTTTAATATCTCTGCTTTTTGCTTATCCTATGTTGTTGGTTAAAAGTTGTTCCTTTTCATCTTAAACAAAATTAGCAGACTTTTCATCACTCTGTGATACCAGGGGTAGTGGAAGCAGAGGAGGTGACGTGGAGAAGCGGCGCTTCGGTTCCAGGTGGTCAGAGAGAGTGATTCGTGGGATTGGATTGTGTTCCCTTTGCCGACCACCACGAAGCTAGAAGATAGATAGGGAAGACTAGACCAGCTATTGTTTTGGTTTTTCTTTTCATAAAATACCAGCACTTTCAGATAGATCTTTGTAAGCGGGATCCTTTTCCTCCTACAGATACGCCAAGTACTATCAGGAAAACAATGTTGAAAAACGAACTCTGATAAAAGTCTTTGGGGTCCGTTTTGACATCCTGGTTTTTGGCAACGTAAGTATCTGCCCCAGCCACTGGCACTTGCATTCCTACGACCATGTCCTAATGATCGCTGTAGTGCCCCAAGAGATGAATGTTTTGATGGTAGTCATTAGCTGGCACTGTGCATCTCACATGTGGGATAGGAGAGGGGGAAGAAATGTCTTTGGGGTCCTGTCCATGAACAGTCATCTGTTGAGTACAAGAGGGAGATAGGGAGAAAAATATATAAAATATATAATATTCAACTTTAAAAGTTTTCTGATGCTTAAAAAAAAAGAGGAGAAAGAAATCCCTCTGCAAAGTACAGTAGTTAGTACAGAATCCAACAACTTAAATTGGTTTAGAAAAAAAAGGCTTCTTTTAAAAATTTTTTTTCTTTTTTAGTTTACATAAATTAAAGGTCCAGGAGCCATTACAGGCTTCAGGCATGGCTGGATCCAGATGCTCAAACATCATCATCAAAAATCTGCCTCCCTCCATCGCTTACATCTGTCCTCCTCTGTTTTAGCATTATCCCTTGCTGTCACCTGATACCTCAACTAATCACTATGACTAGGGTTATGGCATACTCTCAATGGCTAGTGTTGGACCAGCTCTGAGCCAGCCCCTTCCCCAAAGCTACATGGAGCAAGTGTTAGTATACACAGACCCAGGGAAAGGCTCTGGAACTGAAAATCTACCTCTGGAGGTAGAGGAAGACTGAAGAAAGGGGCAGTCCACTCCTGTCTGGTGAAAGAGTTTATTGAGGGAAACTTACATATAAGGAGCATCTTGGGCAGTTGCAAGATAAAATGGCCCTCTGAGCCACTTAACTATATAGGGCAAACAGAAATAGTCACTGGTACTAATACATGAATGCTACCAGCTACCAGCGAATTTACTTTACATGCTTGATGAGGTCAAGATGACAGCCCGTTCCAGGAACCAGCAGGTAGCAGGAGGCAGGGAGGGGTGCTGATTTACGTCAGAATGAACATAGACTGTGGTCAGTCTCTAAGGGAGTGGGTCTGGGGTAAGCAATCTGTTCTAGCCAGTGTCCAGCTCACAGGTCAGACAGCAAGCACATCATGGAATTGTCCCTCCTCTACACTGAGAATGAACAGAGATGGTTCTCCACAGGAAAACTGGGGTGCTGTCTCCAGAAGAAGGAAGGTGAGGATGCTGGGCATGTAAAACTCAACAGATGCCCACAATACCTTGTCTGACAGCATATTATTTACGCAGCATGGTGCTAAGAAGCACGAGAATCAATCAGATATAGCTGAGAGAGTAGAAAGGCCATGGAAAATAAGAACCACAAGGACACCTAAGGGATGGCCTTGTGCGGACATTTCTTCCCTTTGATTCCAAAGCAAATTCAAACCACTTTTAGGTAAAGCTTTTCTCCTCGCCTTGTATGAAAAAACAACCTTCAGTGGTTCTCCTCTCAGTGTGTGGGTTCCAGCGCTTCTTTGCTTAAAACATTCATGTTTTCAAGCACATCTTGGAAGATAGAAACAGGACGGATGAGAGTCCTGTTCTCAGTCTCTGCCGTCTCTGTCGCTGTGAACACCTTGGATGCATTTATCGGAATCACAGAGGCAGACCTCCCTCTGCCGGAACTAACACGGACATGTTAGAGAAAACAGCACTGCACTGAATTTCAGCCACGTAACCTTTCCCGCTCTGCTTGCAGGGAGGAAAATTTGACATTATCGCACTGATCGTGTACATCGGCTCAACCCTCTCCTACTTTGGTTTGGTAAGGCCTTCTCTTTCCCACGCTGCATGAAAATGCTCTGGCAAAAAGAAGTTTCATTAACACGGCATTTGTCGGGGTTCTTCCCAGGCCACTGTGTTCATTGACTTTCTCATCAACACTTACTCGAGTACATCCTGTCAATCCCATGTTTATCCCTATTGCAAGTGCTGTGAATGCTGCGCCGTCAATGAGTATTACTACAATAAGAAGTGCGAGTCCGTTGTGGAACCAAAGTCGGTAAGTCTCACTGTGTCTACAGACGCCAAAACGCTGGGGTGTCCGTTAGCTCACTGAGAAATGTGCAAAACTAAGGCCAAAACCACAAGTGTGATCCCAGGGTGGACAAGCCTCTGGACGCCACACCACTCCACCATTTCTCAGATGAAGCCTTTCGTCTTAGGGAAGGATAGAAACAAAGAGAGGCAAGATAGAGGGAGAACAAATTTTACATTCCAGGACTTGTCAATTTTTATCAGACTTATTAAATGGGTACAGTCAAAAACAATCATGTATTGACTTCAGGGAACAACCTGGCAGTGTATAGTAACATTTAAATGGGACATACTGCACAGCCTGGCATTTCCACTTCTCCACACTTGCCCTAGAGCAGTGGTCGGCAAACTCATTAGTCAACAGAGCCAAATATCAACAGTACAACGATTGAAATTTCTTTTGAGAGCCGAAAACCGACTTCTGCGCATGGGCCACGAAGTTTCAATCGCACTGTACATGCGTGCCCACACGTGGTATTTTGTGGAAGAGCCACACTCAAGGGGCCAAAGAGCCGCATGTGGCTCGCGAGCCGCAGTTTGCCAACCGCTGTCCTAGAGACACATTTACATGAGAACCCAGGGAGTATAGTGTACAGATATCCACCACAGCACAAGTCACTGAAGAAAGAGCTTCTATCCAAATGTCCAATCCATGAACAGTGCATGAAACTAGGTTAAATCCATAGCAAGGAATGCCGGGCACCCGTTTAAAAGAATGAGGTAGATAAAAATAATAGCCAACACTTATATAGCACTTCAATGGGCTTTATATATATTAACTCACTGAGTCTGCACAACAACCTCATAGATAGATGACCCTATTATCCCATTCTACAGATGAGGAAATTGAGGCACAGGAGGGTTACATAATTTGCCCAGTCATATAGCCAGTAGGTGGTAGAGCTGAAATTCCAACTTAGGCAAGCTAGTTCCAGAATCACTATGTTTTAGGTACTTTCAAATATCCAAAACATTTTGTTGAGAGGTGAAAAGCAAACTACAGAACAATACATATGGTATGATATAGGTTAAAAAACTACATACATAAACTAATTCTATGTATTTTATACATGTATAGATAGGCACAAACACATATATTCTATATATTTTTCTATATTTTATATAGTTCTACATGTATTATACACACACACCTCTATATGTGGGGGGTTATATATAAAAATACAAAAAGGCATTGGACATACAAAAAGGGATAACGATTCCTTCTGGAAAGAAGCCTGGGATGGGGGACTAGTCAAAGGGAACTTTAGCTCATCTGTATTGTTTTGGTTGTTTAATTTGGACTTTACTAAGCAGGTCCTCTACACTTGACTCCATGTTTTCCTCCCAACCAATAAGAAATCTCTGGCCCTAACTGGTTTGGCTCAATGAATAGAGCATCCGCCTGCGGACTGAAGGGTCCCAGGTTCGGTTCCAGTCAAGGGCATGTACCTTGGTTGTGGGCACATCCCCAGTAGGGGGTGTGCAGGAGGCAGCTGATCAATGTTTCTCTCTCTTCGATGTTTCTAACTCTCTATCCCTCTCTCTTCCTCTCTGTAAAAAATCAATAAAATATATTAAAAAAAAGAAATCTCTGGAACTTTAAAACATCAGAGGGTTTCTTTGTCTTTCCCTCATCCAAGGACATCCCAGTCCTGTTCTGGCAGCTGAATGCTCAATTCACTGTCCATTGTACATGCATATACAATTTGAAATAAAAATTCATCATTGCAACTAAAAGTAATCACTATTGTCCAGCCGGCGTGGCTCAGTGGTTGAGTGTCGACCTATGAACCAGGAGGTGACGGTTCAATTCCTGGTCAGGACACATGCCTGGGTTGCAGGCTCGATCCCCAGTGTGGGGCATGCAGAAGGCAGCTGATCAATGATTCTCTTTCATCACTGATGTTTCTATCTCTCTCTCCTTCTCTCTTCCTCTCTGAAATCAATTTTATAAATATACTAGAGGCCTGGTGCACAAAATTCGTGCAAGGGTAGGGTCTCTAGGCCTGGCCAGCAATCAGGACTGATCTGTGGGGTGACCATTGGAGCAATCAGGGGGCCCCTGCTAGCACTTGCCTTGGCTGGCCTAGCACTGCCCATTCATTGGCCCCACCCCCCCCACCAGTTGCCTCCCTCTATGGGGCAACAGGTGGGGTGATCAGGGGCCCCCGTGGACCCGCCTTGGCTGGCCTGGGGCCTGCGGGCTGGGGGCAGCTCCTGTGTTGAGTGTCTGCCCCCTGGTGGTCAGTGTGTGTCATAGCGACCGACTGTTCCACCGTTCGGTCGATTTGCACATTAGGCTTTTATTATATAGGATATAGATATAATCACTAATGGCCCAAGATGGAATGAAACTTAGTGGAAATATAAATAATTTAAGTTGCAACAGTATAATTTTCTGAAGATAGTAGCCTAAATTGAGGAAACATAACGAAGAAATTTTACATAGTGCTTGGGGACCTATAAACATTAGGCAGTAAGTTGTGGACACTCTAAGGTATATGGGGTTCCAGTTTGGATTCACCTTTAGACTCAGAAATCATTCATTATTGGTTAGCAAGAGTTTTTGGTTAACTTGTTTAAGAGTTTGCCATTTGCTAAAGGGGAATAATATTTGCTTTAGATACATCCAGGTTTGCAGTTCTTAATAATTCAATACGAAAAAAGAAGTAAATTTTTTTAACTTTCTTTCCCTAGACATTAAAATATGTGTCCTTTGTGGATGAATTCCACATTAGGATGGTGGAGGAGCAGCTACTTGGGAGAAGTCTGCAAGATGTCAAAGGCAAAAAAATCCCAGTAAGTTAAAACATTTAGTCTTCTCTCTCTCTCTCTTTCTTAAGAAAACTTACTATTAAATATAAACACATATAGAAATTTGTATAGATCATACTTGATGAATTTTAACAAAGTAAATACATGCAACCAGCACCCATATGAAAAAAGTAAATATCATCTGCAGAAGTCCCATTGATGTCTCTACCCTATCACTACCCACCCCCAAAGCCATTGTCTTATTCCAATGGTTAGTTTTACCTCTTCTAGAATTAAAAAATATTGTTTTTACTTTTCAATTACCGTTGACATTCAATATTATGTTAGTTTCAGGTGGTTACCTCTTTCAGAATTTTATAAAATTTGAATCCTATAGCATATATTCTATTGAGCGCCTGGCTTCTTTTACTCAACATTATTTTTATGAGAGTCATCCATGACGTTGCATATAGCAGTAGTTCATTCTCATTGTTGTATAATTTCTATTTTATAAACATCCAGTTTATTTACCCTTTCTCTTGCCGATGGATAAATTTGAGTAGCTTCCCTTTGGGGTTCATGCCAATGATGCTGCTATGGTAAACATATGGCATCTAAACATAGGGCATACATTCAGCTTTAGGAGTTACTACCAATCAGTTCTCTAAATGGGTGTTCTAAGTCACACTCTCCTTGGCAGTTCAGGCTGTTGGTCATCTTCACTAATGTATTAATTTTCTATGGCTGCTGTAATAAATTACCACAAACTAAGTAGCTTAAAAAAACAACAGAAATGGCCTGTCTCGAAGTTCTGGAGGCTAAAATGTCTGCAACCAGGGTGTGCTGCTGTGAACATTCATGTATGAGAACTTATTCACCTTTAAGGTACTTGACTCAGACTTTCTTTGTCTGGTGAATGAAGGTGTATGTCACAAAGAGTAGACATTTATAAATGATGGCAATTATGACAATTTCTCTTAGAGCACAACAAAGGGATTCGCCAGTAGAGGGAGCCTGGTGGGAAAGGAGAGGAGCTCAGTCAACAAATATTTACTGACTACTGTGTGCTGGGTATCGGCCTAGGCAGTGGGGATATGACAATAAACAAAACAGACAGGGACCCCGCTTTCATGCAGAAGAATCATCAGGTAAACATATTAATTAAAAAGATCCTTTCAGATGGCAATAAGTACTAGGAAGGATGGAGAATCTCATGGTACAATAAGAGAATGACCTGGGAGGGGCATTCCCTAGATTGGGTGGTCAGACTCTTTTTGGAGAGGTGATATCTGCACCGAGGCCTGGCTATTCTGAATTTCACTTTCTAAATCTGTGCAATGGAGATAAGGACACATAACTCATGGGATTCTTCGAAGGCTTAAATGAGGCCATGCTCGTAAAAGACTATCACAGTCCTGATACATACGTTTAACACACGGTATTGATGTAATATTAAATGTGATTTTGTGAGTTAATAATAAAACTAAGGAACCTAGAACTCTAGGGGTTGTCATTGCTGATAGGTTTGGAAACTTGACTTTTCCAGAGACCCTTAATGGACTTCACAGACTTGTCCAGGCTGCCCCTGTCTCTCCAAGACCCACCCCCCATTCCTGGGCAACCAGAGGCGATCCAGCTGCTTAGTGAGGAGGCAACACCCAGATCCAGCAGCAGCCCGAGCTGGTGCCAGTGCGGAAATTGCCTCCCATCCCAACTCCCCAAGAATCACCAATGCCTGGAGGAGCTGTGCTGTCGGAAAAAGCCAGGCGCCTGCATCACGACCTCAGAGCCATTCAGGAGGCTCATCCTGTCCAGGCGTGCCCTGCAGTTCCTCCTGCTCTACCAGGAGCCCTTGCTGAAGCTGGATGAGGATGCCACCAACAACCAGCTGCGGCACTGCGCCTACAGGTGCTATGCCACCTGGCGCTTCGGCTCCAAGGACCTGGCTGACTTTGCGATCCTGCCCAGCTGTTGCCGCTGGAGAATCCGGAAAGAGTTTCCCAAGAGTGAAGGCCACTACAGTGGCTTCAAGAGTCCTTACTGATGGAACAGAGCAGTCATAGGCACATTACTTCTGCTTGCACCCCGAGCTTCAGCAGCCAAGATCTGTGGCCAGATTTCCTCCGCTGCCACTCTGCATGTGTCAGAGAGCAGAGAGACCTGGGTAGACAAACAAACCAGCCAGAATCCCTCAACATGGACTGAGAGTTAGGAGATTCAGACATCTGTCTCAATTCTGCCCCTGGGAATCTGTGTGATCTAAGGCCTTTAACCTCTGTACCTCAGTTGCCTTACGATTCAACCTACTCTCTTACAGAGATATTGGGAGGAAAAATTGAGACAGTGTATACAAGCTTTCTTGTTAATGCCTAGAGAGCTATATGAATACAAAGCAACTCATGATGAGGTCAGACTAGGATAATGTCCAACTATGAACAAACTCTTTGAGTCTTGAGTCCTGGTTGGAGAATGTGAAGGGTTCAAAGTGGCTACAAATGTCTTGGCCTTTGTCTCTCAGGACCTGAAGGTTAGGTCTCTTCCCCTTGTGTCTGCGCAGCTCTGACTGCTTATCCAATAGTGGAAGTGATGCTGGGTCAGTTTCAAGGTCTTGGTGTTAAAAGGCTGGCAGCTTCCACTCCCTGTCCCTCGACACTTGCTGTGCAGGAAGCCAGCCCTCAGGTAAAGTCTGACTATCCTGAGACAGCCCTGCTGTAATGAAGCCCAAGCAACCATATGGAGAGGAGAGATGACCGACCAGTCCCAGCTTTCAAATCATACAAGCCCAGTCACCAGGCATCGGAGAGAAGCCAGTGGGCTGGTGAGTTGCCTGATTCCATCTGCAGCTCTCCTAGAACTGCTGAGTGGGAACCTAGGCCCCTAAGGGGCTCCAGGGGTGGTCCAGGCTCCCTGAGACCTTTAGGACCTTCTTAATGCCATGACCCTTTAATACAGTTCCTCATGTTGTGGTGACCCCCAACCATAAAATTATTTTTGTTGCTACTTCATAACTGTAATTTTGCTACTGTTATGAATCGTAATGTAAATATCTGATATGCAGGATGTCTTAGGCGACCCCTGTGAAAGGGTCGTTCGACCCCCAAAGGGGTTGCGACCCACAGGTTGAGAACCGCTACTTTAGACCCTTCCAGAGCCTGCTAACCCATGTCTGCAACTGCATGAGACATCCCAAGTGAGAGCTGACCCATGAACGCACAGAATAAAATTGTTTTAAGCTGCTAAGTTTTGGGTTCTTTGTTCTATAGCAACAGATAACTAGGACAAGAGAGCAAGCCGGACTCTTGGGGACATAGACTCAGCCCATACCTTCCCTGGTCCTAAAGGTCTCAGGAAACCTGGACCACCCCTGGAGCCCCTTGGGGGCCTAGGTTCCCATTCAGCAGTTCTAGGAGGGCTGCAGATGGAATCAGGTAACTCACCAGCCCAGCCCTGGAATCTGTCCAGTCTAACTGCCAAGCTGCCCAATACATTCCAATTGCATCACATTCCTATGACTGGATATATCCACTGATGTTAAAAACTGGGAAAGGCCGCCTTTAAGCTTTTAACGTTCTGTGCTTTGCAGCCAATTAAAGTAGATGCAGTCTGGATACTACTCAAAAAGCAACCTATACCCAAACCTTTACCATCCCCAAACATCAGCCCCTAAAAATATGCAAATGGATAGTCCCAGGTTGTGGGATCCTCCTGCAGGGTTTCCTCTTCATGGTTTTGGACACAGAATTGACTATTTCTAAACAACTATTGTGAAGAATAAACAGAGACCACTATTCAACACTGTGATTAATGAAGGATCTGTCAGGTTTTTTATATATACTCTAAGATTTACCATTTTTGATACTTTTTTAAAAACAGCAGCTTTCTTTTGTGATCCAGGATTTTATCTGGCTTTCAACTCAGGAACCAAGTTCATTAGGTCAGATTGCACTGTCATTTTTGCAACCTTTCCAGTATATTTTTAAAAAGTGGGTTATATATATGACTTCTTCAGAATGGAGATTCTTACTCAAGAATTCTATTAACAGCTACAGATTTCCATTCTGATGGCCTCTGAGTCTTTATACCTTTATTTTTTGGTGCCTGATTCCTGATGAGTTTCTGTCACCTTGTGGAGGCCCCAGATAGAGGCAGAATTTGGGGTGATAATCACTGGATCCACCTACTGTTCTCCTTCCCTTCCCCACATATGCTTTAAGTGAGAGGGTGATGTGTGAGGTCAACAGTGTGTAAAATATCTGACACTTCCTACAAAGACATGCATCATGTTTGAATTTTTATTTTTAGTCTCCTACATAAAATAATGTCATCGCCAAAGGCACACCAAGGAGAATCACATTTTGTAGGACCTGTCTTCTTGTACTTCAATCCATTCTTCTGTTATGGTAACTGCACAATACTCACTGATTCATCTCTATATCAGAGATGTGCTTTCTTGTAACACTGATTTCATGCAGAATAGGTAACGGACTTGCATTTCTCTCCTTAGAGCGGTGGTTCTCAACCTTCCTAATGCCACGACCCTTTAATACAGTTCCTCATGTTGTGGTGACCCCCAACCATAAAATTATTTTCGTTGCTACTTCATAACTGTAATTTTGCTACTGTTATGAATCGTTATGTAAATATCTGTGTTTTCCGATGGTTGTAGGTGACCCCTGTGAAAGGGTCATTCGACCCCCAAAGGGGTCGTAACCCACAGGTTGAGAACCGCTGCCTTAGAGGAAACCATTTTTTAAACATTTCCTAATTCTAACTTGGCAATGTAGCTGTCTTAACCTGATTGTTTTGATAATAAAACATAATGTATAATTCATGATTATTGAAATGTTTCTTTTCCTTCCTTTTCTCAGAATATCACCAATCAGTTAGCTTGTTCACAGACACATTCATTTGATACATATATACATACTAGTAGCCCTGCGCACGAATCCATGCACCAGTAGCTCTCTGCGGGGCCTGGCTGCTCCTTGCCCGCTGCCCAGAGGCTCTCCGCGGCCCAGAGGCCCATCTGCGGCCGGGTGCAAAACACTTGCCTTGTCTCTGGGGCGATGATGCAAGTGTCCCCCCACCCCTGGCCGCTCTGTGCCCGCTGCCCAGAGGCCCTCCGCAGCCAGGGTCGAACGCTTGCTTCCTGACACACAATTTCCATAGGATCCAGCTATGGGTGCCGCCAAGCATTCCGCCAGGCCGCTCACGCTGCCCGCTCTCAGCGGCCGGCCCCCCTGGGACTGGGAGACTCTAGTGGGGCTGAGAGGACTGGGTGCCGCCATCTTGTAGCTATGGGTGCCGCCATTTGTGATGGAGTGACAGTTAATTTGCATATTACCCTTTTATTAGATAGGATATATGTATGAGTATACATATATTCATTAAAGCACTGTAACATAAGATACATATTTGGTCTTTGCCCCCACTTCCTGACACAGAATTTCCATAGGATCCAGCTATTCCACTTCTAGGTATATACCCAAAAGAACTGAAAGCAGAGATTCAAATGGATATCCATACACAAATGTTCATAGCAGCATTACTGACAACAGCCAAAAGATGGAAACAACCCAAGTGTTCATCAACAGATGAATGGATAAACAAACTGAAGACTATCCATAGAGTGGAATAATTATTGGGCCATAAAAAGGAATGAAGCACTGATACATGCTACACCACAAATGACCATTGAAAACATTATGCTAAATGAAAGAAGCCAGGCACAAAAGATCAAATGTATGATTCCATTTATACAGAGTATCTAGCCTAGGTGAATCCATAGAAATAAGAGAACAGATTGGTGGTTGCCAAAGGCTTGGGGAGGAGGGGAAATGAGGAGTGACTACATAATGATATGGGGTTTCCTTCTAGGGTAATGAAAGTCTTTTGGACCTGATAGATATATTTTGGCTGCTCAGCACAGGATACTGATGCTGCCAGCCATTCCTTACATTTGCCTTCCTCTTAGATACATGACCATGGTAAAGAGTTGGGACCTCTTTAACTTCTGTACTTGAAAACTAGGTTAATAGTGATGATGTATTTTCACTTAATCCCACAGGCCCAAGCTTTGCACACTGCTTGAACCTATGTTCTGAGTATTTTCAAGAGACAAGTTAAAGATGATTTCTCCACTCATATTTTAAATTTCTAATGCCTTTATTATTATTTAAATTATCTAGCCAACAAAAATCTCTCCTAATAGTCTGCCCACTGATTTTTCTATTAAGTCATTTGAAAGTTCTTAGTTATTATTCTTGAAAGTAAGCGTCCAACCAATTATTTTTTTAGCAATAATAAATCTAAATGTATATTTACATTACTGATAGAATTTCAACATATAAAGGATTTAAGGAGGGGTTTTTTTCCCTTCCAGCTACAACTAGAATGTTCACCTACATTCAAAAGTGAATATCCACATCCTAACAACAAATCCCAATGACAGGCCTAATTCATATCACTGACATTGATACTCTGATTAGAAACGATGGTTACTTATGTGATACCACAGTCACTGACCACATTCAAGTTCAAAGTGGTCAAAACTGATGTTGAAGTAGGCCTTCTGAAGGCTGAGACCAAAACCAAAGCCAAATGGCAGATTTAGGCCAAACAGAATTATGAGGCTGATGATGCCCCAAACCTAGTTAAAAGTCCTACAGCAGAGAGAGGGAAGAGATTAGCATTCTGGGTAATTCTCAGGACAGGAAAGAGGCACCCTTTACTCTAAACTGACCCAAAGAAAAACTACCATTTGTCACCCCACTTTCCATGGAATTTCTTACTGACAGAGAAATGGAAAAAAATAGAAAAAGGGAAGCAACCGAAGAAAGCGACAGGATGCTACCCTCCATAAACACTTCCTGTTGGTTGTGCTAATTTACAACTACAAGCCACCCATCTCACGCCTATCTGCATAGCTCGAGTCACATTGGCCTAACACTCGAGAGTTGAGAAACTACTCCAATGCACAGTGTTCGCTGATTTTTCAGGGGCTAAACTTAATGACAGAAAAGAATTGGGAAAAATCCCAAGACAGTGCTTTGTGATTTGCTTGCATGAACTTAGAGGTTCTTTGAATCTGCACCCAAACAATCATCATCAACTTGGTGGTTTTGGAGACTGATGAGTCCATCACTCTGGAGCATTTTAAGGCTACATAATGAAAAAGTTAAAAGCAAAGATTCTGAAATCCGACAGACATGGACTCAGATCCTGATGCAACCATTTGCATTATTTAAATCTCAGTTTTACTTCTCAATGCCCACCTCATGGTTCATGTGAGACTGAAAGAAATGAAGCCTATAAAACACTTAATAGGGTCTCAGCTCTTATTATCATAAAGACTAGAGGCCTGGTGCATGGATTTGTGTACCAGTGGGATTCCTCAGCCTGGCCTGTGCCCTCTCGCAATCCAGGACCACTCACGAGATGTCGGTCTGCTAGTTTCAGCCCCAGGGATCAGGCCAAAACCGGCATTCCGACATCCCCTGAGGGCTGTAGTAGTGTGCAAAGCAGCAGGTGGCTGGCGAGGAGCCCGAGCCCGAGCCCAGGCCAGGTGCCACTCCGGCTCATCCCGCCCCACTGCGCCTGCTGCCACCGCCCGCTTGGTAGTGCTGCCTCGGAGGCAGGAGAGGCTCGCGCTGCCACAGCTGTGCTTGCCAGCCATGAGCCCGTCAGTCAACTGAGCAGCACTCCCACTATGGGAGCACACTGACCACCAGGGGGCAGCTCCTGCATTGAGTGTCTGCCCCCTGGTGGTCAGTGCACATCATAGCAACTGGTCGACTGGTCATTGGGTTGTTCAGTTGCTTAGGCTTTTATATATAGAGAAGATGATGTCACACTAGACATTCACAACAACACCTATCCCCATTCTTTAGATAAAAAGACAGGCTCCCAAAAAGCAAATGGCTTGTCTAAGGATGCACAACTGGCAAATAACCTTATATATCCACACTCACAGTATCCACTCCTGAATACTGTTGGTTTTCAGTAACATCAGACACACAATCTCCACAGGTCGACCTCAAAACTCCTCCATCATCTCTTGTATTCCTGGCTTTTCCCTTCTACCCATCTTCTATTCTCTGTTGCCTATCAAAGGATGTGGTCTTCGAGGTCTTTTTACATCCTAGAGATCAAATGGCAAACGTGCTGGGATTTTAAGACACAATTACAAAAATAGTTCTAGTTCATCTGCAAGAATATCATACTCCCCACTTTCTCCACTTCTATAACCTGTAATTCACTCCACCCACTGAATGGGAGAAAATATTTGAAGATCATATATCATATAAAAAATTGTATCTAAAACATATAAAGAATCTTTACAACTTAGAGACAACTTAATTAAAAATGTGCAAAGGAGCTGAACAGAAATTTCTATAAAGATATATAGAATGGCCAATATGCACATGAAAAGCCCAATATCATTAATCATCATGAACATGCAAACCAAACACATATATAAATTTACATATATGCATATTTAATTGAGTACAGGTAGATTATATTCCATGTTAATTTCTTTCAGGGCTACTAAAGGGATATTAGAAAATATTTCTTTTAAAAGGGACATTGGGTCTGATGGGTTTGAGACCCACTGATGCAGCAGATAGCACAGAGGATATCTGTGATCAGCATATGGCCTTTTAGATAAGAGTCAGGTTGTTTTTTTTCTGTTCTATAACAGCTTCAGCCTCAAGGATTCCACGGGAAAGCAACAACAAAATTAGAAAATAATTTATCATTATTCACTTTTGCTACCAACTTGTTCTTCATTTATGAGCTGTTTCTGGAGGTATATGTAATTATACATTTGGACCACATGTACTAGTATCTGTTAGTTATACAATGACATATTTCACAAGATCTGTGCCAGATAAGTGAATCTTACATCTCTCAATGCCTGAACATTTAATGTAAACAATTTTTTCATTGAAGATAACTCTGAACAAAGGATATTGCTTCATCTGACTGGCCTTTTGTGGCTCAAGGCTATTGTGACAAACATCATTCTTACCATGCTATAACCAAATGACACCCTAAGGCACACCGATGTTGGCCACTGCTGGCCTCTCAACTAAATGGTCCCAGACTGATGAGCTTTTTGGAGTCCTTGGCTCTGCTTTTTATAGAAACTTATTTCTCTTTATGGGCTATTATTGCTGTTCTTAATACTGGTGTCCTCAGGCAGTGCCTCCCACCTCTTTCTAATTTGCTGCCTTCATACAAACAGTTAACAACCACATTACTGGTGACAGTATTATATCTTTCATCTCTTGGAACCTAGCACCATAACCAAAGTATTTTCAATTCCAACTTTCAGAAGTGTACCAGCTCAAGGGGGAAAAAAAGTACATTTATTACAAAGTCATGGGGGTATCTTAAGGGCAAAGGTGAACAAAGGGGGCAGAACCAGGAAGTAGAAACTCAACAAAAACCAAAGAGACCATTTTCTTACTCTCACCTCTGTGTTCCTTTGCCCATCTGTGTCATTCTTTGATCCTGCAGGCTCCCCTCCTTGGCTTCTCCACCAAGATGACTCTGCCATGGCCTTGGCCAGGTAGCTCAGTTGGTCGGAGCATCATCCTGATACACCAAGGTTCTGGGTTCAATCCCTGGTCAGGGCAACTGCAAGAATCAACCAATGAATGCATAAATAAGTGAAATAACAAATTGATGTAACTCTCTCCCTTCCCCTCTCTTTAAAATCAACATATTTTTAAAAAATAGATGACTCTGCCGCAACTCCAGAGGTTACTCAATTCAGTTTTACAAAGCGATGCCTCTCTCCCAGTGCAACCCTTCCAAAGGAGACCATCAGATTGACCCTGTTTGGGTCAGGTTACCCCTGTGGTTCAATTGATAAGGTCACAGCATAAAAACGGGTGCTGGGGCCATCTCTGTGAGGAAGGGCAGTTTTTAGAGAACATTGTCGTGAGTGAACCGGCTTCACATGCAACCAAGGACACCAGATAAGCCAGACTTAGGACTTTAAGATAAAAATACGCTCTGTGTGAGGGCCTGAGGTTTTCCCCTATGAAGAAAGAACATGAGGTTTGGCCCATTATTTTGTGGTATATACTTTTTTTTCCCTGAGAACCTGGTTGTCTACTCTGTTTCTTCTTAAAATTTGATTTATAACTCACATACCATAAAACCTGCCCTTTTAAAGTGTACAATTCAGAGGCTTTTAGTATATTCACAAGAGTTCTGCATCTAAATTTTCCAGAACATTTTCATCACCCCCAAATGGACACCTCATACTCATTAGCAATCAGTCCTAATATCTCCTTTCCTGGAAACCACTAATCTGCTTTCTGTCTCTGTGGATTTGCCTATTTTGGATGTTTCAAATAAACAGAATTTATACAATACTAGAGGCCTGATGAACGAATTCGTGCACCAGTGAGGTCCCTTGGCCTGGCCTGCAGGATCAGGCAAAAACTGCTCTCTGACATCCCCCGAGGGGTCCCGGATTGCGAGAGGGTGCAGGCCAGGCCAAGGGACCCCACCGGTGCACAATAGGGGCCAGGGAGGGATGTGAGAGGTTGGCCAGTTGGGGAGGGACTGCAGGAGGGCTCCAGGGCATGTCCAGCCCATCTCGCTCAGTCCTGATTGGCGGGACCCCAGGAGCAAGCTAACCTACCAGTTGGAGCATCTGCCCCCTGGTGGTCAGTGCATGTCATATCGAGCAGTTGAACGGCCTTAGAATATCATTAGCATATTACACTTCGATTGGTTGAACGGATGACCAGACGACTGGACACTTAGCATATTAGGCTTTTATTATATAGGATGTGACCTTTTAGCCGGGCTGGTGTGGTTCAGTGGTTGAGCATCGACCTATGGGCCAGGAGATCATGTTTGATTCCCAGTCAGGGCATGTACCCGGGTTGTTGGCTCAATCCCCAGTGTGGAGCATGCAAGATGCAGCCAATCAATTATTCTCTATCATCACTGATGTTTCTATCTCTCTCTCCTTCTTCCTTCCTCTCTAAAATCAATAAAAATAAAAAAAAGTGACCTTTTATGTCTGGCTTCTTTCACTCAGCATAATGTTTTCAGGGTTCAAGTGTTGTAGCACGTATCAACACATGATACATATATTTTTATGTAGCATGTAGCATATCTTTTTATGGCTAAATAATATTCTAAATAATTATGGCTGTACCACATTTTACTTATCCATTCATCAGTTGACAGGAATTTAGGTTACTTCCACTTCTTAACTATTAGAAATAATGTTGCCATGAACATTCATGTACAAGTTTTTGCATGAACATATCTTTTCAATTCTCTTGGAGATATACTAGTATATATGCATATATACATATATACACACATATATATACAAGATATATATATATATTATATATATATGTACGTGTGTGTGTACACACACACACACACACACACACATATATAATATAGAGGCCCGGTGCATGAAATTCGTGCACTTGGGGGGGGGGTTGTCCCTCAGCCCAGCCTGCACCCTCTCCAATCTGGGACCCCTAAGGGATGTTCGACTGTGGGTTTAGGCCCAATCCCTGGGATTGGACCTAAACCTGCAGTCGGACATCCCTCTCACATTCTGGGACTGCTGGCTCCCAACTGCTCGCCTGCCTGCCAGCCCGATGGCCCCCAACTGCCCTCCCCTGCTGGCCCAGTTGCCCCCAACTGCCCTCCCCTGCAGGCCTGGTTGCCCCCAACTACCCTCCCCTGCCAGCCCAGTCACCCCCAACTGCCCTCCCCTGCTGGCCTGGTTGCTCCTAACTGCCGTCCCCTGCCAGCCCGGTCACCCCTAACTTCCCTCCCCTGCAGGCCTGGTCCCCCCCAACTGCCCTCCCCTGCAGGCCTGATTGCCCACAACTATCCTCCCCACCGGCCATCTTGTGGCAGCCATCTTTGACTTTATGGGGGCGGCCATCTTTACTACATGGGGTGGCCATCTTGTGCAAGGGCGTGAGGGTCAATTTGCATATTATCTCTTTATTATATAGGAAGATATATAGCATATAGTGTGTGTGTGTGTGTGTGTGTGTGTGTGTGTGTGTGTGTGTGTGTGAAATTGCTAGGTCATATGGTAATTCTGTTTAACACTTTGAAAAATTGTCAAACTATTTTCCAAAGTGGTTGCACCATTTTACTTTCCCACCAGCAATGTGAGGCTTCCAATTTCTCTACAACCTTGCCATCTTTTTAAAAATATGTATTTTTATTGATTTCAGAGAGGAAGGAAGAGAGAGATAGAAACATCAATGATGAAAGAATCATTGATCGGTTGCCTCCGGCAAGCCCTACACTGGGGATTGACCCTGCAACTTGGGTATGTGCCCTGACCAGGAATCCAACTGTGACCTCTTGGTTGATAGGTCGAGGCTCAACCACTGAGCCCGGGTGACCCTTGCCAGTGGGGTGAAGTATGTCATTGTGATTTTGATTTGCATTTCCCTAGTGACCAGAGATATTGAATATGTTGCATATCCTTATTAAGTATTTGTGTACCTTCTCTGGAGAAGTGTCTACTCAAATCACTTGACCATTTTTCTCACCTGGCTCAGGCTGCTTCCTCCCCTGTCCTGCAACTAAGGAAGTATCTGAACTGGCTTAGGATGTGGCCTGGCTTCAATTCCAGGAGCAATACTTTACAGCAGCGGTTCTCAACCTGTGGGTCACGACCCCTTTGGGGGTCGAAGACCCTTTCACAGGGGTCGCCTAAGACCAGCGGAAAACACAGATATTTACATTACGATTCATAACAGTAGCAAAATTAGTTATGAAGTAGCAACGAAAATAATTTTATGGTTGGGGGTCACCACAACATGAGGAACTGTATTAAAGGGTCACGGCGTTAGGAAGGTTGAGAACCACTGCAGGGTGCACGGCTCCAGCTAAGGGCTCCCAGGGCACCTGGCCTGGCGTTTAGGTCACCCCCGCCCCACCCCCAGAGGTTGAGAAGGCAGCACTGCCCCAACCCCCCATTACAGCCTTTGGTTTGAATGGGGGAGGGGGCAATGAAGGATGCTCTCCCACCTACACTGTCTCCGCGGGTCCCGCACCCAGGCCACCCGAAGACCCTAGACCCCCCTCAGGGGGTTGCTTATTACCCCTCCTCACTCGACCTAGGGCGAGGTCGCTCTCCTCGAAGGCGCCATCTCCCTAAGAGGGCCACTCCTTCTCCTCAGCACTCCTGAGGGGTCACTCAAACCCCCTCCCTCCGTCCCCCTGAAGGGGCGGGTAGCTCGTCCTCCCCGGTCCTCTCGAGAGGTTCTCTGTCCCGCCCGACTCCCCAGCCTCCAGAGGCGTCTCCCGTACCCGAGGGGGAGGTCCCACCTACCGCCTGGCCTGTCCCCCAAGGGCCCGCACCGCCTCCTTCCGAACCCTCCCCCACGTGACGTCGCCGCGGGACAGGACGCTGCGGCGAAGCTCCGGGCGAGACTCCAGGCGGGGAGGGGGCGGGGCTCCAGGCGGGAGGGGGCGGGTCTCTTGGCAGGAGGGGCGGGGCTCCTGGCGGGAGGGGTCGGGGCTCCGGGCCCGGAGGCGGCCGGGCGGGCGGCGGGGCCACAGTGCGCAGTCCTGCGGCGGGTTGGGCGGCCATGGCGGGCTGCTGCTCCGTGCTGGGGGCCTTCCTGTTCGAGTACGACACGCCGCGCATCGTGCTCATCCGCAGCCGTAAAGTGGGGCTCATGAACCGGGCGGTGCAGCTGCTCATCCTGGTCTACGTCATCGGGTGAGCGCGACCGGGGCGGCGACCCCGTGGGGTCCTGGAACCCGGGGGACCCGGCGGCCGGGGGGCTGCTCCCTCCGGGTTCCCGCTGTGCACCTGCTCATCCTGGCCTAGGTCATCGGGTGAGCCCTGCGGGCGCCCTCCAGGTGAGGTCCGGAAGGCAGCGACCCGAGGCCGGTGACACACCCCTCCGGGGACCCCAGCCACCGGGGGATGGGCGCTGTGCCAGACTCTGAGGTAGAAGACTGCTTGGATGTTGTGTTTTAGGGACAAACGCTGGCTAGTCCTTCATCCTCGCCTTTCCTGCTTCCTGTCATTCTGACTGGCTCCGTGATGTCCTTTGCCTCCGGGAAGGAGGGGGAGCGCGTGGCCGAAATTTCTCAATCTTTGTCACTTCCCATTCTGATGATCTGCTAACAGAAACCGTGGTTTGGGATTACACTTGTTTCCTTTCGGATCTGTGATTTCCGGTCCTGTCCTTTAACACCATGTGGTAATCCAAGATAGCAGAGGTCACACTTCCAGTTTGCTTCCTTCCTCTTATGGGGTGGTTGGTATAGGTACCTGCCTGCCTCGGCCTCATCACTCCCCATGCTGTCCTCTTTGCATAGATATGCCCAGCCACCATCATTCCTCACCAAGTGTTTAATTTTAATTGAATGCACCCCCTTACAATCTAATAAAACCTGAGAGAGGCCGCGGGAATTAACTTACCAACTGGGCCTGCTTTCAAGGGCCACCTGGGATATTATGGTTGCATAGCTACTGAGCTGACAGATGTTATCTGCTTTGTCATTTCTTTACTTAAAAGGCCTAATGCAACAGTCCCCAAACTACACAAACAACCATTTGGGAATCATTAAAAAATACTAATTGCTGGCTCCCATCCCCAGACTTTCTGATTCCATTGCTCGAGAGTAAGACCAGCTCCCTAGGTGATTCTGCTGTGCAGCAAAGTTTGGGAACTAGTGTCCTAGTGTTTCCCCAACCTACCTGATCATGAAAGACTTACCCTGAGGAATTGTTTCAAGTAACCTGGGGTGGGGCTTGGAATCTGTTAACACTGCCCAGGGAATTCACATGACCAGACAGGTTCTGCCTCTAACATCTATCAGCCACGCAGCAGTAGGTACTGACAGTATTCAACAAAATGGCTTTCCAGGTGTGAACTCCACACCAGAACCACCTAGCCCAGTGGTCGGCAAACTGCGGCTTGCGAGCCACATGCAGCTCTTTGGCGAGTCTATTTTGAAGAAGTGGCGTTAGAAGAAGTTTAAGTTTAAAAAATTTGGCTCTCAAAAGAAATTTCAATTGTTGTACTGTTGATATTTGGCTCTGTTGACTAATGAGTTTGCCAACCACTGAAGGTCTTATCCCATCCCCAGGACTCAAGCGAGTCTCATTAAGTTCCACCATGAACTCAGTCATTGTGACGCAGTCATTGTGATGCACCCTTACATTGTGAGACCCGATACAGCTGGCTACTTGAAGTGACTTGCTGGGTTGGATGTGAAGCATTTGGAATCGAGCTCTCATGCAGCTTTTCCCTCTTGGCTCTTGAAGCTCATGGGAAGACAGGCTTACATCTAGGGGATCTGTGAAGTTCTAGACTGCAGATAATATAGTAGCCTCCCCTCCCCCTTATCCGCAATTTCCCGTTCCACAGTTTCAGTTACCAAAGTCTGAAACTATTACATGGGAAATTCCAGAAAAAACACACAAAACAGTTCATAAGTTTTAAATTGCACACCATTCTGAGTAGCATGATGAAATTTCAAGGCGTCCTGCTCCATCCCACTCGAGACATGTTCATCTCTTTGTCCAGCGTTCCCATGCTGTGTACAGTCCCTTCCTGTTAGTCACTTAGTGGCTGTCTCACCTACCAGGTCAGTTATCAGAGAGTGACCACCTTCACATAACTCTGATCACCGTATACTGTTATAATAGTGGTAGAACTGAGACGAACCGGAGATCAGCTGGCTTCCATCTGTTTTCCAGTGCCCTAACCACAATGTGCTGATGCCTTTACATTTTTAATTATTCAGACTGACATTAATATCCCGTCTTCAAAGGAAAGAAGCATACCTGTGACTTGAATTCTTGGAGAAAAAATAAAAATTACTATAAAAAGCTATTTGAAAGGTATATCTTTTCTAGAAGGAGTATAGCATAGAGGGCAAGAGAAGAGTCTTCAGAGGTAGAAGGCTTGAGGTCAGATCCTGATTATGCCACTCACTAGCTGTGTGACTTTGGGCAAATGACTTAACCTCTCTGTGTCTGTTTCCTTCTCTGTAAAATGGAGATAATAATGATACTTGACTCACACAGTGGTCAGGATTAGTTTATACATATAAGGAGCTTAGATCGGTGCCTAGCACTTAAAAACACCCAAAATGGTAACTGTTATTACCAGAAATTTTATCTCTTGGTGATTCTGCAGGTCATAGTGCATTTGAAAGTGCTCAGCCCTAGCTGATTTAGCTCAGTGGATAGAGCGTCAGCCTGTGGACTGAAGGGTCCCGGGTTCAATTCCAGTCAAGGGCACATGCCCGGGTTGCAGGCTCGAACCCCAGTAGGGGGCGTGCAGGAGGCAGCTGATCAATAATTCTCTCATCATTGATGTTTCTATCTCTCTCCCTCTTCCTTCTTCTCTGAAATCAATAAAAAAAAATTTGTTTTAAAGTGCTCAAATGTCTAATAAGAAAGACAGCATTAACTGATAATTTTCTCTCTGCTAATCACTGTGCTAAGTGCTTTACTCACATCATCTTATTAATTTACCACAAATCACCTGTAGTTTAGGTGCTACTATGCCTATTTTGCAGAAGTGGAAATGGAGGGCCCCCCTCTCCACACCCTCACAAAGTTAAGCGGCTTTTGCAAAGCCACATAATTAGTGAACATGGTTCTTCCAGCTTCTGGCTAGCAGAGGCTCCCTGGCATCAGTGCAGATTCACCAAGTCCTAATGGCAATTCAAGAGGCCGCTTTTATCTTGTAGGTGGGTGTTTGTGTGGGAAAAGGGCTACCAGGAAGTGGACTCTGTGGTCAGCTCAGTTACTACCAAAGCCAAGGGCGTGACTGTAACTAACACTTCTCAACTCGGATTCCGGATCTGGGATGTGGCCGACTATGTGATTCCAGCTCAGGTAAGCTGCCCATTATGACTGTCTAACGCGAAAGCCTCTACTTAGCTCCCTGCTCTTTGCTGACCTTGCACACTTGTTAATGATTGGCATGACCAGAGCTCTCAGATCCCCAATGCCCAGACTAATTGTTTTAGTCCAAGAAATAAATCAGTGCACACTGATCTCCTTTTGGCTTGCAATCTAAGAGGTAATATTCAGTCGGCTGTGTTTCTTCAGCTCTAAACCACAGCTGGCTTAAACACAGGAAACTTTCCATGTGGGCATCTCAGTCTGTCTCAAGCCCCGAAAGGTGAAAAGGCAAATGTTTTAACGGGGAAAAATTCAGATAAAAGCATCACCTTTCCACATTTTGTATTTGCTTTATGGTTGTAAACCCACAAGCGAACCTTTTCAGAAAGCATTAAAAACTTTAACAGTGCCTAGCTGGTGTGGCTCAGTGGTTGGGTGTCGACCTATGAACAAGGAGGTTCAATTCCTGGTCAGGGCATATGCCCGGGTTGCAGGCTTGATCCCCGTGTGGGGTATGCAGGAGGCAGCTGATCAATGATTCTCTTTCATCATTGATGTTTCTATTTCTCTCTCCCTCTCCCTTCCTCTCTGAAATTAGTAAAAAATATATTTTTTTAAAAACTTTAACAACAACCAGAGATGAAAAGCCAAACAAAAGGAAACAGATATCCCCGCATAGGGATCCATCAGGAATAAAGGGAAAGGAAGAAAGTATTTGATACAGCATCTTAGTCTCTAGTCCAGCCGTGGGCAAACCACGGCCCGCGGGCCGGATCCGGCTGTTCTATCCGGTTCTCCTGCTCTCACCTCCGCTCCTTTACTTTGAATTTATATTAGTTCACACAAACACTCCATCCATGCTTTTGTTCCAGCCCTCCGGTCCAGTTTAAGAACCCATTGTGGCCCTCAAGTCAAAAAGTTTGCCCACCCCTGCTCTAGTCTGTGAACCCACAAAGCTCCAAGTTAAATATTGACTCTCTCCAGCCTTGGTAATAGCCATGCACCGTACAGCCAAACCCCAACACAGCCCTCCAGATGGCTTATGGGCTAGGGTGACTGGATTGGTAAATGTAGATAAGCTATCAACTCTTGGCTCAGAGCATGGCAAGGACTTCAGAAACTCTTCAAGTGTGTTCATTCTCCTCTCCCCCCCCCCCCCCGCCTTCTCAATGGGGAGGGTCTTACAGGGGATTCACAGTTGCTGGAGCTAGCTGGTCCTGTTGGCACATACCTGTCTCAACAGAGACCTCTGCTTCCTATCAAGTCATGGCCCCGTCCTGGGAGTGTCATTCAGCCTGTTTATTGAAACCAAGGAAGATACGTCCCCTGCTACTGCCCCTCCGTGGAAAGGAACACGCAACCTCAGACCTGTGGGCTAAGTGGGTCCACGGGGCTCCTTGTGAGCTTCCACGGCATCCTTGTGCTTCTCCGAAGTTGAAACACAAACAATTGTTTGCATGGCACTTGCTTGGCTCATTTCCAGACTGAAACTTCCCTAAACTTAGATAAGAGATAGGAACCAAAAAGTAAACCACGTGGAATTGTTCACATCTAACCCAGGAGAGGTGGAGGGGCGGCCTTCTGTCTACACCGAGAGTTTACAGAGGGCACACCTGGGAACCCAACAGGTGCCAGGACAGACTCGGGCTCCTGCCACACCTGTGCCTCCTCCTATGGCTGTTTCCCTGCTTCCAACATGGTTTGTTCTAGGCCTTTCTCTCGAAGATGCCAGCTATTACAGAGCTCCCACCACCTTGTCAGACCTGGGGGTGGAGATGCCTACTGACTCCTGGGTACTTGAATTACTCTGATCCCCCAGATGGCTCCAGCGCCTACTCTGCCCTTCTCCAGGGTGTGAGCTGCTGAAAGCTGCCCAGTGAGGAGGAGGCCCAACCAGAATCTGTGGGGTCTTTGTCTTTACTCCTTATGGTAGGAGGTCATTATTAGCAATTCTTCAGTCTCATCCCCAACAAACTGCTCTCAAATTTCTTAGAAACTCTAATACATGAATCATTTGGCACCTCCAGGGTTATGAGGAGAAAACAGAACCATCTGAAAGGGAGAAGTGTTGCTGGCCAACCCTGCCTGAGTCTCCTCTGATGTGATTTGTTTGTTTTAATTCCGGTTAGGAAAGAAAACCAGCCAAATTCGAGACCTTTAAATGTTTGTTTGGTGGTTTTATTTGTCCTCCGAGATCATCCGGTTGGCAGAGGATGTTTGGGGCACTTGTTGGTTCTTTTCCCTCAGTCAAGCTTATTAAGGAACCATTTTAGGTTATAGACTTTCTTAAAAATTGAGGTGAAATTTGCATATCACAGTATTAAGCATTTTAAAATGAAAAATTCAGTGGCATGTAGCACATTCATGATGCTATGCAACCATCACCTCAATCTAGCTCCAGACCATTTTTGTCACCCTCAAAGGAAACCCCATACTCATTAAGCAGCCACTCTAGTTCACCCTTCCCCTCACCCCACAGCAAGAGCCAGTATGCTTTCTGTCTGTACCGATTTGCCTCTTCTGGACATTTCATATCAATGGGACCCTACAGTATGTAGAATTTTGCATCTGGCTTCTCTCACTCGGCATCATGTTCTCAAGGTTCATCCAGTTGTAGCAGGTGTCAGTGCGTCCTTCTCATGGCTGAATAGTATTCCAGTTATAGGCACAGACCACCATTTGTGTATCCATTCATCTTGTCGATAGACACTGGGGTTGTTTCCACCTTTGGGTCATTGTGAATAATGCTGCTGTGAACATGAGTGCACAAGTATTTGCTAGAGTCCCTGTTTTCCATTCGGCTACAAACTCAAGAGGAGAAAATGGGGGACCATAAGATCAGTTTTTAAAATTTTCTTCTGCATGCCAGAAGTGAAAGATACTGTCTGTTTTTGTTTGGTTGGTTTTTATGTATTGATTTTAGAGGAAGAGAGGAAGGGGGGGAGAGAGAGAGACAGAGAGGGAGAGAGAGAGAGAACCATCAATTTGTTGTTGCACTTATTCATGCGTTCATTGGTTGATTCTTGTGTGTGCCCTGCCCGGGTATTGAATCCACCACCTTGGTGCATAGGGATGAGGCTCTAATGAACTGAGCTACCCGGCCAGGGTGGTACTGTCTTGTTAAATGAACGTCTTGCTGTGTGGCTCTGCTTGGCTCCTCTGAAGGTGACATGGCAGGGCTCTCCCTTCTGTCCCCGCTGCAGGAGGAAAACTCCCTCTTCATCATGACCAACATCATTGTCACCATGAACCAGACCCAAGGCTTCTGCCCTGAGGTAGGCAGCTTCTTGGAAAAAGGCTCAGGCCTCATGCCGCCCCCACCAACCTGGACCCACTGTGTGTGGGGCTGGCCACGTGGACCTGTTTTCACTCCTTCTTCTTCTTTCAGCTTCCAGATAAGAACAGTGTGTGTAAGTCGGACTCCGACTGTCATGCTGGCTCTACCAACACCCACAGCAGTGGTATGAACGTGTGACTGCAACCCCTCAGTAGACACTCAACCCGGGGACAGCAGCCCCCGGCCACATCGCCTCCCCTGAGGGGCTCCCCTGATAGAGGAATCTCAGGATGGAGAAATCCCCCACATTCCCCAAGGCCTTCACATGATCCTGGGGGAGGCTCGCGACAGTCACCTCTGCCATCGGCATCCAAGAAGCCATCCCAGATCTTGCCCTGTGCTGTGGCTTGCCATCACCCCAGCCCTGCAGTTGGCAAAGCAGAGATGTGGCGAGGACTCAGGCAACCATGTTCCTCCAATTCCAATTCTGGGGCGCTGTGTAAACCCCAGAATTGGCACAGCTCAGGACTGATCACTTAGGGTGCCATGGTAGGGCTGCCATCCTCTACTTCAGCGAAGTAGAAAACGGGAGACCACCTGTGGACCTGGGTCCCCCTAATCCCTGTAGGAGTTGCAACAGGAAGATGCGTGCCCTACAACGGGACTCTGAAGACGTGTGAGGTGGCAGCCTGGTGCCCGGTGGAGGATGACTCAAATGTGCCAAAGTGAGTCCTGGCCAAGGGGAGGGAATGCCCGAAACTTTGGTTCTTAGGCCGAAGGGAAGGCGGCAGGGGAGTTAAGTGACACCTGTGAGTGGCTTTGTGCTCATGGTGTCTGTGTGGAGTCAGGCTTTCCTGGGGTGGCGGTTCTCAACCACATGTCAGCAACCATCAGTGGCAAGATGGGTTGGCGAGATGGGTCCCGGCGTTAGTCGCGATAAGAGAGCAGATGAGTTATCTCTGTGTTAGGATTCTGTCAGTTGCAAATAACTGCCTAGAAACAGTTATGCCTTAAGTCCATTTTTCTTTTTTTTTTTTTCTTTTTTTTTTTAAATATATTTTATTGATTTTTTACAGAGAGGAAGGGGGAGGGATAGAGAGTCAGAAACATCGATGAGAGAGAAACATCGATCAGCTTCCTCCTGCACACTCCCTACCGGGGATGTGCCCGCAACCAAGGTACATGCCCTTGACCGGAATCGAACCTGGGACCCTTCAGTCCGCAGGCCGACGCTCCATCCACTGAGCCAAACCGGTCAGGGCCTTAAGTCCATTTTTCACAAAGAACAAGCCCCTGATCCTCATGTTGGGCAGCCGGTAATGTTAACTGCAACTTCTAGTGACATTGTTTGCCTTGTCATTGGCCTTGTGCCTGTCTCAGGATTGGGAAGACTATCCTACATAATAAAAGGCTAATATGCAAATTGACAGAATGGCGGACCGACCAATTGCTATGATGCGCACTGACCACCAGGAGGCAGATGCTCAACTCAGGAGGTGCCCCCTGGTGGTCAATGCACTCCCACAGGGGGAGCGCCACTCAGCCAGAAGCCCTGAGCCAGGCTCACGGCTGGTGAGCACAGCGGTGGTGGCCAGAGCCTCTTCCCCTGAGGGCTCCTGGACTGCAAGAGGGCGCAGGCCGGGCTGAGGGACACCCCCCACCCGAGTGCCCAAATTTCATGCACTGGGCCTCTAGTTGTTTATATTTTCAAAGATTCCATCTGGATCTGGGGAGGCCTCCCCCAGAGGGGTCAGCCTCCAGTGCCAGATTCTCCCGTGGAAATATATCAAAGTGGGGTCCCCTGGGGGACAGATTACACTCGTCTTATCAGCCAGGAGCTGATGTGGCACTTGGGAGAAGCTGTGGGCCAGAGGACACCACTCTCTGGGTGTTTTTTTTTTCTTCTTCTTTTTAAAGACTGATTCTCTGGGTATTTTTGAGAGGTTAGGATCCAGCCTATAGGTGAACTGACCTTTGCTTTGACTTTTGTAAAACCAGTCTGTTGAGCATCTCCCCGAGGACAGTGAGCCCCGCAATGTCACAGCACAGCCGAGAGAATTCCAGTGAGGCCACTGGGCACGCCCCTCCTTAGCTGTTCCTCGGCTCTCCAGTTCCTGCTGCCTTGGGCAGGAGGCCCGGAGAGGAAAAAAGCTGAGGGCTTGGCCTATAATCTCCCCACCTGACCTAGTGTTACACAGCGGAGTAAAAATTGCTAGAAATGCCACCCCCCCCCCTTTTTTTTTTTTTGACAAAATGACATTATAACACACGTGTGTACATGTTTTAAAAGTATTACACAGGGCCTTGGCTGGTGTGGCTCAGTTGTTTGGTCATCGTCCCGTGCACCAAAAGGTCACGGTTTCACTTCTTGGTCAGGACACTTACCAAGGTTGTGAGTTCAATCCCCAGCTGGGATGCGTGCAGGAGGCAACCAGTGGATGTTTCTCTCTCCCTCTCCCTTCTCTCTCTCTCTCTCTCTCTCTCTCTCTCTCTCTCTCTCTCGCTCATAAATAAATAAATAAATAAATGCTGATTAGTTTTTAAAAAATATTACATAGTGCCCTAGCCAGTTTGGCTCAGTGGATACAGCATCATCCTGCGGACTGAAAGGTTCCAGGTTCGATTCCGGTCAAGGGCACATGCCCAGGTTTCAGGCTCAATCCCCAGTAGGGGGTGTGCAGGAGGCAGCTGATCAATGATTCTCTCATCATTGATGCTTCTATCTCTCTCTCCCTCTCCCTTCCTCTCTGAAATCAATTTAAAAAATAACACATAGCTTTATGAGTGTACATATATTTATACTTACATTCACATTAACAATGTTATCATTAACCATACGTTATCATTTTTTTCAGACCTGCCTTTTTAAAGGCTGCAGAAAACTTCACCCTTTTGGTTAAGAACAACATTTGGTATCCCAAATTTAACTTCACCAAGTAAGTGGTGGCCGGCTGTGGGAGTTCACCAATGTCTTGGAGAGACCTCTTTTTTGAGATTTTCCTCGCTTCTATTTTCTGCCTCCTCCCGACTTTAGGAGAAACATCCTTCCCAACATCACCACTACCTACCTCAAGTCGTGCATTTACAATGCCGCAACAGATCCGTTCTGCCCCATCTTCCGTCTTGGCAAAATAGTGGAGAATGCAGGGCACAGCTTCCAGGACTTGGCCATTGAGGTAGGCACGGGCCCTGGCTTTGCTGGCACAGTCTCAAACATGGCTCATTCCAGAACAGGCTCTAAGCAAAGTGCGCTTTGTCTCTGCTCGCAACCCACAGGGCGGCATCATGGGGATCCAGATCAAATGGGACTGCAACCTGGACAGAGCTGCCTCCTTCTGCCTGCCCAGGTACTCCTTCCGCCGCCTGGACACTCGGGACCAGGACCACAATGTGTCCCCCGGCTACAATTTCAGGTGGGCATGGGCTTGGGCTGATGGGTGGGCATGTGTGGCGGGTGATGGTGACTGGATCACTCCCCGTGGGGGCATCCACACCCACCTAAGACCAGCACTCAGGCAGCGCCACAGGCAGGTGGGAGCCGTGTGCCAGGAGACTGCTCCGAGAGAGGCCGTGCGCCTGTGGCATCCTGGCTTGTGAGAGAGCCCTCCTTGCCTGCCCTTTCTTGTCTCAAGAAACATATTGAGCCCGGCTGGCGTGGCTCAGTGGTTGAGCATTGACCTATGAACCGGGAGGTCATGGTTCAATTCCCGGTCAGGGCACATGCCCAGGTTATGGGCTTGATCCCCAGTAGGGGTGTACAGGAGGCCGCCAATCAATGATTCTCTGTCATCATTGATGTTTCTATCTCTTTCTCCCTCTCCCTTCCTCTTTAAAATCAATAAAAAATTTAAAAAATAAAAAACACATTGAGGCAATTTGCAGAGCAGCTGAGAGAGGCTGGCTGCTCTACTCTCTCGGGCCAGCCTCAGCCGAGACCCTCACTCACTGCTTTCTAGGAAGGGCTGTTTGTGACCCTCTAGTCCAGAGGCCTCCGGGCTCTGACCCAGGAATTGATTTCTCAAATACAGAGTCTGCCCCGGCATCTCCAATGTGCACAGGATACAGGTTTCAGTCTCAGGATAGGCCTTGTTGCTGGTATTTCTGTTGAAAGTGCTGTGTATTCGTTTCCTAGGGTTGCCATAACAGATTACTACAAACGGGGGTTGGGAACAACAGGAATTTATTCTCTCACAGTTCTGGAGGGCGGAAGCCCCAAATCCTGCTGTCAGCAAGGCCGGGCTCCTTTCTTGCCTCTTCCAGCTTCCGGTGGCTCCCGACAATCCTTGGTGTCCCTTGACTGGTAGATACGTCACTCTAGTCTCTGCCTTCTCCTCTCTGTGTCTCTGTCTGCATGTCCTCTCCTCTTCTTAGAAAGACCAGTCGTATTAGATTCAGGTCCTGCCTTAACTCAGTATGTCCTCATCTTAGGGGCCAGGGTCCCGTTTGCCACTTTCCTGACGTGGTGAAACCTGTAGCCACATACGTTTGCACCTGCCCTTTGTCACATCTTGCACACAAGTAGCCACTATCAAAAATAGGCCCCAGGCCCTGGCTGGTTTGGTACAGTGGACAGAGCATCAACCTGTGGACTGAAGGGTCAAGTGCACATGCCCGGGTTGCGGGCTCAATCCCCAGTATGGGGCGTGCAGGAGGCAGCTGATCAATGATTCCCTCTCATCACTGATGTTTCTATCTCTCCCTCTCCCTTCCTCTCTGACTGGAGAAGGTCTGTGGTGCTTTTTGTGTTGCATTTGTCTCCCTCTAGTGGTGACACAGGGAATCAAATGCACGTGTGATCTGCAGTCCTTTTGAACCATCTGGCTCACTTGATAGAAAGGCAGATGTTTGATCTTTTCCTAGCAAGGGAGTTCGATCCGTGTAGCTCTGTCTCTACCCTCACACAGTTCTTGTAGAAACCAGTGGGTTGGGACCCCAAAACAGAGAGAAGCCGATGGGACCCTCACAAGGACAGCCCTCCCCTGACTCCTGCCAGCATCAGGCCCTGCCCAAGTCCCAGGCCTGGGCCATGGCATGGGGACAGATCATGGGCCAAGAGTTTAGGTTCCGGGGTTCCCTGTATAAAACAGGCAGCAAATGGTATCACGTCTCAGTGGTTCTCCCTCAGCCAGTTCCCCTGTGTGTGTGTGTGTGTGTTGTTTTTTAAGGCTTTGAGACATAGTTCACATACCACACAGTTCACACATTGAAGTATAGAATTCTGTTGTTTTCAGTACATTCACTGAGTTGTGCAACTACCACCACAGTCAGTTTTAGAACATTTCCATCACCTCAGAAACATTTCCAACACCCGTACCCTTTAGCTTTTACCTCTCTGTCCCCCTCACCCCAGCCCCGGGCAACCTCTAATCTACTTTGTCTCTGCATTTGCCTATTCTGGACTTTCATATGAATGCAGTCATACAGCATGTGGCCTTCTGTGTCTGGTTTCTTTCACTCAGCATCATGTTTTTTTAGAGATTTATTCAGGTTGTAGCATTTATTAGTACTTCATCTCTTTTTATAGCCAAATAACATTCCATTGTGTGGATATACCACATTTATCCATTCATCCATCGATGGAGCAATGGTTCTTTTTTTAAAAAGTCCAGTGCTGGTGCTGGGAGTGACCAGCTTCACAGTCTTGGAGAATGCTGCTGGCCGGCGACATGCCCTTAGTGGCCAGGGTCTCCTTGAGAGAAGCGGGTGGCTCTGCTGCCAGGAGGGAAGGACATTCAGAGCTAGAGGTTCCAGTTGAAGACATAGGAGGCCGCCGTGTTAGGAGAGTGGGAAGCTTTGTCAACAAGCCAGCCCTCCTGCTGTATGGCCCACCCGCACAGGAGCCAGGAGAGGCCCCGAGGTGCAAAGGTGTCATCTGTTCAGCAGGCAGAGCCAATCTTTGGCCAGTGCCAATGCTGCGAGGCCTCTGGGAGGGGGCGGGGGCAGGGTTCCGCTGCAGCATCACTGGCCCAGGACCCAGAGGGCAGATCCGGCCACGGTTTCCCACTGCTGTGCCCTTCCTTCTCACCTGTTTCCTTTCCCAGGTTTGCCAAGTACTACAATGACCTCACTGGCACTGAGCGCCGCACACTCATCAAGGCCTATGGCATCCGCTTCGACATCATCGTGTTCGGAAAGGTAGCCGGGCTGCCAGCCCCTCTTCCAGACCTTGCTAGTCACTCTTCTGGGTGGGCCAGGGGCGAGGTGTCCTCTCCCCACTCTTTACCTGCCCTTTACCCACCCCTATCGCAACTCTTTTTTTTTTCTTTCCCCCCTCCGGTCCTTTGCAGGCTGGGAAATTTGACATCATCCCCACCATGATCAACATTGGCTCCGGCTTGGCACTCCTCGGGGTGGTGAGCGACTTATGACTCTCTGTTCACCCTGGGCTGGGGCCCTCTGCAGTAGTTAGCACAGCAGGGAAGCCCCTCGGCTGAAGGCCTGGGCCTTCCCTTCAACCCTCTGGGCTTCTTTCCCGCCCCCTACCCCCCCCCCCCCCCCGCTTCCGGAGGACTGCACCCCTCAGGGCCTGGCCTTCCCCATAGAGGTGGAGGAGGGTGGAGGAGACTTGCTTTTCCTTGGGAGATCCCAGGCACAGAGAAACAGGGACGAACACATCCTGGCTCGTTCTTTCAGGCAACAGTGCTGTGTGACGTCATAGTCCTCTACTGCATGAAGAAAAGATACTACTACCGGGAGAAGAAGTACAAATACGTGGAAGATTACGAGCAGGTAGACCACCTCCCAAACTTACCTCACTTGCCTCCGGTACCAGTGGTGACAACACTGAACGCTGGGCCTGACACCCCCGGCAGTCCCACGCCACCCGTGTCATCTGCTCCACCTCTAGACCACCCGCACTAGTCCTTACTTCACATGGACCCACTCTTTAAAATCTAGCCCGAAATAAATAAATAATTAAAAACATTTTTTTAAAATAAAAATTTAGCCTTCTTTTAATCAGTGACATCTGTGGTGAGTTATAACAGATATTACAACAAAATCACCTTGCATAGCAAAAGGGGTTGGGAACCATGCTTTGCAACCACTGCACTAGGACCAACTTGAGTGCGTGCGGCTACGAAGGGCTGTTCCAAGTCCTCAGCGAAAGCACCTGGCCCTCGCCACCCAGAATGCTCCAGGCTTGCCTGCAGGCAGCGCCGGGTGAGTGTACGTTTATCCATAGCATACCAATTAATGGCAAACATATCGTTCTTTGCAGGGTATCAACAATGAGATGGACCAGTAATGTCTACCCCACATCTGGGCTCCCCACAGCACTCATCAAAGCCAAGGAAAAATCAAAGAGAAGGGAGAAAAGGCTTCCATGGCACCTCAGGGAAAGTTCGAGATTCTGAGTCAGTTTCCACTCCACAAGTCCTTCAGGGTTGCCCAGCTGCTCCCGTTTTGTGTTGCAAGGTGTGCATCGTTAACCACCCTGTTCTTGGCTGGGTCACCTTTGCTGACCCTTCAACTCGGGATCCTTTGGGCGAGCTGTGGCCCCAGGGCAGTGACGCTGCTGTAGCCACAGGGCTGGGGCCTTCTCCAGGGCCGGCTCTCTTCAGAAGCTCTCCTGGGGCGCCCCCTGCAGGGCAGGTCCAGCGGCGCAGGTGCAAGGACACGTGGCATGCCCAACTGCGGGTCCTCCCCCCCTGCCAGACTTTGTCCGTGTGATCATGAGGCGGAGTTAGTGTTTCTCTTTTGAGAAGAGGTATGTTGAGATGACTGAGGACCAAACATTAAAACAAATGATTTTCTTAATCTCGGTCTGTGTGGTTTCCTAGCACGAGCTAAAATGTTCTTTCCTTCCCTAGTAAATCCGTTTGTTGTCCCAGCCCACTGTGCTCAGTCTGTTGCTGGAGCCTAGGTACTTTTTTTCCTACTTCAACTTTCTCTTAAGAATTTTGATCTTCATCAAGGATCTTGAGCTTCATCAGGCTGTGTTCCTGCAGAGTTTACAAGATTTCTTTTCTCTAGGGACAACTCGCCTGACCCGTGCTTACATTTTCCCTAATATGACGGCACTATATACACTCTAGGGAGCACGATTTTAGGTAACATGACAAGGGCTTCTCTTCCCCTCACCCCATTTGCTTTCCAGAAGTTTCCAACCAGAAGCAGCACCAGCACCACCTCCACCTCCGTTGCCACTAGTGTGAAATGTTAATGAAGCTATTTCTAGTTTAGCCTTCACACTGACTTCATTCTGCACCAGGTGTTCAAGGTCTCCCTAAAGAAAGCAGTTTGCCCTCCCCCTGGTCATGCATTCATTTCCGAGCACTGAAGGAGCAGTTTATTTTTAAAGGCCTCTGCTTCTGTTGGGCTTTTCTTACTTTGGGGGGGGGGGAAAAGGTTTACTGGCCCTGGCTGGTGTGGCTCAGTTGGCTGAATGCCATCCAGGGCACATGCCCAGGTTGCAGGCTCGATCCCCAGTAGGCGTATGCAGGAGGCAGCCAATTGATGTTTCTCACTCATTGATGTTTCTCTCTCCCTTCCTTTTTCTCTAAAATCAATAAAAACATATTTTTTTAAAAAAAGGTTTACTGAACCCCTCTGAAAAAACTCTGGTTCATGCTATCTTTTTTTGAAAAATGCCCACTTAAACCCACAGCTCAAATGGAGCTGGAATTCTTAGGAATGCCTTCTAACCTTACAGGCTAAGGAGTGATGGTTACTGGAGTGGAGGAGACTCCTTTTAGCCTCCCTCTAAGACAGAATGCTAGGGCCAATTGGGGTGATGGCTGTGCTTATTTTATTCACCAGAGTCACCTTTTGGTTCAGCTATGTCCCCACTTGGTGGCACTGCCTCTCAAGTAGGGGTCCTTGCATCCGAAATGGACTTCCGGGAGTCTTTGGAACCCCTAAAACTTTGCAAGGTGATGCACCTGTGTGCATTCTTTTAGCTTTCATCAGATTCCATTTAACCACCGCAAGGTGCTTATTGCAAACTAACCAGGCCCACCCACTCCCGGGTTCTCAGTGGCTTCAATGGGAACACCTGTTTTTGGCTCTTAGAGGCCAGCATTTCAACATTGGATTTCTGCAGCAATGGAACAGGAAGCTTTCAGACTTCATCTGCTGCCTTTGATAACAGAAAACGGAGGTGCAAAGCCAAGCAAGCACCCTCAGCCTCTAGTGCAGAGAAACCATTCGTTCCAAAACAGCCTCCAGACGCCATGAAAACTGGCAACGGTGGAAATGCTGTAAAACACTGACTCGGGCAAAGGCGATGACCCATAAAATGGGGTTAGTAATACCTACCTTGTGAAATGTCATGTAGCAGGTCTACCCACTGCGGTGTTTGATGTCTCATGAAAACTGCTCCCGTAGCTGCTCACCTGTTTGATCTCCACCAGAAAAATCAAATAATCGCCTGCCTGCTAGAGCCGTGTTTCTCAAACTTCAGCGTGCAGACCAGCCACCTGGGGATCCTGGGTAAGCAAGGCCTGGGCGTCTGCATTTCTAATCCACTTCCCAGTGCAGCTGACACTGCTGGTCTGGGGACCACACTCTGAGCAAGACACCAGGACATGCTTAAATTAGGGATGCGTAACGTAATGCTGGATACATTAGCCTTGACCTGGCATTTGCTCTCACGTCGACCTAAGGAAGGAAAACAGACGTAAGGACAGATGTCCTAGAGAGTGCTGACCTAACGACCAACAGAAAAATCCCAAGGAGGCCGGCTTTGCACCATTTTGGCTGTTTATTTCAAGTTTACAGAGAAGCTTAAACATTGTGGAAAAACACCAAAGGCTTAATTTTTTTTCTCAAGTTCATGTCTTTTAAGTGATAAATACACAGTATTTAACTTTGTACACCTGATAAAAGGAAAATGCATAGTCGAAAGGGTCAGGAATAAAACAGAAACATCGGGCAGTAAATCAATCACAGAATAGAAAAATCAGCAGTCCCACGAAACTTGGCCCGTAAAGCTGGAGGGAAGATGGGGACCGACGACCTTGGAACCTTCCCTAGCACCTTAGAAATAAGTGGAGGTCATGGTTCTTCCCCCCAGCAACGTGAAGCTCCCCTTTGGAAGATGGGTGAGAGTGACAGGTCGAACCTATGTGTCTAAATGCACAGGTATTCGCCTCCTTGGTCCAGAAAGGCTTTGAGGACAGGAGCCCTAACTCACAGGAAAGGCCAGGCTAGCGGGGAGACAGCCTCTTGGGCCCCCAGTGCTGACAAGGGGCTAGATAAGGCTTTATGGGAGCCACTGGTAAGCCAGTGGAATAGAGGGGGGTGTACAACAGGGCAGAGAAAAGATGGCAAAGTTGTGCTTCCTTCAAGGCCCAGATGCAGGCCACAGGTTGCTTACACCAAATTGGTCCCACAGATGAGCCAGCAACGGGAGCAACGGACGGGCAGCCTTTTGGCTCACCTGAAACCGCTGCTTCTAATGGCTTCCCCTCTCCTGAGAGCTGGCTTCTGAAAAACCAATGTTTGTGCTCTAAGGGAGTGGTAGTTAACACCTCATGGTACAGCCCTCTCTGCTGAGGCTTTTTAGGGGTGGCAGCCAGTTCCTTTCCACAGCTTTCTTTGGTGTTTCTTTGTAAAAAAAAAAAAAAGTTATGAACTTGGGCCTCCCCCAACCCACCGCCGAAATAGCTGGGTGCTGCCTAATGTGAAACCTGCCACGAGAGTGTTGTGGGGAGAGATGGCATTGCCCGATGCGGCTGTGTCGACACAGGAGTTCTGCAGAAGCTCTGCGTGGGACGAGCCACCCGCCAGGCCAGAGTCCACACGAAAAAGCTGAGACAAACAAAGGACCCACTGACTTCAACCACTGCAAGGTGCTTACTGCAAACCAACCAGGCCCCATCTGCTCCCGGAAGGGGTGGAGCCCAGACATTTAAACAAGCACAGGAGGGAGGGCAGGAGGAAGTACAAAAAGAAAGCAAGCAGGCGAGAGGGCCCTCCATCAGACAGATATCCTTTGCCCTTTGGAAACCAGCAGTTCCTCATTCTGTACTATTGTTATATGATCACGAGAAAAGACTGGCTAAATGACAGTCAAGAGCTTACATTCAAGATCTACGGATGCCAAGAATGCCTGGGCTCTGAGAATGCACTGGGCAGGGGCACCAGTCCTTGCTTGTCTCTCTCTGCAAAATGTCCTCATACCAAGGCCGACCATACAGAAACTACAGAAAGCATGTAGTGTTTCCCCAGGTTCCACAAAGCACCGGAATCTCCCAGGACAAAGTCCTCCCGGTTTTCCTAACCCTTGACCATCACACTCACCCACAGGTGGCTCTGGAAGAAGTCCCGCTTGTACTGCAACCACAGTTCCCAATATCAGATGAAGGTCAAAATAGATAAACCTTTTCTTTCTGGACTTCTGACTGTAAAAGGGAAGGTCCTGTGCCAAGCCCCGGTTCCGTGGACCCTGAGGAGTGCTCTGGATTCCTACAGCCTTCCCTAAGGGGGTGCCCAGGGTTCTCCTCGTGTGGATCCTTACAGAGCGTTGCTGCTACGGATGATCATTTGCGTCTCGGTCGAATGAAACTATTTCCTAACCGGCCCCCCGGAAACTGGATAAACTATTTCACTGAGGACAACACTCAGCTAGTATTTAAGAAGAGAACAAAACATTCGGTGTCTAGAATTACACAGGCTATAAACAAGCTAAGCTGCTAATATACAAGCGCGGGCTTCATGGGTTCTAACTCCCATTACACGTCCGAAGCCAGGGACTGGATCCTGGAAGGTCTAGATGGTTTCTGAACTACTCTGGCGTTCAGCCTAGTTGGAGAAGTGACCATTTTTGCTTGTTTGTTCACGCTTAAGCCATGTAGTATCCATGGAAGTAGAGGATTTCACCCTGATGGTTTTGTAATTGAACGAGAGATTTGCTAAGAGAGCTGAGCCGCCTCCCCCTATGCATTCAAGTCCTTTAAGCAAAACTTCTCCCACCACCACCACTAATGCCCTTTAGGGTTGACAATGGCCTCCGTGAAACAATTCACCATCAAGCCCGTTCTGTTTTTCTGACAATTCCAGTCACAAAAAAATAAAGTAAAAATAAAAAAATGTTCAAGTCCTTCTTACAAATAGAGTTGCATCAAAGCTCCCCGCAGCTACTGAGGGCTAGCCCTGACTCGCTGCCTTGGGTCCACAGTTCTGGAAGGTGGTGTGGTTTTAGGCTTGAGGTTTGCATGAGAAGTCTCGTCCACTCTTCTCCCTTTTAAATACAGCAACGCACTCTGTGGTCGCAGGCTATGCCTTCTGAGTTTTCACGATTTTCAACCCCCACACACATCCTCTCAGTATATCTGACGTGGTTCCGGGTTCCCAACGAAGGATTTTTGGCATAAAAACGTTTTAAAAAGCAAACTGTCCCAAAATGCATGTGGCTCTGGGTCTGCAACTCCTCACACCCGCCTGTTCAGCCAGCCAGCGGCCAAGGTCAATGTCATGGAGTGTTTTGTGGGTTGGTGTGTATTTTTTTTGTCCCCTTTAAAACAACAAAGGAAAAACAACAACCAGAGATGACGGCAAGGCTCTACACACGGGCTCGGTTTCCGTAGGACATGCTGCTATGGAAACGCAGGGTGCGTAGCCCTGGAGGTAAGACACCCAGCATGCGAGGTCACGGGCGTCCAGCAGCTACTCCACTGCGTCGTCTGGCCGCAGAGGATGCATGCGCGTTCGGTGGCCAGGGCCCAAGGCCCCCCAACTCTCCACACGCTGACCGCCTTTCACAAGAGCACTTCCTCCTCCCCCACGAGGGGCGGGTCGGGCCCCTGGAGGCTGTCTTCGCTGCCGTGCTTCCTGCTCACCAAACAGAAAACCAAGGTTAAGAGCGGGCAGTGCTGGCACAGCCCGGAACCAGCACCCCCAGGTCCAAAGTTATTTACACAACCTCTTCTTCTAGATTCTCTCTCCCTTTTTTCTCGCTTAGACACGATTTTCTTTTTCTTTTCTTTCTTTTTTTTTTAACCTAGTCCCAAAGGGCGGAGCCTATTCCCAAACAGCTAAGCCCAGTCCCAAATTACAGAGCCTAGCCCCAGGAGCCCAGACAAGCCCCGAGGAGCCCGCCGAGCTCGCGGGCCGAAGCTAGTCCCGGGAGGGCTGCTCTAGGTCAGAAGAGCCGAAGCTAGTCTCGAACAGGCTAGCCCAGTCCCGAAGGGCCTTAGAGACAGTTTTCAAAGGAGACTGGATTCCCGCTGTAAATGGAAAACCAGCGTCACGTGCCAACAATAGCAAGGAACCATAAACATGCATGCAAACCTGTCTGCGTGGCACCTAAAATCGCGGCACAGACAAGTACTGCCTGGGCCCCGCTCCGCAGCGTGTCCACTGAAGGTGTTGGCTATCTGGACCCCCCTCCCCTTCGGCGATAGGCTCTTGGCAGGGCAGGAACCATGACACGTGTCTCCTGTCACCAGGTGAACTTCTTGGGGATAGTGAGGACCGCCTGGGCTTGGCCTGGCACACAGCCAGCCTTCGGGAACCAGTTGTCGAAAGAAAACAGCACTGCCCCAGCAAATAGGCCTACGGGACATCCCTGGCAGAGAGAAGGGCCCCCCTCTTGGCGATGTGAGGAACCAGAGCAGACCATGTTGGTGGGAGGAAAGGTGTCCTTGTGTCCCCGAGAGCCAGATCCTGAAGCACCGCAGCCAGGGCTGCCTGGGGTGATGGACAAGGGTGGAGTGATGGAGATGTGACGGGAAACCCCTCAGCAGAGGCCCAAACCCTCTGACACCATCAGGCAAAGCTGCCCCTCCTAAGAGAAGCCGCTGCGCTTCTCACACAGGACTCGTGTCCATTACGTGCCGCTGGCCAGAAGGGAAACAGCCCCCACACATGGGAAGGGAAAAGGTGATGCCTGAACATTCCTAGGAAGAAACCCTCTGATTAAAAATCACTCGTTGGCTTTATGTTTCTGCCAAACAAGAGGGTCAAGTCTCCCAGGGAGGAGGCTGTCCCTCGATGCCCAAGCAGGCCCTGGGTTTCGGCCCTACTGGCCCGTCTTGCTGCAGATGGGACTTGGGACCAAGCCTCCAATGACTGACTAAGCCTTATAGGTCCAGAGTGCTGGACCATTTGGACAACCAAAGCATCCCACCTGTGGGCTGAGGGAGGGCAGGTAACCCCCAGGGGTTGCTGGGATTGCAGATGAGAAAATAAAGGGGCAGTAAAGCCCTTTGGACCAATTTCAGTCTGTTGATGTCTTGCAATTTTGATCTCATTGAAAATGAAAGGCTAAAAACGACAGTCTTGCACACAGATGGGAGGCAAACCCTAAAACTGAGGTTGAGAAGAGAAAGGCCAGCCCACTATGCTTCTGTAGGAGGGACACATGGGAACATGCGGCAGGGACCGAGGCAGCCTCGCAGGCTGGTGACGACTGGCTCTGATTGCTAACTGCCGCCTTCGCTGCCCCAGAGAAGCATAAATTATCCCCAAACAAGCATTCCTCCTACGTTACCATATAAGCCCCGACTTCTATGTATGGGTGGCCAATAAATTTCACCTGAGCCAATTCCTAACAAGAAAAAGCTGACACTTGAATGCAAGAACATTCATCGCAGCATTACTCATTCGTGGTAGCCAAACAGTGTTCCTCACCAGATGAATAGATAAATATAATGTGGTCTCTCCATACAGTGAAATATTTCTCAGCTGTAAAAAGGAACGAAGCACTGACACCTGCTACACCACGGATGAACCTTGAAAACATGATGCTGAGGGAGAAAGTCAGACACAAAAGGCTGCATACTGTGTGATTCCATTTACATAAGTATCCAGAAGAGGCAAACCCACAGAAGATAAAAGTAGATTGGTGGTTGCTGGGGAATGGAGGAGCTGGGCGGCTACACAACTCTGTGAACTCACTAAAACCCACCGGGCCCTGGCTGGGTGGCTCGGTTGGCTGGAGCATCGCCCCGATGTGCCAAGGTTGCGGGTTCATTCCCTGGTCAGGGCACATACAAGGATAAACAATGAATGTGTAAATAAATGGAACAATACATCGGTCTCTCTCTCTCAAATTGTAAGTAAAAAAAAATTAAAAATAGCCCGGCCAGCATGGCTCAGTGGTTGAGTGTCAACCTATGAACAAGGTCACGGTTTGATTCCTGGTCAGGGCACAGGCCCAGGCTCGATCCCCAGTAGGAAGTGTGCAGGAGGCAGCCAATCGAGGATTCCCTCTCATCACTGATGTTTCCATCTCTCTCTCCTTCTCCCTTCCTGTCTGAAATCAATAGAAGTGTGTATATAAAAATAAAAACCATTGAAATATACACTCTAAATGGGTGAATTGTATGGTATGTGAATTATATGTCAATAAAGCTGCATTTAAACCACATAAATGGCTGCATAGAGCTCCCAGTTGAGGTTGAGGTGGTGGGTCAGGCTCGGTGGGAAGAACTGCTACCCTGCCAGGCACTGGGGGTTGAGTGGCAGAAAAGGTGCCATTTGTCATGTCAGTCTTACAGGGACAGACATTCTCACCTGTCCTAGGAGGTGCTAACACTGACCTCGGTTTGCGTTTGGAAGAGGGATGGCCTACACCCTCCCCAGGGGCAGAGGGCTCTTATACAACTTTGCAGCAGGTGGGAAAGGGGACTTACTTTCTAGGTCTTAACCATCAGAGAAAGGGCGGATGCTGGAGAGGCAGCAGGCAGAGCCACACATACAGCATGCCTGGTCGACCCAGAGCAGGGGCAGCCACGGGGCCCTGGGACGGAGCCCCAATGCCACTGACAGGTCCTGAGCATAGGTGGGTGCCCGGCTGGGTCATAGGCCCTGAGTGAATTCACGGGCATTCCGGTGGAGCGCCATGCACCTGCAGCCCAGCTTACATGCACGCCTGCCGCCGGGTCCAAGCCCCTGGCGCCCTCCTTTTCAGCCTGGGTCCAGAGGCCCAAGGTGAGCCTGGGCGCAGCAGGAAGGCGTGTCCGCCGCCCACCAGGGTGGGGATGCCCGTGCTCTGCAGCTGCCCCCGCCCCCCGGCCCCGGCAGAGGCTACTGCGCAGGCAGGCTTTACCTTGGACTCAGACAGGGGCTCCCAGTCCCTGGTTGGTTTTTTGCTGGAATCGCCAGAGGGGAGGGAAAAGGGAAGTGAGAAGGGACGGTTGGGATCCATGGGATGCCCGTCCCCCACCCCTGGGACACTCAGACCCCAAATACCAGCTTGGCAGAGCTGTTGCCAGGGCGATCATGAGGACACTGCTCTGCCGAGACACGTAGGGTCCCTCATGGGGGATACTGGCTTGCTCACCCAGCACAGGGCTGAATACCCCATCAAGCACGCCTGCTTCTGGGCCACAAAAGTGCTTTCTGATTGTCAAAAGCTTCCCAGTTAAAGTGAAACCCCCTGAGAAAGGCAAAACCTCTGGGTGGGTACGCTATGAGCACAAGGAGGCCGGCTGAGCCAGCGTGCCCGGGCCGCTCTGGCCGCCCCAGTGTGCCCGGGTCTGCGTCTTTCCAGCTGGAACCGCTCCAAGGATGGGCCCGGGCAGAGTGGGCTGCACAGGGCTACGCTGCCTTTGGCCCCAGCTACCCACTGCAGGAAGGCAGGTGGACACTCACCTGAGCAGGTTTCCGGGCGCTGACAGCGAGCGTTCCTCCCGCCGGCTGCAGTCAAACGGGTTCCCGAAAGAGCGTTTTCGAATCATTGTCTTCACCAGGATCTGAAGGGGAGAAGAGGAGGCTCAGCCACCTGGAGGTGGGAGTCCAGGTAACACCCTCCCTCATCCTTTCTCCCCCAGCTCCTTGTCGGCTCCCAGGGCTTGTGGCCTTTGGGAGACACTGGGCAGCATCTGGGATACAGCAGCCAAAGCCATCACCAATTCTGATTGGTCCACTCCCAACATCTCCCATGGCTCCCTGGCTGCCAACAAGGTCCGAACTCCTTGGTCTGATGTTCAAGTCAGGTCATAATCGAGTCTTGGCCTGCCCACCCCCCGGGACCCTGTGCTACAGGAGAGCTGGCCTGCACCTGAGCCTGTGTCTCACCTGAGCCATCGCTGATGTGCCCTCCTGGCTCATCGACCTGCCTCGTCTGCAAGGCCAGGCCTCTACATTCGGTGAAAGCCATCTATGACCACACCAACAAAACCCCAACTATTGCTTTCCAGGCATAAGGGGGCTGTACTTTTTAAAAATTAAAATATAATTCCCACAGCATAAAACTCGCCATTTTATAGGGTACAATTCCATGGTTTTTAGTATGTTTGTATCGCCACTCTATAATTTCAGAACATTTCCATCACCCCACAAAGAAACCCTGTCCCCATTAGCAGTCACTCCCCACATCCCCGGCCTCCCAGTCCCTGGCATAGAGCAATCTGCGCTCTGTCTCTGAACGTGTCTCTTCTGGACATTTCATGTAAGACGAACAACACAGCATGTGACCTTTTGTGTCTGGTTTCTTTCTCTCAGCATAATGTTTTTGAGGTTTATAATATGCTGTATCAGTATTCCATTCCTTTTCATGGCTAAATAATATTGCTTTGCATGGATATACATTTTCTTTATTAATTCATCGATTGGTGGACATTTCGGCTGTTTCTACTTTTTGGCTATCTACACTAACAAAAGAGAAAGATGCAAATTGACCGTACCTTCACGACACCCACCAGCCAATCAGGAGTATGCAAATTAACCCAACAAAGATGGTGGGTTAATTTGCATACGCAGGTGCTGAGCGGCCATGGCGACGACGCAGGCATCCCACACCACCCCAGCCGCTCCAGGCCTCTGGGCAGCGTGGGAAGGTGGAAAGGCAGCTCCGGGCCGGAGCAAGGCAGAAAGATGGCTCCAGGCTGGAGCAAAGGCAGTGCCGGCAGCCAGGGGAAAGAAGGGCCATTCTTGCACGAATCTTCATGCATCAGGCCTCTAGTTATGAATAATGCTGCTATGAACACATGTCCAAGTTTTTGTGTGGACATGTTTTCCACACAAAATGTTTTCATTTCTCTTGGGTGTATACCCAGGAATGAAATTCTTGGATCACATGGTAACTAGGTTTAATGTTTTGAGGAACTGCCAGGCTGTTTTCTACAGTGACTATACTATTGCATATCCCCACCAGCAACATGCAAGGATACCATTTTCTCAGGGGATTGCATTTTAGGCAAGGAGACACGCCTGCCCAAGTGTTAAGCACCAAGAAAACATCCGCAAAGTCCATTCTCCACATGGGATCTTTCCAAGGCCCACCCTGATCATGCTGCTCCCAATTCAAATCCTGCAGGTGCTTCTCACACCTCTCAGCGCACAGCTGATTCTTCCAGGTGACCCATCACCTGGCCCATGTCCCCATTTAGGGATACATCTTGAGGCCCCTCAGTTACACAGTACATCTATTGGTTGATTGTGTGCCCCTACAGGATGGCAGGTGCCATGTTGGTTTTATTCATCATGGTACCCCTGCTCCCAGCACAGGCCTGAGAAACCACTCAAGTGCTTCCTGAATAGTCAAGGACTAGTTCAGACTCAGGGGCAAACACCTACTCCCAAGAACATCCCAAGCCTGGAACAGAATCACCCATGGTGGGCACCAGGATCTGACACCAGCCACCTGCCCCACTATGGGCACAGGACGTGGGTGCAGTGGGTGGATGAGAAAGAGTGAGTGGGTGTAGGTGAGTTTTTAACAGTGAAGGTCATGCAAAGGCTCCATGTGGGGGAGGAGGAGAAAGATGTGAATGGATGCCCGTTAAGGGGCTCGGGATTTGGAAGGAGAAAGTGTGTGAGGAAGCAGGGGGGAGAGGTGCAAAGCTGAAGAGAAGGAGCCAGCATTTGGGCTCCTACAGGGGCAGTCACTCGAGGCCCCTCCCGGAGCCCAGGGCCCTGCCTGTCTACCAGTGCCGGTGCTGGCCAAATGCAGCCCAGGGCTTTGGAGGTGGCCATGGTGGGTGGCCAGCTGGACTCTGTCACAGGACTGCTGCTTGGATCCGGGTCCCTGAGGGTCCTGGTCTCCCATCTGGAGCCAGGCACCCTGATGGGTAGGGGATTGGCAAGTGGGTAACTCCCAGAGTCTCCGAGGTTAAGCCTGAGGACTCCACATTGTGGCTCCTTCTTCCTGGGTTAGGATGTAAGTGTGAGGCCATAAAAGGGGCTGGTGACTCGGGATCAAACCCCCACCCTCCTGAGTCGAGAAGAATTTTCTGCGGCACGTGAAGTGGGAGTCCCTCTGCTAGCCCGGGAGCTGCGCACACGGCAGACGTGAGATGAGCTAAGCCATTAGCTCTAGAGACTGGAGATGCACCAGGTGAAAATCCTGGCCCATAGACCTCGGCTCCAGCTCCATCCCTGGCACCTGCCCTGGTCTTTCTTCTCCTGTTTCCAACATGCTCTGAAAGCAGGAATTCTGGGAGGGGCAGTGGGATCCTGGGAGGGGGACTACCCCTCTCTACGGTACATGGGGACCTGGCTGCAGATAGAACCGAGGCCAGAAGATACGGGCACCTGGCCTGATGTGCGCCCAAGGCCCAGAGGCTGGTGGCAGTGGGTTTGGGGCAGAGCCAGCCATCCCCCGACGTTCAGGCCCAGCGTCTGCTTCTCAGACGCCTGCCTGAGTCTCAGCCTGTCCTGGCAGGGTCCACCTCCGGCCCCAGTGACTCTCTGTCCCTGCTCTCGGTCAGTGGTTCGTCCCGCCTTACCACGGTCGCCAGGCTGGGAATGTGTTTGACTGAATTCTCGACCTCCTCTTCGGTCACCTCGACCAGCGTGCAGTTCTCGTCCTCCGATGGCAACGGCTCCGCCCCATGCCTCGTGACCCAGGGGTGCAGCTTCAACGAATGACAGGAGGGGTGAGGGCTGGCTCCCAGAGGCTGGACAGGGAAGGGATGCACGAGGGGAGAGGCAGTAGCCGGAGGCCAGACATGCAAGAAAGTGGATAAGCCAAGCAGAGGGTGCAGAGAGCAAGATGGTGGGAAACGTGGAAGAGACGAGGGACAGAGAATGGGAGGGAGCTACGAGGCGGGATGTGCACGGACCGGATTTTCCATCTGGCCCCAGGTCTTGGCGGAAGTGACTACAATTTGGCATCTGCCACCTGCAGTTGCCTGAGGAGCACCCATCACTCCTCAGCATCTCTTCCTGATGCCTGGAAGGCTCAGCTCAGAGCAGGCAGCATCCTCCCCATTTTACAGAAGGGCAAACAGAGGCTCAGGGAGGCACAATGACCACAGACCAGCTGGAAGGGCACAATACAGAGAGGACCCAGGCAGGGGCCCGGCCTCTCCTACACACCCCTCGGGTCTAAGCCCTCGTCGGTAACTTTTTGGGCTTCCCCCTCTTCAAATGCTAGTTAGCTAGGTGCATAGGGGTTCCCGAAGCAAATCTATAGATTTCCTAACGAGCCAGATGTGCGCGTGTGGCATTGGCTGGGGCGTTAGGGGTAAGTGTGTGTGTGTGTGTGTGTGGGGTGTCTCTCCTAACAGTGCTTTCTGGAACAGGGTGGAATTCAGCAGGCCAGGGTGGAGAGCGGGGTCAAATTGTTCACTAACTTCCTCCCACCCTCACTGCAATTTCTCACAAAAGGATGGGCAAGGTCAAGGCAAGGGCCCAGGCCTTTGGCAGCCGGGGTGTGGAGCACAAAGAGGCCCCGGTCGGTCGGGTCCGGGGAGGGTGGATGCCATCAGCCCAAGCCAATCGAAGTGCTAGCTGCTCAGCTGGCAGCAGATCCCACTTACACAATCACATCAACACAAGCCCCAAATCCTCCTCCTGCCCCTCCTCCTGCGCATGGGAGGGCAGCGGTGCCAAGGAGGGCATGACGCTGTGGATGTGAGGCGAAGGCGGGGTCGAGCCAAACAATTCCAAGCAGAGGACGACGCAGGCCAAGCCGCCGGCACACACTCCACAGGGCAGCAGTGGCCCCCAGGTACCTTGATCTCTGGCACCATGATCCTCGACTCGGGATTCTTATCCAACATGCGGGTGATCAGGTCCTTCAGGTCCTCAGCTATGTCGGGGCTGCGGGTGAGAGACACGTCAGAAGTTGGAAAGTCAGATACGCAGGACCACTCAGGGCTCAGAGCAGGAGGTGACTCGGGACAGCCGGGCGATACTCACTGGTCTGGAAATTCCAGGGCCTGACTCTTGATCTTGCTGTGTAAACACATGATCCGCTCGTCCATGAACGGGCACTGCGAAGAGAGGTCAGAGCGGCCGTCAATGGCTGGCACACCGGTCCTGCAAAGGCCGCCCTGTGCTGGCGTCACTCCACATGGGTCACAGGAGAGAAATAAATAGCCCAGCGGCCGGATCCAGGAAAGGCCAGTTCCCCACACACTCCTCTTCACCCACCTCCTAGAACAATGATAACTCCAAGAACAACTCAGAAGTCGTCACAGTAACAGCAGGGACTGGCCAGGGCTTAGTCTGGGCCAGGCTTCGTACTGAAGTTTCTCAAGACCAACCTTTCATTGGCTGTTCCCTCTGCCTGGAATGTTCTCCCCACCAACACTGGCCTGGCTTGTTTTCTACCATCATTCCGGTGTCGAATCCAAGTGCACCTTCTCAGGGAGGCCTTCCTGAGCTCCTGTCTGAAGCAGACAGGCCCCCCACACCCCCCGGCCTTCTCATCATAGCGCCTATCCCTGGCGTTGTATTACATGTGTGTGTGTTTGTTGTCTAACTCCTGCACTGGAACAGCAGCTCCAAGAGGCATGACAGTTTTCACCTGTCTTGCTCACTGCTGTCTCTCCACTGCCCAGGAACATCCCTGGCACCGAGTAGGCTCAATAAATACGTGTTGAATGAATGAGTACTTGAATGGTTTCTGTCGATCCTCTCAGTAGCCATAAGGAATGGTAAGTATTATTCTCATTTGACAGGAGAGAAAAGTAGAAACTCAGAGAGGTGTCAGGTCCTGCCTGGCAAGCACAAAGCTGGGGTGTAAGCCTAGACGAGGCTGATCCCGCAGTCTGTTCATGCACCACCTGCCGGGTGACAAATCCACGCTCTCACCCAGCGGAGGGAGGGCCTGACCCAGGAGCCCGGAAAAAGCAACCGTTATGAGAGTGCTTAGAAGGTTGGGGAAAGTCTCAGAAAGTGACCTGGTCCACTCTTGTCCAAGGAAAATGAGTTCATTAAGAGCACTAACCTGAGATAGCAGTTTGGATTACACCGGTGTATATTTGACAAGCTCATTAAATAGTACACTTAAGATCTGTACATTTCACTGTATGTAAATTTTACCAAAAAAGGGGGGGGCGGGAAAGAAGCACTAATAAACAGTGAGCTCTACCTAATGATTGCACCCTGAAACATTTAGAAGTGTAGAGATGTTGGTAACTTTGAAACATGTAAAAAAATAAGACAGACTGAGGATGGATAGACAGGTGATTATGGTAGAATCCAGGTGGCGGCTGCATGGGTGTTTACTGTACAATTCTTTCAACTTTGGTGTGTGATTGAAACTTTCTGATTAAACGTTGGGGTAAGGGGAGGAGATTACAAACTCCTTTATGTCCGCACAGGACCAGTTTCTTAAGTTTTCCTCAACAGGAGCACAAACTCATGAACACAGAAAATCCATGCTTTTATGGCTCACATAATCAATCCGAACTTCAGAGTTAAAAATAGAAGCCCTAGCCCTGGCTGGTGTGGCTCTGTTGGTTGAGCCTTGTCCTGTGCACCAAAAGGTTGCCGGTTTGGTTGCCAGTTCGATTCCTAGTCAAGGCACGTGCTCAGGTTGCAGGCCTGACCCCTGGTCAGGGTGTGTGTGGAGGCAGCTGATCAATGTTTCTCTCTCACATTGATGTTTCTCTCTCCCCCTCTCCCTTCCTTTCTCTCTAAAAATCAATAAAACATATTTTTAAAAATAGAAGCCCCTAAATATCAATACTATTTAAAAAAAGGACAAAAAAAGAAAAAAACATTATTCCCTAAATTAAAAATGCCAAATGGATTTTAACTTCCGCTCTAATTCTATGCCTCCAACAAACAGCTTCTAGGGACCCTGTTGAGAACATCAAAGCAGTATCGGGCTCAGGAGAAAAAGTGCAGTTACTGATTAGTGATGTCTGTCTCGGTTTTGGAGTGGGGAGAGTACAGCATTTGCTGTCCTTGCCCTAAATCTATCAATTATTTACAACCTCTAAGAGCTTCTGCCAATCCTTCTGTTTTAAAAGATCATGTTTTCACAGATATGACTATCATATATAGATAATGTACATTTGGGAAGGCATCCTTTTTCATATTCAGATCTAATTATGGAAATTAAAATGAGCCACACTCAGGAGGCAGGACACCCCCACCCTGTTACCTGGCCAAACACAAAGCAGTAGAGAGTCACACCCATGGCCCAAACATCCAAGGCCTGCAAGAAAAAAAAGGAGCTTCGTGTGAGGGGACAATGGTGGTGAAGGGCACCTCCCACTTTGCCTGTCCAGCCTCAACTCCTCCAGCTTTCCTTTGGGGAACCACCTCTCCTGGACTCAGTCCATGGAGTTGAGGTGGGGTTGATCCTGCCCCCAGCCTCTGGGTAGGCACATGACCCAGGATCGACCAATGAGAGCACCACTTCCCCCCAGCCAGTGATTGGGTCAAGGATGGGCACATGACCCATGCTGGGCCAATCATAGCCAATTTCAGGATTTTTGCTAGAGCTCTTCAGAAGACCAACAGTCTTTCCACGGAGGTTGGTAAACTGATAGCAAGAAGCCTGGAGCTGCTGATGGCCAACCTATCTGGGGAGGAAACCAATTCAGGAAAGCAGACCTAAGATGGAGAGATGGATCCCTATTTGAATCTCTGTATCTAACCACCTCCCGAAGCCAAATGCACCCTGCTCATCTCCGTGATTTAATAGATTCACTGTTTCAGCCACCATGAGTTGGATTTTTTGCCACTTATAACTGAGAGGACCCGAATGCAGGCAGAACTCAGCATCTCTGGCAGGTCCAAACCTACCTTCCCAGAGAAGATTTTCCGAGTCTCGGAGAGAGATTCGGGTGCCATGAAGGCAGGTGTGCCCACAGTGTTAGAGAGGAGCGCATCGCTGCCCTTGAACTCGTTGCTCACGCCGAAGTCCGCAATCTTAATGTGCCCATCTTCTCCGACCAAGAGGTTGGAAGGTTTGATGTCCCGGTGGATGATCTTCTGGTAGTGTACTGAAAGCAGACAGACACCAGATGGGAGAGGGGGCAAGAAAACCACGTGAGGAGTTCATGTGGCCCACACAGCCCAGAGGTGGAGACAGGCTGGACCCCTCTGCTCTCCCACAGCTCCATCCCCTGCCTATCCTCCCCCGCTCCAAGATCTGCTGGACACTCACAGCGCTGAAAGATAAGGGGAAAAGGGGGTCTCTAAGGACATTCCCCCGTCCTCAAAAAGGAGGAGGGAAACACCAAATGCCAATAGCAATTAGGACCTAAGTCGCCCAGTGACAGAGCATGGAGAGTTTTTGTGGAGCTTGGCTCCCAGCTTCAAGACTCAAGATTTGTGACAGTCGAATATATTTTCATTTACTCGACTGTCACAAGTCTACACTCAACCTGCTCATCACACCAGCAATGACCAGAACAGGTCGATTTGAAGTGTGAACCATGAAGCAAGACTGGGGGCTTGGCTAACTGCTCCTGCCAGGATGTTAGCCCACAGGGGAGGCCAGTCCTATAGTCTGGGAGACCCAACTGCATTTCTGGGGTGGGGGTGGGGTTGGGAGTGGGGGTGTGGATAGGGGGGATGATGATGATGATGATGATGATGACGACGACAATGACATGGGGATGGGAGGAGCAGCTTCCTATGTTGAATGTCCAGTCTGGGGCCTAACCCTGTGTTAACGACTTCCCGCTTACACAATCCTAATGGGATAGGCATGGGTAAGAGTCAAAATGTTTAACAACCAGAATCAGAAAACACCTGCCAATCAGAACTACTGATGTGCACTGGCTGATGGTAGTCCTGATGAGAGACACTTTATTCCCATTTTACAGATGAGAAAACTAAGGTTCCAGGAGATAAACAGGATCCCCCTCTCAGGGTTGTTGAGCATAAGGGACAATAGAAGTAGAGCCCCTAACAGGACACTCTTGCCATAGTTCCCAATTTTCCTGTGTGGCAGGAACAGTTTCTGCTGCCAGCGGCATGGCCACAGGCGGGTTCTCTGCAGCTTCCCCTGACTCTGCATCTCCTCACACAATTCTGTTTCCCACCCACCTCCCTGAGCTCTAGGAGGAAAATAAGAAACTCCCCATTTCCTGCCCACCCCTGGGAGAGACTCCTCTCACAGGCCCCGCTTACAGTACTCAATGCCTTTGATCAGATCCTGGAAGTAGAAACGGGCCTGGTCTTCAGAGAGCGGTTTGAGGGTGGGCACTTCCATCACAGGCCTGAAAGGTCGACACCCGCATGAGAAGCAAAGCCGACACCAGCCTCTGCTTTCTCTACTGCAGAGCCCAGCATCACCTCGCTCAGCTTCACAAGCCCAGGAAGCTCTGGGCAGCAGCCCGGCCAGGGCTGGGGACACTCACCCTTGGTTGACAAGTTCAAACACTGCAGGGAAGAGAAGGGGGAATTTGTTACGTTGGGTAGTGGAAATCCACCTTCCTCGCCATCCTCCTCCCCTCCCAACCGCCCCTGAAAGCACCAAGAAGCACGGAAACCAGCAGTGGGACAGGAGAGAGAAGCAGCCACTAAACCAAGCTACTCTACGTCCTCCTTTTCTAAGGGAGGCTAAGGGTCAGAGATTTCTGATGTCCCTAGGACCCCAACCTGGCGGTACCCTCAAATACCCCTCAGAGAAAGCAAAGCAGGGAGACAGGAGACAGGCAGGGTCCCAGGGATGTGACTGACTAAACTCTGTCAGTCTAAAGGGACGCAACCCCAATGTCGATTTACTTCAGCCCGAAGAATAGCCCCAGGGGTCTTAAAAACTCTAGGAAAGTTTCGATACAAGAAAGAAACTAGCATGAACAGGTTTCAACAGCCCCTCCCCAGTTCTCCAAGCTGCTGGGCTGTGTCCGGTGACAGACCAAGAATAGTTGGTAATATTGCTCCAACTCAACACTCTGGGCAGATGGCCCTCGAACCCTTCCCGACTCTCAATTCAAACCAAGACTTCGAGCTACCTAACAGAGCCCTTCTGAACTCACACTCACAGGACACGCACAGGCTGCACCCCGTGTCAGCCCTGTGTATATGGAAACTGCCCCTGGCAACTACTAATCTGCATTGTCTCCATGGATTTGCCTATTCTAGACATTTCCAATACATGGAATCCTACAATACTGTCTCTTTGTGTCTGGCTTTTTCACTCAGCACAATGTTTTCATCCATGTTGTAGCATTTATCAATACTTAATTACTTTTCGTGGCTGCATACTATTCCATTGTGTGGAGAGATGACCTTTTGTTTATCCATTCATCAGCTGATGGACATTGGGACTGCTTCTACTCTTTGGCTGCTGTGAATAATGCTGCTGTGAACATTCATGTACAAGCATTTCTATGGATAACTACTTTCAATGCTTTTGAGTATGTACCCTGGAGTGGAATTACTGAGTGACGTGGTATAATTATTTTAATTTTGTTCTGCTTGGACAAACAGAACTGGGAATATGACCCTATACTTTAGGAAGTGAAAACATAGCATAGTGAGTTTCAAAATCAAGTAGAGATGGAATTGTCTGTGGTTCTAGAATCATCTACCCACGTTGGAGTCAACGTACGGAAGAAACCAAAACGTTTTCCGAGGCTCTCCAAGGGCTGAGGTGGCCGAGGAGAAAGAGCCAAAGCCTCAGACGAAAACAAGGCTTAAAAGTTCTACCCAGAAAAGGAACGTGACTCCCCCAGGGCCCCTTCCCATCTTTAAGTTCATCAACCAGCACTGAGCCAAACAGAGGCAGGGCAGATCCGCCCTGGCTTCAGACTGTGGCTAAAAGCCAGGGCGGCAGCACAGAAGGTAAAGCCGCAGACAGGAGCGCTGGCCCCTCAGCGCTGGCCTTTCCTGCCTCGGTTATATAAGTCTCAACTCTCAAGAACTGCCTCATGAATTTCTGCGCCTCCTCCCTCCCACCCAAGCACCATAAATCAGCTGGCGTGGGGGAAGCTGGCCTGCTGAAACAGGTCTATTTTCAGTCGCTCACAGTTTAACCACGCTTGCGGCAGAGCGGTGGGTGGGACGTTTCTAATCTCTAGAAATGCTGGTCATGTCCTCCACCCTTTGGGGTCAGGCCTGCAGCCGCGGGACCCTTGCTGATACCTCCTACGGGCTGACGGGTTGTCCTGGAAAGGTTTCCAAAACCAATGGAATCAAATACCAAAGGTCAGCCTGGCTCCTGTCACAACACCACCTTACCAAGTGGAAAACACCCGGCTGGTGCGGCTCAGTGGTTGAGCATCAGCCCAGGAACCAGGAGCTCAGGGTTCCATTCCCGGTCAGGGCACAGCCCAGTGGTGGGCTCGATGCTTAGGTTGGGGGCTCGATTCCCAGTGTGGGGCGTGCAGGAGGTAGCCGATCAATGATTCTCTCTCATCACTGATGTTTCTCTCTCTCTCCCTCTACCTTCCTCTCTGAAATCAATAAAAAAATATTTTTTAAAAAAAGTGAAAAATCCTCTCTGCACCACTCTCGTGAATGCCTACCCAAACCAAACATTATCTGGACATGTGACCTGTTAATCACCTATTCGGGGGCCCAACAGCCTGCTGTTCAGTTTTGAACTAGTCCTGTCCTTCTTTCCTTCATCAGCCTTTACACTGAAGGCTGCCCAATGTCCTATTTTTTTAAAAAACGAGGCTTCTGAAGACACGCCCAAGTCCTTCCATTTCCGTGTGCAGTGCCCAGGCCCTCTGTGCCCCTCCCCGCCAAGGCTCCAAATGCCCCACCATGGTCTCCCATACCCTTCACCCTCAACCCCACCTATTCTCTCTGGTTTACTCTGCCCCAGCCACATTTTTGTTCAAACACACAAAGCTCCCACCAGCCTTTGTACCTGCTGTTCCCTCTTCCTGGAATGCTCTTCCCCAGATGTAGCAGGGCTGTACCCTTGACATTCAGGTGCTTCATGGTTAGCTCCTATCTGAGTGGGCCCTCCATCTTTCTCTCCCATCACCCTATTTAACGTTCTTCAGAGCATCTGTGTAAAGCTGATTATCTGGCTTATTTAGGTGTTGACTGTCATCCCCAAGTAGAATGTCAGCTTCCTAAGAGTAGGGCCTCATCTTTCCTACTCATCACGGCATCCTTAGTGCCTAGAATAGTACCCAGCATATAGTAGTTGCTCAATAAATATTTGCAAATGAGCGAATAGGACATGCAGATAAAGAAAGTCCCAGCAAGAACTCCCTTCCACCTCTTGCTCCAAATCAGGGGCGCGGCTTTCTGTGGGGCTCACTGTGGGGCCCAGCTGAAGTGGGAAAGGAGAAGCTGTCCTTGGAGGGAGATGACAGGGCCAGGGGCTGCCTCAAGAGTATGCCACGGCGTTGGCAGTCAAAGCTGCCTGAGCAAGGGTGGCAGAAGGCAAGGGCTCAAGTCTTACCCATGTACAGATGGTCCTCATTGGGGTCATCCAGGACCTGTTGGCACAGCCACATGGAACATGTGGAGACGGGAGCAGGGAGAGGAAGAGAGAAGAAAGAGATGAATGGGGAGGAAGCAGCATACGACACGACCACAAGGGTCCAAACTCTCAAGGGTCCAAAACACACAGAAAGGTTTCAAAAGGGAGGGGGCAAATTCCTCCCTGAGAAATGTCTCAGGTTGAATAAGAACCCCACCTGTCTCCTAGGAGACAACTAAATGGGTCCTCAAGGTGAAAATTCAAATCCTGCCCCCCTTCTCCCCAACCCCAGCAGGACATGATGCCACCCAGCTTGGACATGCCACAGCACTTTCTCTCTCTCCTTCTCATGGCCTCTGCTTCCATCTGATCACTATCGCCACCTTTTCAGAAACCGCATGACACATGATATCACAACAGGTTGAAAGTAGGAGCAGATACCAGAATCCAGTCATCTTCTCGTAAGCCAGACATTAACGACAACAAAAATTTGCAAAAATGTAAAACTATGCCCGGCCCATGGGGCTCAGTGGTTGAGTATCAACCTATGAGCCAGGAGATTACAGTTCCATTCCTGGTCAGGGCACATGCCTGGGTTGTGGGCTTGATCCCCAGTAGGGGGTGCACAGGAGGCAGCCGATCAATGATTCTCACCATTGATGTTTCTATCTCTATTTCCCTCTCCCTTCCTCTCTGAAATCAGGTGGTTTTTTTTAAAGTAAATTTATGCCTCTCTTCTAACTCCATTTTTTTGTTCAAATAATATAGTTATTATTCATAAAAAGCTATCACTTACATTAATATGAAGTAGGACTCTTGTTCTAAATAAATAACTTTAGATTTCTCAATTTTAAATTCGAATGTGGTGAATATTAGTAAATATTACACATAAGCAAAAGCTTCTGGGGTTCTTCAATCATTTTTAAGAGCACAAACGAGTCCTGAAACCGAAGTGAGAGAACTGCTGTCTGGAGCCAGGGCTGGTGAACTCCAGCCAAACCCAGCCCACCGCCTGCTTTTGTAAATAAAGCCATGTTGGAACACAGCCAGACCCGTCTGTTTACGTGTGTGTGGCTGCTTTTGTGCTACAATCACACACATATGTGGTAGAAAGAGAACCAGCTTCAACGTGACAGAAATGAGTGGAGGGCAAGCCTGAGTATCCATCTGAGCCTCAATTTCTTCATCTGTAAAATGGGAGCGACAGTCTTAGGAGGGGTAAGGACTGCATGAAATAACAGGGGTAATAATTACTACTCAGCCCTGCGATAAGCTATCAGAGGTGACGTGGCTCTCCCTGGAAAATACCAATGTGTAATAACAGAGCCAGACCTCCTTGGTGTCTCTCCCCGCCCCCACCTCACCTCCACTAGCTTCACCACGTTGGGGTGGTCCAGCTTCTTGAGGATGGCAATTTCCTGGTACACCTGCTCAATGGGGCCCCTGGGCTGGATGCAACCCCCTGGGGCTGGCCGGGTGCCTCGGGGCGGGGGACGACCTAAAGAAGACACAAACCATCTTAGGGACAGCATTGGAGTGACAGATGCCACCAGGGCTTTACACAGCCTCCTCCTCATCTGTTTCTTCTGCAGCTGAAAATCAGCAAGGCTGGAACCACAGTCCTGTTGCTCAGCCTTCTGTTAATCCCTCCTTCCCATCCCAGGCTCCAGTGAGAGTCAGGACTCCACTGAGGGATGGAGAAGGCTGGGGTCTGGCTTGGCAATCTCAGCGTATCAGGGTGAGTCAATCCCTGCTCCTCTCTGGGGCTCAAAAGCATTACCTCTCATCTCCTTAACTCTTGAAACATCAGAGACAGAAAATGAAGCCAGAAATAGGAAAAGATGTAAGAGCCGATGAGACAAAAAACAAAAGCAAAAGATGATACCACGTGCTCGCTTTGGCAGCACGTAACTAAAATTGGAACGATACAGAGAAGATTAGCATGGCCCCTGTGCAAGGATGACACTCAAATTCGTGAAGCATATTTTTTGGAAAAAAAGATGATGCCACAAAGGCAGGCATAGTTCATTGCTTAGCCCTGTGGTGACGGACAGTCAAAAGGCCACAATGATGGAAAGAGCCATGGTTAAAACTCATAATGTTGCACACCCTATGGTCGCCAGCATCTAAGCGTGAGTCACAGAACTAGACCTAGACGTGACCGTGTTTGGAAAAGTGGAAGCAAGGTACCGGTGCCAGAAGTGGGGTGTAAAGAGGAGTTCGAAGGGAAGGGAGGGAGGGCACTAACAAACTCCTCCTACAAAGCAAGGAGTCAGGAAGCACTGGCCACACCTGTTGGAACAAGGAGGGAAGAGACACACGTAGTTGAGAGGAGCTAAACACTGCATCGGCTGGTTGGGAAAGGGAGGTTAGAAATGGACTGCAGAGGAAGTCAGAGGTAGATGTCAAAAATAAATCGGCCCTGGCCAGTGGTTCAGTGGTCAGAGCTTCGGCCTGAGCACCAGAGGGTCTCGGGTTCAGCAACCCATCTCTCCTCCCACCCCCCCCCCTGCACGCCCTCCCTTCACTCTCTCTAAAAAACAATAGAAAATATATCCCCAGGTGAGGATTAACAACAACAAAAAAGGATAAATCAGGAAGTAATGGCACAAGATATTATCTGACTTGGAGTTCAGATGAGCAGGATAAACCAGGTCCTGTGATAGGATGAGGTTTATGTTTTCTCGTATTGCCTTTCTCTTTGTGGCCCACGCTGACATGCTGGTGGGGAGCAGCCTATGACACACTCACCTGCAGGTCTATCCTCTGACCACAGGCCCCAGTTACCAGCTCCTCAGAGTGAGAAGTGGGGGCTGCCTGGAGGGAGGCGGAGGCGTACAGCAAGAACTGCTGTTCTCCACTATACACCCTCCTGTACTTTTTTGGTAGCTCTACTTCAAATACTTCCTGGTACTTAAATTTTGTTAATTCACCATTTCGAAACCTGTCAATCAATCGTTTTTAGTACATTCGTGAGGTTGTGCAACCACCACCACCATCTAATCCAGAACATTTTCATGGCCCCCCGCAAAACGCCATACCTATTAGCAGTCTTCCCCGACTCTCCTTACACTCAACCCCTGGAAACCACCAATCTGCTCTCTCTATGGATTTGCCTATTCTGGGCATTTCATAGGAGCAGAATCGCACACCATGTGACCTCTTTGTGTCTGTCTTCTTTCACTCAGCATCATGTTCTCAAGGTCATCTGTGTGACCCTATGAATCAGCGCTCCATTGCTTTTTGTGGCTGAGTAATATTTCATTGGCCAGACCACCTTTTGTTTATCCATTCATCTGCTGACAGACCTCTGGGTTGTTTCCACTTTCTGGCCGTTACAAATAGTGCTCCTATGAACATTCACGTACCAGCTTTGGTGGGAACGTGTGTTTTTATTCTCTTGGGCGGATACCTAGAAGTGGAACTGCTGGCTCATAGGGTAACTCCATGTTTAACTTTCTGAGGAAATGACAAACTTTTCCTCTAATGGATTTTTTGACTTTGTAACCTACATTATGTTAAATACTTTTTTATTAATGAAAATGAATTTAAAAACCTCAGTAGGAGGCCCAGCGCTGTCTTTGGGGTGTCGGCCCAGTGCACCCTCTGTAGGGGACACCATTCAGTGGGACCTTCTCTGTGTTGCCCCAGCCCCTGCACCTAAGAGAAAGGCCCACCAAACTCACGTGGAAAGCCCGCCTGTCGGATCAGCTTCTTTTTGGATAGCACCTTCATCGCCTGTGGGAGAAAAGACCCCACGTCCGGATTAAAGCACAGAGGAGAGCGGCCGGGAGAGTTCCCTCCTCGCATAGGCTTGCCCAAGCTCTTGGCTCCATGGCTGTTTTGGGACAATGTTGTGACCAGCAGGGGTCAAGCAGCAGCAGGTTCTATGGAGGTTGGGCCCCCAGGGTCCCTCCAGCCCTGAGGGTGCTTCTAGGGTTCCAGGTCAGCTGCCCCAGCTAAAAGGGCAAAGCCGTGGGCTTCACTGCTACTGAACGAGACGTGAGTGAGCTGGGGTGATGGGTTAGGACTGGCTGGTTTACACGTGGGAAAAGTGAGGTTTAGCAGTTATGCCACTTGCTCAAGGTCATGCAATTGGCACAGGAAAGAGGCAGGATTTGAACCACACTGGACTGACTCTAAACCTCAGCTACAAGGGCTGTTTGGCTCACTACCTCCTGGTTCTTAGGGCTATGGAGGATGTAGAAATGGCAGCCCAGAGTAAGGATATGAGACGTCTGCTGATTTCATTCATTCTTCCTGAGCCATCCCTTCACCTCCGTATGTCCCCATCTATAAAACAGAAATACCACTTCCTTCCTAATGCACAAAATGGACATGACCTAACAATAAAATGACACAACAGCTAAGAAAACCTTCTAGGAAGCTGAGTGCTGAAAAGGTCTTGTCCTAGCCTGTTTGGCTCAGTGGATAGAGTGTTGGACCACAGACAAGGGTCCCAGGTTTAATCCCGGTCAAGGGCATGAATCTCCACTGCAGGTTCCATCTCCAGCCCTGGTCAGGGCACGTGTGGGAGGCAACCAATCGATGTGTCTCTCTCACATTGATGTTTCTCTCTCTGTCTCTCTCCTCCCTTCTACTTTCTCTAAAAAGGCAATGGAAAAATATTCTCTTGTGAAGATTAACAAAAAAAAAAACAAGAAAAGAAAAGGAGGTCTTTGTTTTTGGACAAGGATGGGGGTGAAGAGGGATGTGAATACTCACATAGTAGGTGTTGTCATTTTCATTGTAGGCCAACTTGACCACGCCATAGGAGCCCTGGAGAAAGGGAGAGGACCATGACATACAATAACAAATGATGACCTGCCAAAGCCGCCCTGCAATTGCATTTTGTTGGATCTATAGTTTTTAGAAAGTTTGAATTAGCTGCCAAAACAGAAAGACTGGATATAAGAATCTAGATTCCCAGCCTCAGACGATCTGGCCATATGAAGCCAATAATCATTTCCATATGTTAGTTTGCCATAGACCTCACCACTCCCTGCTGCCATACCTAGCATGCTCTGCTCATTTCTATTAGCTCTCTATTGGCCTGTGAGCTTTTTCAAAATCTATCTTTATTGTTGAAAGTATTACAGATGTCCCCCCTTTTTTTCCCCCATTGACCCCTTCTAGTGGCGTGTGACTTTTTGACCCCTGTAACGATACTGCCCATTGGCTGAAACAAAAGCAAAAACAGATGTGAGAGTACCTTAGGGGAGAATAAACCAACACTAATATGGGGATGATATAACTATCACCATAGTGATACGGGATTTCTCTGGACACTCTCTGTGCTTTTGCAGAAACACATTAGTATTATGATATAAAAACAAGTAAGACCATGAAGCCCAAAACCTTGCCCGCACCCTTGCCTCCAAGGACTCCTCTCCCACTCCCAGCTCTGATGGCTGCCCCCCACAGTATCTGACACATCCTAGCTCCTAGGATACTTGCCTTCCCAATTTCATCCTTCAGTGTGTACTGGTTCAGCTGAACACAATCCTGGAAAGTAAACAAACACACAGAACATGAACTGTAAGTTTGCAGCTAGATAAATCTGTCACAAACATCAAGAAAGAGGGCATTGCCCAGCTGGTGTTGCTCAGTGAATTGAACATCGACCCAAGCACCAAGAGGTCGCTGGTTCGATTCCAGGTCAGGGCATATGCCCGGGTTGTGGGCTCCATCCCCAGCAGGGCAGGAGGCAGCCAATCGATGTTTCTCTCTCATGGGTATTTCTATCTCGCTCTCCCTTTCCCTTTCTCTCTCTCTCTCAAATCAATAAAAACATATTTTTTTAAATTTTAAAGAAAGAGGGCATTCCCAGCCCCCCAGAAGCATCCTCAGCCACTGGCCCCTCTGCAGGGCGGCCAGTGTCCTGACTTCTAACAGCAGCTTTTGTACATTGCAAATATGTAATCAAACAGTTTGGACTCTCTTTATAGCCATTTTAAAAAGATTGTACCCACTTATAAAAAGTTCACTTTAAGTAAAATAAATAATCCATAACCATGTTGTCCTATAGAAATGTAAAATGTTACAAGAAGTGCCCTTGGGACAAGGTTTCTTAGATAAGATATAAAAAGTACAGAACATAAAAGGAAACAAATCATAAACTGGACTTCATCAAAATTAAAACTTTTGGCTCTTTGAGATCCTGTTAAAGAAAATGAACAGCAAGCCACACACTAAAAGAAACTATTTGCAACACATATATTAGACAAAGGACTAGTATCCAGAATATATAAAGAACTATCACAACTCATTAATAAGAAGACAACCCAATATTTTTTTTTAATAGGTGAAAGAGCCCTAGCCAGTTTGGCTCAGTGGATAGAGCATTGACCTGTGGACTGAAGGGTCCTGAGTTCAATTCCGGACAAGGGCACATGCCCGGGTTGCAGGCTCGATCCCCAATAGGGGGCGTGCAAGAGGTAGCCGATCAATGATTCTCTTTCATCATTGATGTTTCTACATCCCTCTCCCTTCCTCTCTGAAATCAATAAAATACATATTTTAAAAAATAAAAATAGGCAAAAGATTTGGAAAAAATTTCTCCAAAAAAGATACGAATGACTAGAAGTATTAATCAATGGAGAAATAGAAATTTAAACCACACCCAATATATTAGTTAAAATCAAGAAGATTGACCAAAGAATTTAGAGCATATAGAACCTGCATACACTGCTGGTGGGAATTTAAAATGGTGCAGCCTCTTTATCTTTTTTAATCCACACCGAGGATATTTTTCCACTGATTTTTAGAGAGAGTAGAAGAGAGGCGGGGGGTGAGGGGGGGAGAGAAAGAGAGAGAGACATCAATGTGAGAGAGACACATTGATTGATTGTCTCCTGCACGCGCCCTGGGGATTGAGCCTGCAACTGAGGTACCAGAATCGAAATTGGGACCCTTCAGTCCGAGGCCTGACACTCTATACACTAAGCCAAACCAGCTAGGGCAGTGCAGACTCTTTAGAAAACAGTTTGGGGCCTGGCTGGTTGCTCAGTGGTTGAGTGTCGACCTACGAACCAAGAGGTCACCGGTTCGATTCCCAGTCAGAGCACGTGCCAGAGTTGTGGGCTCGATGCCCAGTAGGGGGCGTGCAGGAGGAAGCCGATCAATGATTCTCTCATCATTGATGTTTTTATCTCTCTCTTTCTCTCTCTCTCTCCCTTTCCCTTCCTCTCTGAAATCAATAAAATATATATTAAAAAAAGAGAACAGTTTGGCAATATCTTAACAACATACATTTACCATATGATCTAGGCATTTACCCCAGAGAAATTATAACATATATCCAGGCAAAGACTTGTGTACAAATGTTAATGACAGCTTTATTTGGAAAAGCAGAAAGCTGGAAACAACCCAAATGTCCATCAGCGGGTAAATGGATAAACAGGCTGGGGCATATCTGAACAGTGGAATTCTGTTTAGCAATAAAAAGGAAGAGGAAGGAACTACTGGTGTCTGCAACAGCGTGGACAAACCTCAGCATCATTATACTGTGAAAGAAGCTAAGCTAAAAAAGATTACATGCTTAAACAATTCCACTTACATAAAATCCTAGAACTTGCAAATTAATCTACGATGATAAAAACCAGGTCAGTGGGCCCTAGCTGGTTTGGCTCGGTTTGGCTCAGTAGATAGAGCGTCAGCCTGTGGACTGAAGGGTCCTTGGTTTGATTCCGGTCAAGGGCACATGCCTGGGTTGCTTGTGGGCTCGATCCCCAATAGGGGCCATGTAGGAGGCAGCCAATCAATGACTCTCTTTCATCATTGATGTTTCTATCTCTCTCTCCCGCTCCCTTCCTCTCTGAAATAAAAATATATTTAAAAAAACAACACAAAAAACACCAGGTCAGTGATTATGTGGGAAAGTGAAGTGGGGGGAGGAACACATTGCTGGGTGTGCTGGCAAAGCCTGTGATCTTGATTGGGGTGATGGCCCTCAAAATGTAGTTCAATATTAGCCCCTTTATAAAAGCCATTCCTGATTTCCAGGTTTCTCCCAATTAAATTCATTCATTCATTCATCCATTCATTCATTCAACAAACATTTTCAAGCTCCTGCTACATGCCAGGCACTGTGTGAAGTGAGCAGCTGGGGACACAATGGGGAACAAGACCGTCCCTATGGAGCTTACATTCTAGCTGCGGGGAAGACAGGCAATAAGCAACTAAACAAACACAAGACATAATGGTGATGAGTCAACAGGGCAAAAGGACAGGCTGCTTAGAGAGGGTAGTCCCAGAGGCCTTTCAGAGGGGTCATTTGAGTAGAGATTTGGATGTCAGATGGAGGTGACCTTGCAAAGACGGGAGAAGTTCCAAGAGAGGAGATAGGCAAAGGATGGGCCTAAGGAAGGGAATGAGCTTGGCTATCTAAAGAACGTAAGGAAGTGAGCATGGATGGAGGTCTGTGAGTAGCCAGCAGAAAGGCAGGAGGTGGGGCAGGAGAAGAGATGGGGCAGATCACGCAGGGCCCCGTGAACCTGGTGGGGATCTGAGTCCTGATCTACCTCCCAGAAGTTCACAGCAATGATCAAATGAGAAATGCACACACAGTGTTGGGCACAATGCCTGGCGCAGGCAAACCACCCAGCCAGGGGGCCAGGCTGTAAGGCCATGAGGCCTCTCAGGGACCTCCACCCCAAGTTCAGACGCCCCACACACAATTTCCAACCACCAGCACATGCATCTCTTTGTGAGAGGCTCTCTCTGGCCCCCAGATGCTCTGCTCACTCAGGGCAGGTCACCCACCCGGCCTCGCTACCCTGCCCTCAGGATAACTCAGACTTAGTTCCCCTGTCTCCCATGTTCCCCACTGGTAACCAGCTCCATAACTGCATCCTCAGCTGACTTCCTTCCCTCTCACTTCCCTCCCCACCTGGGTTTTCCGGGGTCACCTCCCCAGTCAGTTGGGTGCACTGGGAATGTTCTGGGGGAGCCGATCTAACATGGAGACCCCTGGCCCAGCTGTTGCTCACGCACCTGCATACCAGTGATGGAGACGTGGCGGGACTCCACCGTGGGCCGCCGGGGCAGCCGTGGCGAGGACTGTGGGGAGCCCACAGGTGAGGAGGGTTGGGCTGGGTGGATGCAGCGGCCATTCACATCCAGCTGGGACCGCTCCTGCAGGGATAGCTTGCGACTGGAGAGGTGGGGTCGGGCCTGGGACCCAGTGTCGAGGGGGACTTCTGGGCCATCAGCCTCCAGGAGCGGGTCCTGGGCCAGGCCGTGGTCCACAGCACAGTCCGGCTCGCACTCGGTGACCACGATGAAGGACTCCATGCCCAGTCGGATGCTCAGGGACGAGAGGCCCCGCAGGGCCTCGCAAGGCTTCTGGCCTTCGCTGCTGCTGCTGCTGCTGCTCCCGCCCCCCAGCTCATCCTGGGGGGCGGCCCGGTCACTGCTGGGCTGACTAGAGACACATGATGACATGGTGCATGCGCAGACCTCATCTGACGAGGACACTCCGGGGCAGTCCCATGAGCAGTGGTGTCACCTGCAGAGAGAGGAAGGGTCAGCGCCCACCCTGCTGCTGGCCCAGGCTGGGCCTGGTTTGACATCCTAGGAAAAATCTTGCAAAACCTGATCTGAGTCTACACAGAAATGAATACTCCACACTTCCTTGTTTTAAAAGCCCCTCCTCACACATAAAACAAGAATTCCAAACTCACCCTGGCCAGGTGGCTCAGTTAATTGGAATGTCAACCCATACACCAAAAGGTTGTGAGTTTGATTCTTGGTCAGGGCACACACCTAGGTTGCGGGTACAATCCCCGGTCTGGGCATGTACAGGAAGACAACCAATCCATGTTCCTCTCTCTCTAAAAAGCAATAAAAACATATCCTCGGGTGATAATTAAAAAGAAAAAAAAAAGAATTCCAAACTCAATTTCAGAAGGAACCAAGTATGAGAAAACCCCAAAATAGAGCACGCAGGTCCCCTACAGAGGGGCAGCTATTTCCAGCTCTAGCCAGCTATTGCTAAGTAGGAATCTAGTACTGCCTGGTTTTCCCCCTTTTTTTCTTCCAAAAAAGCCCTCAACCCAGCATGTTAGATGAGATCTCACGATTTTTTTTTAAATTAGCAATTATTTCAAACATTTTTGAATGCTGGGTAGGCCAAATTGAACACCTCCAGGCTGCATCACGTCACCATGGGGATGATTCAAACAGCACTTTACAGTTTACAAACATCTGCACACCAGCATAATCTCCCAAGCATACTAGGTTGTTGGTTTGCTGTCACAGCCCCACACTGTAAAAGGCGAAACTGAGGCTTGAGAGCAGGAAAGGGATTTTGTCCAAGGTCTCCTAATGCAAAGCCCATGTACACAGCAGCTGAGTCTCCTGGCCAATGATCCTCAACCAAGAAGTGGGGGTCAGGGGGTCACATGAGACAAAGGATGGGTGCCCAGACAGTGTGAGCTGGCGCAGTTTGTGTTACCTAAGGAGCCAGGCGCTGTTTTCCTAGTTCAGGCCCCAGCTGGTGCCTGTCAGATGTAAGGCAAACATAAGGTCAAGAACATTGATATCAAAATAGCTTGGTGGTTCCTCAAAAAATTAAACAGAGAATTACCACATGACCTAGCAAATCTGTTCCGAGGTATACAACCTCCAGGTCCATCAACAGATGAACGGATAAGCACAATAGGACCCAGCCACACAATGCAATATGACTCGGGCCTAAAAAGGAATGAAACCCTGGCATGTGCTACAATCAACATGCACTTCCAAGTCATCATGCTAAGTGAAGGAAGCCAGACCCAAAGGTCACATCTGTATGATTCTATTTATACAAAACTCCTAGAATAGGCAAATCCACAGAGACAGAAAGTAGATTAGTGGCTGCCCAGGACTGGGGAGGTGTTGGGCAGAATGGGAGTGACTGCCAACCGGGACAGGGTTTCCTTTTGGGGTGATGAAAATGTTCTGGAACTAGATAGATTGTGAATGTACTAAATGCCACTGCCTTGTATATTTTTACATGGTTAATTTTTAAAAAAGACCAATGCACTCCCTTAAGATTGTCAATTCCTTCCGTCTCTGGGATGGAAGATTATTAAACTTTGGTTCCTGTGCTCAACCAATTCTGCTGGACAATTGTCACAGGTGCTGCTAAAACTCGGGGAGTACCTCCCCAGATGTGAATGGTGGCAGCCTCGAGCTGATCACCATATTACAAAGGTGCTGAGTGGAGAGATGTTATGAATAAACTAGAGGCCCGGTGCACGAAATTCATGCACGGGGGGGGGGGGGGGAGGTGTCCCTCAGCCCAGCCTGCACCCTCTCCAATCTGGGACCCCTCGAGGGATGTCCAACTCAATTCTAGTAGGATCGGGCCTAAATGGGCAGCCGGACATCCCTCTCACAATCCAGGACTGCTGGCTCCCAACTGCTCGCCTGCCTGCCTTCCTGATTGCCCCTAACTGCTTCTGCCTGCCAGCCTGATCACCCCCTAACCACTCCCCTGCCAGCCTGATTGATGCCTAACTGCTCCCCTGCCAGCCTGTTTGCCCCTAACTGTCCTCCCCTGCAGGCCTGGTCACCCCTAACTGCCTTCCCTTGCAGGCCTGGTCCCCCCCCAACTGCTCTCCCCTGCAGGCCTGGGTCTCCCCCAACTGCCCTTCCCTGCAGGCTTGATCGCCCACAACTTCCCTCCTCTGCCAGCCTGGTCCCCCCCAACTGCCCTCCCCTGCTGTCCATCTTGTGGCAGCCATCTTGTGTCCACATGGGGGCAGCCATCTTGTGTGTTGGGGTGATGGTCAATCTGCATATTACTCTTTTATTAGATAGGATTATCTCTTGATGGCAGTGAGAGGATAAAGAGGAGGGTACATATGGGAGCAGAAAGCCAGTGCTCCCTGGAGGAAGTGGAAGAGGGGCAGAGAAATGTCACGTGGCCTCCTGGGACAGTCCTAAAAGAAGCATTTCAGGAACAGCTTCTATGTCAGCCCATTTAGATAGTGATGGAGGCAGATGGGCTCCCTGCTCTCGTGCAGTGAGGAAAGACCATGGGTCAGCATTGAGGAAATACCCATGTGTCCCAGCCTGGACACGGGCACAATTCATGAATACAGAGTTCACAGTAAAAGAACAACAAAAACCCAATGATGTGACAAAATGCTTGGCTGCTGTTAGGAGAATTACAAATTCAAACTTCCATGAATGGTTTGGTGGGTCCTCAAAATGTTAAATATAGAATTACCGCATGACCCAGCAAGTCTTCCCCTAAGTCAGTGGTCGGCAAACTGCGGCTCGCAAGCCACATGCGGCACGCGAGCTGCGGTTTGCTGCTCTGTTGACTAATGCGTTTGCCGACCACTGCCCTAAGTATATACCCAAAAGAATTGAAAGCAGGGATTCAGACAGATACACAGACACTCCTGTTCACAGCAGCATTGTTCACAATAGCCAAAAAGTGGAAACAACCCAAGTGTTCGTCAACTGATGATGGATAAAGAGAAATGTGGTCTAACCGTACAATGCAATATTATTCAGCCATAAAGAAGGAATGAAGTTCTGACATGTGCTAAGTGAAACAAGCTAGATATTAAAAGACAAACACTGTATGATTTCACTTACATGAGATACCAAGAGTAGGCAAATTCATAGAGACAGAAAGTGGAATAGAGGTTAGCAGAGGCTGGTGGAGTGGGGAACAGGGAATCATTGTTTATGGGGTACAGAATTTCTGTTTGAGGTGATATAAAAATTCTAGAAGTAGTGATGATGGTTGCACAACATTGTGAATTTAACTAAAACCACTGAATTATATATGTGAAAAATGATTAAAATTGTAAATTTTCTGTTATGTATGTTTTAACAAAATCAAGAAAATAAACCCTAGCCAGTTTTTCTCAGTGGTTAGAGCGTCAGCCTGCAGACTGAAGGGTCACAGGTTCAATTCCAGTCAAGGGCATGTACCTCGGTTGTAGGCTTGATCCCCAGCCCCGGTCGGGAGGCAACCAATCCATGTGTCTCTCTCAAATCTATGTTTCTCTCTCTGTCTCTCCCCCTACCTTTTACTGCCTAAAAACCAATGGAGAAAAATATCCTCGGTGAAAATTTAAAAAGGAAATAATAGTAAAACTGCAATGAAAACCACTTTTTCCAACTATGGGATAGACCAGGACAAAAAATATAATACATACTATTTCGGTGAGGCTACAGGGAGTATGAATTGGCACTATCCTTACAAAGAGAAATTCACCAATATTTAGCAAAATCCCAAATGCAGACCTTTGACTTAGCAATTCCGCACCCGAGTATTTCTCTATAGGCAATCTCACACACATAAAAAATGAGATGATTTTGGTAGTGTGGTTTGAAAGGGCCATCCACAGGGGACTGAGTAAATAAAAGGAAAATGAGGTGCACATACCCCAGGAGAAAACCATGCTTTTCTTTTAAAAGAGGTGTCCCTACACATCCTAATATGAATCAGCTCCAAGACACACCACTTATTACAGGGGGAAAACCAGCACCTTAGTACGCTGCTGCTGGTGTAAGGGGAAAGGCCATGCATGCGTTCGTGATTGCATGCGCACAGCATTTTTCTGGAAAGTGATACGAGAAAATGATTAACAGTGGCCTCCACTGGTTTACAGAAGTGGGGAAACTAGGTGGGAGGGCTTACTTGTTACTGTATGTACCTTTAAAAGTAAAAATTGGAAAGAAGGTAACTGTAGCCATGATAGGACTTAGGAGGATAAGGCTATCTGTGGGGTGAGAGAGGGGGAGAGTGTATCAGAATATCTGAGAAAGAAGTCTTAACTGTGGTCCTGTCTTGGCTTCTCTATCAGTTGAAGAATAAAACCCAGGTTCAATGTTCTCTGTGACCCCTCTGCTATTACATTACATATCCCTTTCACGGTCCCTGTCTCCCAGGAGGGGAAAAGCAGGGCCCCTGAAGTTCACCTGCTTGAGCTTGCCATGGACAAGTGACGTAGCCTCCCTCAGCCTCAGTGTTCTTGCCTATAAAATGGGCACTCACCCAATAGTCATGAGGACTATTACATGAACCTTCACTCAATATCCTGCCTGGTACATGGTCAAGTGATCACAAAGCTGTTATTTCCACAAATGCCTATTCAATGCTTACTACCTGCCAGGCTGTGTTCCAGAATGTTCCTATGAGGTACTGATGTCCAAGAGACCAGCCTGCTCTTTTTAAAAAATATATATTTTTATTGATGATTTCAGAGAGGAAGGGAGAGGGAGAGACAGAAACATCAATGATGAGAATCACTGATCAGCTGCCTCCTGCGTGCCCCCCACTGGGGATCCAGTGCACAACCCGGGCATGTGCCCTTGACTGAAATCGAACCCAGGACCCTTAGTCCTCAGGCTGATGCTCTACCCACTGAGCCAAACCAGCGAGGGCCAGCCTGCTCTTGTGTGGCTTCCAGAGCCCTGGCCTTGTGGCCCGTCCTCCCACCCATGGCCACCTCTGCCAGGGCTGCAGAGTTCCTGAAAAGAAAGCGAGCCTGGCAGCACCTGAGAACATTAATGGAGATTTGTTTTTCTTGCCAAGAGAAAAACAATTGCTTATTGATTGCCACTCCAGACCAAGGACACCAAACCTCCCCCGACCCGCACCCCCCGGAAAAGCTGCTTTTAATCAGTCTCCCTGACAAGCTGGCACCTGGCCTAGCCTTGGCCTTGGCCATTGAGGTCTGGAGGAGGGAGAAGAAGAGATATACACTGGCCGGGATTGACTGGGCGCCTGCGTGCTGCAGGGCAGGTGTGTCTGGGTCTCAGATCTCAAGGCCACCTGGAGGCCACTGGTCTGCAGTGAGGCCTGGCAGGCAAGGGCTTGGACATTCAGCCTGAGAAGAACAGGAACTTCTGCCACAGACCCCTGCAAGAGTGGAGGTCACAAACCCTGTAAGGTCTCAGGCCCTGGGAGAATTGGATGGAACCTATCAACACACTCCCAAAGAGGAAAAAGTACACAAAGACAATGGTTTGCATAACAACAGCAATAGCTAACATCCAGATGAGCACTTACATGCACCACACAAGACGAATGGCTCTGCCAGGGTCATGTAACCCTCCCAGGGCCCCTGTGGGGGAGAGGGAGGGACTGCTAAGCATTCAATTTCAGGGCCCCAGAGTAAGAGGACCTCTCTGCATAGATGCTAAGGTTGGACAAAATGCCAAGAGGCCTCTCCCCTGAGCCTCCTGGCCCAACCCTGCGTCCTTCCCCCAGCCCCGAAGGCCTTCCCCACCTCCCTTGGCTGGCAGCCCCGAGCTCCCCTTCCCTCTCAGAGGGCAGCACAATTGAGCAACCAGACCCTTCCTGGAGCAGATGAAGCCAGGCTCAGGGCCAGGATGAAGGGAAGCGCTCCTTCCTCTGCCAGGAAGCCAAGTGGCACAGGCCTCGAGGAAGCACATTCCCATTTCCTGGAGCCGTTTCCAACCTGCACCTGTTCACCAAAGGCAGAGGCCACCACGGGAGCCACAACGCAGCAAGTAGCCAGTGAGTGTGCCAAGGTCTTGCTGGAGACACACACACACACACACACACACACACACACACACACACACACAGTGCAGGGTCCCCAAAGCCAGGGGTGACATCCTTCCTGGGATAGCAGGCATGGCTAGCCATAACCTCTCTCATGTGGGGAAACTGAGGCCCAGGGAGGTCCTCACCGATGTGTTCTTTCATCAAGTAATTATTGAGGACCTACTATGTGTTGGACAAATAAAACAGACATACTTTCTTTTTTAAATTTGATTTTAGACATAGAGGAAGGGAGAGGGTGAGAGAGAGAGAGAGAGACGAGAGAAACATCTATGTGAAAGAGGTATTGATTAGTTGCCTCCCAGACCAGGGATCGGTGGTCACCTGCTCCAACCATTTCATCTCACTAAAGAGAAATGAAGGCCCAGAAAGTATAATGATTTGCCCAAAGTCACACAGAGGTACTAGGCAGAGCTAAAATTGATCTGAGTTTTTCAGGAAGGGACTGAAAATTACTGGTGCTGTCTTGCAATGTCCACATATTGTGCCCAGGCTGGGCCAAAATCTCTACTCAGGGGAGCCCAGTCTTCTGCCTTCCTGAGACACGGCCTGTGTGAGGGGAGAGAGCCGAGCACAGCGTCTCACGGTGCTCGGAAAGAAATGCACAGGATCTGGGCACGGAGACACTGATCTGACTTCCCTTAGGACCGTAGTCGGCAAACTGCGGCTCACCAGCCACAAGCGGCTCTTTGGCCCCTTGAGTGTGGCTCTTCCACAAAATACCACGGCCTGGGCGCGTCTATTTTGAAGAAGTGGCGTTAGAAGAAGTTTAAGTTTAAAAAATTTGGCTCTCAGAAGAAATTTCAATCGCTGTACTGTTGATACTTGGCTCTGTTGACTAATGAGTTTGCCGACCACTGGCTTAGGAGATCTGTGGCTTCGCCTTTCTTGTTTATTGATGAACTCCATGTTCTAAAACTTTCTAGATTATCATTGGCACTCAATAAATATTGGCTAGAGGTCATTGCTTGTTTCATGCATCCCAAGGCCACTCAGAAAGTCAGAAGCTTTCTTCAGCTGGCCTGTGCTCCTTTAGTCTGATAACTGGCCTGACTTCTGTCTGGAAACCCATCCTTCCGTGTGAAAGGTGACTCCCTGGACTTGTCTGCAGCATCAGCTTCAGTGGTTCCCGTGTGACTCAAGCCTGGTCAACTGGGCATCAACTGCTCTGGTCAAGTGACTGATTCAAGAGCAGCTGTGTGATCCAAGTCAGTCTACCAAGTCCAATTTTAAGGTTTTTGTAGAAATATTAACAAAAAGAATGTCTCTTTCTGTGGAACTTAGCACAAAGAGGATATACGTCTAGAGTTTCAGGGGTTGAGGAGAACCTGGCCTTAGAACGAAGTTGACTGAGAGGGAAGAGAGGCAACAGATAGAGAAGAACTGAGACAGGAGACATTGTTTGGGTACCTGGATCCAGCCATGCCTGAAGCCCATATACCACAGGAGTTTTTAACTACATGAATCAATACACTCCCATTTTTTGCGTAGGTTAGTTTGGGATCGGTTTTCTGTCACTTACAACCAAGTATCCTGACTGACAGGTGACACAGGGAGGATTGACAGGAAAGCTTCTTCACAGCCCGGCCAGGTGGCTCCGTTGGTTGCAGCATTATCCCATATACCAAAAGGTTGCAGGTTCAATCCCCCATTGGGGATGCAATGGATCGATGTTTCTCTCTCACATCCATGTTTCTCTCCCTCTCTCCCTCTAAAATCAATAAGAAAACATATCCTTGGGTGAGGATTAAAACATCTCTCTTTCTTTCTTTCTTTTTTAAAACCAAGCTTCTTTACTAAGCTCCCTGCCAGATGATCAATCAGTTCTCTACACCTTAAGGCTCCCAACCAGGCCAAATTGCCAGGCAGCTGCAAGACAGCCTTCGCCTCAACCAGTAGTTCCAAAGTCTCTCTCTCTCTCTCTTCCTCTCTCTCTTTAATCTTAAAAAATAAAAATAAAAATAAAATCAAGGATGGGGAAGGACTGATGAACAGGACAGAGTGAAGAGAAGAAACCAACCAGCACTTTCCAACACAAGAGCTGCAGCACTGTGGCAGCTGCTACGGTGGTTGTGGATGCAGTAACAGTCATGGCTGCCTTCCTGAGTGCCTGCCAAGCGCCAGGTGCGTGTATCATCTCATTTAATCGTCACAACAACTTTATGAGTTCGGTACTGTATCATGCCTATTTCACTGGTGATGGGACTGAGGCACAGAGAGTCGGAGTGACTTGCCCACAATCACACAGTGCTTTGGGAGAAATCAAAGGCTCCTGGAGAGGTAGAACTTTGTGACCAGGTGCAGCACAAGCCCTCTCCTAAGTCATGTGACCTTGGGGACAATACCCACCTCACCCAGGACACAGGCCCCTGCACACAGTATGTGCTCCCCAAACGGAAGCTGTTGCCAAGAAAGCACTTCAGTGGCTATCAAGTTCAAGCCCCTCAATTGGTTTTCATTTATATTAAAAGAAAAATGTTTTATCTCTAATCCCACCACACTAACTAAACTCTGCGTCTTCCCCTCTGTTGTCCACAGGCATCACTTTCTCACAAAATAAATGTAATTACAATATCATGTCGCATCCTTGCTCATTTGTGTCATAAGAATCTGCACGCTCTCTCAGCTTTCAGAATCAGCACGCCAGGGCTGCAGACGGGGTTGCTGCGACCCAGGAAGGTGAAATGACCTCTCCGAGGCGGCTGAGCAGGTTCTGGGCTGGGCCCGAACAAGAACCAGGTGTCCTGACCCCTGAAGCCCTAGTTCCCTGCAGCCCTGGATGCTTACGGCGCAAGAAGTTCAGCTGTCTTAAGACAGGTGTGTACTGGTGGCCTTGAAGAGTGAGGAAGTATGAATGTGGGGTGGGGTGGGGGTATTTGGAAAAGGGAGGTAGGAATCATCTCCCTCCTCCCTCCCTCCCTCCCTCCCTCCCTTTTCTTCTCTCATTGAATCCCTCCCAATCTTTCACTGGCCCAAAACAAGAGGCAGGGAAACTGGAATTGCAATTTGTAATGAGAAGACAAATACTTCAACTCTAACATGCTGCAGCTTAGCAAATCAGAGATAGAGGGGGCCAACTCAGAATCCACAGGCATCAGCATCCTGCCACCCATGGCCCTCCTCCCTCCCTCTTCCCTGCTTTTGGGGGTGATGTTCAATCTAGCTTCTCCTCTCTCCTTTCCCAGCCTCCAGCACAAAGCAACCCCAACCAGGGGCAAAGAGGGGCTGGGAGTGGTTCTGGGGTCCAGAACCCTGTCTACCACCCCTGGACCTAAAGGGTGGGAGAACTGTCTGGGATGAATCTAAATGAAAATTTCCATCAGAGGTACTGAAGGTAAAATCCCAAAGTACCTTTAAGAAAGCATAAGGGAGGTGTCCTTCCCCCAACACCCTGCCCCCCACTCAAACCACCGGTTCCCCATTTAAACTCCGGCAGCAAAGGCTTATCTCAGGCACCACCCACAATGCCCCTTCCCGCCCACTTGCTTCCTACCTTGTGTCCCAGCCACCAAGACTTCGGCCTCGCAGCACCCCTACCTCCCATTTCCTTAGGGGACAATCCTTCTCTCCCCTTAAATTTGCAATTAGCATGTTTCTCCCACTGCCATCTCGCCACTATTTACAGAAGCCAACAGGATAAAAACAGACAACATAAAAATAGTTTCCCAGCAGCTTTCAGGATGGGGAGGGGTGGGGGGGGGCCACAGACTCTTGGAATTTTCTTTCTCTCCTTTTCAAAATGGAAAATGCTGGACTCCGTTATCTCTTCCAAAGGACTCCCCAGCAGTTCAGACCACTCACCTGGGAGCTCCTTGGGGACAGAGACCAAGCCCCCACCTTCCTCAGTTCCCAGGGCAGAGCTGGTCACCAGCCCCCAAAAGTGTTGGTTGGTTCAGTGAAGCTCACCAGTTTCAGCGCCAGTACCCCGTTCTGCCCTCTTTCCATCAACTACCGAGCCTCCTTCTAGCCTTCCAAAAACACAAGCCAGTCAACAACACAAAACTCTGGCTTTTCTCTGTGCTTAAAATGTTTCATAATGGAATACAAAAAATTCATTGGCAACACTACAAACACAAACACGTTGAAACTGAAAACATCAGTGGCGAAAATCATTCCTTCCTCATTTTGGTCATTAGCATCACCCAGCAGGGAATGCCAGAGCAGGGGGTTGGTCTTCCCTGCGAAGACTCACCCACTCACCTCCTTTTAAATATGCCTTTTTTTTTTTTTTTTTTTTTTTCGTTTTGTTGAGGAAGGGATCCAATCAGGGAAGAAGGAAAAAAAACTACTCATTCAAACTCTTATTTTTTCAGAGAGCAAAACCATTCGGAAATTATCTCTATGCATAACTTCCTGGAGGAGGCGACGTCCACTCCGTGAGAAAATGGGCAACCTTTGCCAGCATGACCAGGTCAAGAGAGCCTGTCAGGAAACCATACAGATCCCCGGGGACCTGAGCCTTGATTTTCTCATCTGTAAAATGGAGCTAGCACGGCCTACCTTGAGGGTAGCTGTCCAGTCGATCTTCTATATCAGGCGTGGGGAACGTCCGGCCCCGCAAATCATGTGGTCTGGCCCTGCCCAGGCATTAGGGGTGAGTTAATTAAATGTTTGACCAAATATAGCAGACTGACTTTTAAGTTGATAATTTTGTATGGCCCGCAAATGACGTTATAAATATCCAAATGGCCCTTGGCAGAAAAGAGGTTCCCCACCCCTGGTCTATATGAAAGTGCCCAGCACACAGCTTGGCTCACAGTCAAGGCCCCAAAGAGTGGGAGGGGTGGAGGGGCTGGTCTTTTCTGGGCTTTTCCAACTCCGTTTTCAGGATGCTCAGCTGCTTGAATGGGCATCAAGAGAGACTGAGGTGACTCCACCCCTGGCCGCTGCGTTAGGGCACGGTCTACCAAAGGAAAATCTGAAATAGCGTTTGCCCAGATCTTTCTTTACTTGTGTATTTACTTACCTGGAAAAAGTGTCCCAAAATATACACCAGTGAAATTACTTGGGGGCCTACACTTGACATATCATGGTGGCTGAAAAGAATAGACCTAAATGACATTGAGACTCCCTGAAGCTTGGCTGACATGGCTCAGTGGTTGAGCACTGACTCATGAACCAGGAGGTCAAGGTTCAATTCCTGATCAGGGTACATGCCCTGGTTGTGGGCTCAATCCCCAGTAGGGAGCATGCAGAAGGCAGCTGATCAATGATTCTCTCTCATCATTGATGTTTGTATCTCTCACCTCCTCTTCCTAACTCTCCAAAATCAATAAAAATAAAATTTTTTAAAAAAGGACTCCCTAAAAATCATACTTATGTAATACTTGTGCACTGCCCCTGGGGGTGATGGGCTTAGAAGGGAGCTAGGATTCCTGAGGAAGAGCAGGTGGGGATGAAATTAAGGTAGTCCCAAAAACCTGGTTCCAGGAAGCTGATCCCCAATTGATTTCAGAAAATCTTTCTTCTATCACCCTCTCTCTGCAAATGGAATGACAAAATAATGTCCTATGCCCAGAGGTTTATTAATTGGGGGCTGCAGAGGCAGAGGAATAAAGTGGCCTTAAGAAGCCCTCATGGTAGAAAAAAAACGAAGTGTCCAGCCACAGATGAATGGAGAAACAAAATGTGGTCTATCCACACACTGGAGTATTGCTCAGCCATAAAAAGAAAGCACTGATATATTCTACGATTTGTAGGAACCTTGAAAATATTATGCTGCATGAAAGAAGCCAGACACAAAAGGCCCCCTATTATTATCAGGTCAGTGGGGTAACAAGCACCGCCCAAAAGAAGAAAAGCCCATTCCATAAGGAAATGTTCTCAACTTCGAGGAAAGATGGCACAGAAACGCAGGCAAAGCCTCCTGCAGCCCGTGGAGTCAGGCCTCTCTAACCCGGTCCGAAGAGAGGAGCTACTGGGAAAGCAAAACATCTGCAAAAAAATAGCAATCCAAGGCCCTCTGACCCAAAGGAAAATCTGAAATAGCGTTTGCCCCAAATCTCCAGGATCGGGAAAGGAAATGGGAACCATATGCTACCCATCACCACAAGAAGAAGGCATGCCAGGGAGAAGGTCTCCAGTGACCCCAAACAAGTTACTGAGCTTCACCGAACCCCTCCATAAAATGGGTTCGTGGTGGGATACGGGAAACTGTGTGGTCCATGTTAAAATTTGAGTTCAAATGCCAAGAAAATAGGCTTGGCCCACCCCACCTGGCCCATCCATCCCCTCCTCCTGAGGGAGGTGCCTCCCCACCCACCAGCCCATGAAGGAGACGGCAGAAAGTTTTCCTAGGGGCTGGGTTATGCTGTCCTATCTCCCTCCCCTCCTCCTCCCATCCAAACTCCACTCTTCAGTCCGTTCTTCAAGACTCTGCACAAATGACACCTCCTTCAGGGAGCCTCCTGGACTGACACCAGGCAGAAGGGATTTCTCCAGAACCCCCACTGCCCTCTGCTCCCTTCATTCCCATAACACTTATTCCTCCAGGAATTTCTCAACAGGGTACTCCTGGCGTTTAAGACAGGGCAATTCTTCATGTCTGCCAAACATCTGGCCTGCTTGGAGGACATTTGGCATCCCTGGCTCCTGCTCCCCAAAGCCAGGCATGGTGAGCATCATTTTGAAACCAAAACTCGCCCCACACTTTCCCAAACACTGGCCGGGAAGTTGGGACCACCCCTGATGAGACCTGCAGTTATTAGTAAATATATTAGGCTACCAGACCATTAACAACCTGGGGGAAAAAAGACAAGCCTAAGCTGATCAGCATCACCACCAGGCCTGCTTGGATCTGTGTCCTCACAGGCTGGTTTAGTAAACAAATCTGGACTCCTCGAGAAGCTGAGGGTGGCCTTACAAGAGGCCCTGCTCTAGAACAGGTGATCAAGTACAAAGGTTCTAGGACCTGACATATCTGGGTTCACTGTGTAACCCTGGGCAAGTTACTTAACCTCTCTGAGCCCCTCCATAAACTCCTAGCAACACTGCAGGATTATGTCAAGCCTCAATCTTCTCATCTCTACAATGGGGATAAAAATCTCAAGTCTCATAGGATACTTTTAGACATTAAATGAGATAATGTAAATAACACACAGTAGAGTACTTAGGAGCTCATCAAATGGTGGCCGTTTTTTATTTTAAAATGTGTCGTGTGCTCTCTGCAAATGGCTGCTTTCTATATAGAAAGGGTTTAAGAGAGCAATCTAAATGGAGGGTCCAGGCTCAGCAAGAAGCTGCATTTGCATAGCACATACACTGTTTATTCTCAAATTGCATGTTTTTGTGGGGTGGCTTGGAGAAGGGGTCTAGCTCTCCCAAAGCCCTCCCCTTCCTATGGCCCTGCCTCCCCCTAGGAACAAGGATGCCTGTGAGGACACAGAGCTATCTTCTTCACTGGAGGGCAAGCAGAGCCAGGAGAGGGGAGTAGTAACTGACTGCACCGCTCTAGGGCACAAGAAGTTTCTATCCCTAGGACTGTGGGGACTACCAGACTGAGGACGGCAAAAGTTCCCTCCAAGCAGGTGGACACTGCATGTCCCACCCTGAGGCCAGCATGCTCCTCTCTTGCCCACCCAAACTCCACCCTCCTGCCCCAACCTTATGGGGGACATAGGAGGGGCTGAAGTGCATCCTCTTCAGCACCAACTGAGAGCAGCCAGATGGCTGGCAAAGATGTGAAAACACCCTACTTCCCAAACTAGGCAGTGCAGGAGATAGGGAGCCAGGAAAAGGTCAAGGCTGGAGCGGGTGGCAACCCAGGCATCAAGACCCAGTGTTGTGGGCTGAGCCCGGCATCCCCGCGTCCTCAGAGTCAAGCAGAGGATGCCGGTGAAGGCACCTCTCTGCACGCACAGCTAGCGTGCTGCGGCCCCGAGGTGAATTTAGGTCAAAAGGACCAAGGCTGTGAGGTTCCAGCCTAGAGACTTGAGGAGGGGGGCGGGGACAAAGGGCCGACAAGAGAGGCAACGGTCCCGGCCCCACAACTGCTACCCTAGGGTCGTGCTGCCAGGTGTCCAACTTCCCAGGGCCGGCGTTTGCCCCCAGGACTAGCGGGGTGCGGGGGTGGGGTGCTCCAATTCCGTGGGCCCTCTCCTTCCCTGCGCGCTCCAGCTACCCACACCTGTCAAACGCGAGGCGGTGGGCCTAGGCTGCCTCGGGCCCCGGGGACCTCGGTTCCAAACTCCGGGACCGCCCCTGCTACACCGGGCAGGGCGCTGTCCCGCCGCCGAGAGGCCACCCCGAGGCCCCGGCACTCAGAGGATGCGGAGGAAGGGGCGCCGGGGACCTCGCCCCCACGTGGCGGGGCGTGAGACAGCGCACGTGGGGTCCCCTTAGCGGAGGGGACCTGGGGCCGACCTCAGGGCTTTGTCTGCAATCCTGGCAGTGGTCGCCCCGCCCCGAGGCCGAGGGCGCCGAAGGGGCCGGGGTTGCGGTGGCTGCGTCCCCCGCTCGCTACCCGGCTCCCGCCAGCTCACCTGAGCTCCGCGTCGCCACTGCTGCCGCCGCCGCCAAGGCCGCCGCCGCCTCCCGCGCTCCGCACCCCTGGCTCGGCTGGGCTCTGCTCGGCTCTGCGCTGCTCCAGCAGGCGCGCGGGGGGCGGAGGCGGGAGGAGCCGCCCCGGTCCCTGCACGGGCGCGACGCCGCCCCGGGCTGCGCGGGGATTGGCCGGGGCCGCTGGAAACCCGCCCGCGCCCGCCGCTCTCGGCGCGTCCCCGCCGTTTGGCCCAGCGCGGGGGAGGGCGAGGAGGCGGGAGCCCGCAGAGAGGAAAGTAGCAGCGAGGCGGAAAGAATAAGAAAAGGAGGGGGTTGCGGCCGGGCCGGGAAGGGGTGGGAGGAGGCCGCGGACCAAGGAGGGTGGGGGAGACCCACCGAGGGCACGAGCGCGGGAGGCTACGCTGCAACTTAGGCCCCGCCCGCCGCGCGCACCTGCCCCGGTTCTCCGCGTGGCGGCCGCGGCACCCTTCGGGAGGTTGGTTTAGTTTTGTTTAGCCACACGAGGGAACTGCAGGGTGGCGGCTGAGCCCCAGAAAGTTTCCCGAGGCTGCGGGACACCCATTTGGGGGAACCCCCTTCCACACCCACTTCCCCTCCACCCCCCGTCACTGCTCAGGGCCCGTCCTAAATGCTGGGGGATCGTGTACCTTCCCCACCCCCCACTCTACCTGGATGTACCAAACTACACGAAACCAATGAAGTCTGGCTTTTTCCGAAGACTGCTTAGATGCTTTGTATGGAAAACATTCTTCCCAAACGGCCACCCCTTTCAGCGTCCTACTTTCCTGACCCTTAATAAGTGTGTGTTTAGGGTCCCAGCTGGGTATCAGCGCTGCCGGGAGAGGGGAGGGAAAGACATCAAGGACTGCCAGACCTTCCCGCCTTGGGTGGTTGGGGAAACCCCGTCCTGAACCGAGAATTACGGAGGGCGTGTCTCACAGACCCTGCCAAGCAAGCAAAAGAGGAATCAAGAGTTTAAAAGGGAGTCGAGCCAAATTAATGAAAGGTTCAAAGTCCTCTTGTCAACTGAGTGGATTTGCAGGACGTTTAGCTTGTCTGGTATTTCCAGGCTCCCCGGGCGCTTACAAACAATGTAGAGCGTTCCATTAGATGAACATCCCTCCTGATGTTATTGGGCATGCAAGCGTTTGTTGGGAATAGAAAAGACCTGGGGCCCAGCGAGCGTGGCTCAGTGGTTGACCTATGAACCAGGAGGTCAAGGCTGGGTTCCCCTTCAGGGCATGTGTCAGGGCATATGCTGGATCCCCAGTGGGGGGCGTGCAGGAGGCAGCCTATCAATCATTGATATTTCTCTCATCATTGATGTTTCTATCCCTCTCCTTTCCTCCCTGAAATGAGAGAGAGAGAGAGAGAGAGAGAGAGAGAGAGAGAGAGAGAGACACACCTGGGAACAAACATCCTAACTGATCATCAGGGGAGTAGATCAATGAAACGTGTCACAGTCATTTGATGAATGTTGTAAAGTTTTATGCCTTTTACTTATAAATGGATTTGAAGCAAATAGCAAAATGTTGTCAACTCTGAATGGTGAATGCATAATTCTGTATTTTCCTATTTTCTTCTCCCAAAATATGTATTGAGGCTGACAGGGAATATTCTGAATATGTCTAACTTTGTGACAGAGGTCAGCAAACTTCTTCTGTAAAGGGCCAGCAAATATTTTAGGCTTTGCAGACCATGTGTCTGTTGGCAAAAACTCAGCCATTCTAGCAGCCCTAGACAAAAGAAAATGAATGTGTGTGGCTGTGTTCCAATGAAACTTTATTTACAACACTGAAAGTTGAATTTCACATAATTTTCAGATCACAAAATATTGTTTTTTCAAACACTTAAAATGTATAAACCCTTCTGAGCTAATAGGCCCCATGAAAACTTGTTGAATGCCAGATTTAACCCCTGCTTTACTAAAGAAACCAAAATAGATACTGGTTGATGCCTTTTCCTGTTACATGTTAAAATATACAATTCTGTGTGTTTACATTGTGTTACTGAATTGCCTGTGTTTTATTAAACTAGCAAACAGGCAGAAACTTAGTTATACTAGTACGTACAGCTGTGAAAGTTAGAAGCCAATTATGTGAGAAAGGTAAAAAAGAGTCCATTCAAATCTAAACTCTAGCCCAAAATCAACTTCTGGAAGAATTTCCTTAAATGCTGTGACCCGGGCCCTCCTTGTCCTCTCCTCTCTGATCTCCTATAGCAAGGACTGTACCATTTATTTGATGCTCAACTACCCTGTCATGATTCTTTACTTTTTAAATATATATATTTTTTTATTGATTTCAGAGAGGAAGGGACAAGGAGAGATAGAAACATCAATGATGAGAGGGAATCATTGATCAGCTGCCTCCTGCAAGCCCCCACTGAGGATCGAGCCTGCAACCCGGTCATGTGCCCTGACTGGGAATCGAACTGTGACATCCTGGTTCATAGGTCGATGCTCAATCACTGAGCCACGCTGGCTGGGCTACTGTTTACTTTTCACTAATGCATTCTGACTTGCCAATAGAGCTATAAATTCCTGGAATAAAAATAGGTACTACAGCTGATTCATTTGTTTACATTCAGCTTTGTGGTTGAAAACAGTGTGGAGTCATGCAGACCTAGTTCAGAACCCAGCTTTGATAGTTATCAGCTCTGTGGCCTTGGACATGTGACTGGTTTCATCAGCTGTCAAATGGGGATAATAAACCTAGGGCACAGGCTGGGCTTGGGGTGTAAATACAATGGTGTGCGTAAAGATCATAGCTCAGTGCCTGGCATATAAACACTCAAAAACATTTGGCAGAGAGCAAAAGCCCCATCAACCGTGTGCCTTTCTTATTAAAGTGAATTAGAACAACTGGCAGAGAACATCACAAGGGTCTTTCATTGACATTAAGCCCCTCTTGTGATAAGAATCATCCCACTCAAAAACCACATTCTTCTCAGCAACAGGAGAATAAGAATTGGCTTTGCTTTTTGAGGCTTCCCCTCCAGGAACACCAGAAAAAAACTATGCTAGGCAAACAGAGCTTGTTGCCTTGACAAGAGTGCCAAGAAAATAATCAAAGCATCCGAATCTTCTTCTTAAGAAAACTTGGATAGTTCCTGAGGAGGTGCTGAAAAGTAAGACTTTAAAGGATCTCACCCATTAGGCAGAGCTCCTGCCAAGGCTCTGTCCTCTCCTTCCTGAACTGTTCGGTATTCTAATTGTGTTGTTCACTGAAGGTTCCACCTCCCAAACCTTGAACATCCAGGTAGAGACATAAGTCACACCATTATGCACTGAATTCTTCCCCAGTCAACAGGACATAGAAAAATGCTGGCCAAAAAAAAAGACCCTGAGAAGTTTAAACCCAGCAGGCAGTGAGGTTGGTATGTTTGTTAGTCCCAGACACAAACAACAGTATAAAAGGGGAAGTCAGCGGAGGCATAGACTAAGTTCTTCATTTGTCATAGGTGTACTATGAGAAAGAACAAAATCAGTGTAACCACCAAAAACATCAGGACAAATTTTTTTTTTTAAATATATTTTATTGATTTTTTACAGAGTGGAAGGGAGAGAGTTAGAAACATCACAAAGGCTGCGGAGGTTGCCACAGGCTTTCCCTAGTGGAAGGGAGTCAGAGGCTCCTGAATGCACTGAGCCCCAGTTCTGACTGCAGTGAACCCCAGTTCCAGGTGAGCCCCTGGGGACCCACGCTCTTGTGGGGGGAGTCTGGACTCTCGGGCGGAGACTCGGGAGCCGGGAAGGCAGAGGTCTGAAGGCACGCACGTGCGCGCAAGGGCAAGGCTGACGGGAAGCCAAGACTGAGACTCCACCCCATCCAAGCTGAGCACAGAGGCTATTGCAATTTGGCAAGTCTAATCCTATAAGGCTGTCTCCAGCACTGAACTTCTCCCACCATAGACACAGCTGATCCTTACAGCCAACTGGCCTGGAGGTCAATTCTTCCCAGTGATACCAACAACAATCAAGACTTAATTACAACAAGGCTGTACACACAGTCCACAAAGGGGTGCACCAAGAGTGTCCACCTCAGGTTAACTGGGGAGGCAGACCCACTGGGCCATATAGGAAACCTAGCACACAAATCTACCTTACCAACTCAGGGAAGCAATGAAAATGCGGCGTCAAAGAATCAGATCACAAACGAAAGAAATGGAGGAAAACAAACGACTGGATATAGAATTCAAAACCACGGTTATAAGGCTTTTTAAGAATATCCTAGAAAAGGCCGATAAATATAACGAGACCCTCGAAGATATGAAAAAGGACCAACTAGAAATTAAACATACACTGACTGAAATAAAAAATATTATACAGAGACCCAAAAACAGACAAGAGGAACACAAAAATCAAGTCAAAGAATTGAATTACAAAGAAGCAAAAAACACTCAACCGAAAAAGCAAAAAGCAAAAAAAAAAAATCCAAAAAGTTGAAGATAATGTAAGAGGACTCTGGGACTACTTCAAGCGTACCAACATCAGAATTATAGGGGTGCCAGAAGAAGAGAGAGAGCAAGATACTGAAAACCTATTTGAAGAAATAATGACCGAAAACTTCCCCCACCTGGTGAAAGAAATAGACTTACAAGTCCAGGAAGCCCACAGAACCCCAAACAAAAGGAATCCAAAGAGGACCACACCAAGACACATCATAATTAAAATGCCAAGAGCAAAAGACAAAGAGAGAATATTAAAAGCAGCAAGAGAAAAACAGTTAGTTACCTACAAGGGAGCACCCATACGACTGTCAGCTGACTTTTCAACAGAAACTATGCAGGCCAGACGGGAGAGGCAAGAAATTTTCAATGTGATGAATAGCAAGAACCTACAACCAAGATTACTCTACCCAGCAAAGCTATCATTCAAAATTGAAGGGCAGATAAAGAGTTTCACAGACAAGAAAAAGCTAAAGGAGTTCATCACCACCAAACCAGTATTATATGAAATGCTGAAAGGTATTCTTAAAGAAGAGGAAGAAGAAAAAAGTAAAGATAAAAATTATGAACAACAAATACATATCTATCAACAAGTGAACCGCCCTAACTGGTTTGGCTCAGTGGATAGAGCGTCAGCCTACGGACTGAAGGGTCCCAGGTTCGATTCCAGTCAAGGGCATGTACCTTGGTTGCGGGCACATCCCCAGTCAGGGGTGTGCAGGAGGCAGCTAATCGATGTTTCTCTCTCATCGATGTTTCTAACTCTCTATCCCTCTCCCTTCCTCTCTGTAAAAAAGCAATAAAATATATTTTAAAAAAAAACAAAAAACAAGTGAACCTAAAAATCAAGTGAATTAAAAACCTGAGGGACAGAATAATCTGGTGAATATAATAGAATCAGGGGCATAGAAAGGGAGTGGACTGATAATTCTCAGGGGGAAAGGGGTATGGGGGGGTTCATGAAGAGACTGGACAAAAATCATACACCCATGGATGAGGACAGTGGGGGGGAGGTAAGGGCAGAAGGTGGGGTGGGAAATGGGTGGAGGGGAGCTATGGGGGGAAAAAGGAGAAATAATTGTAATAATCTGAATAAAGATTTATTTAAAAAAAAAAACAAAAAAACCCTAAGTAACTTACAATAGTGCGCTCCGTAAGTGTCAAGCTATTTGTTCCCACTGCCCCATGGCTGGAAACACTCAACACCAAATCTGCTGGGTAGAAATCCCACCATGCCAAGCCACTGGGTCTGGTCACACCTTTCTTCTCCTCCCCTTTGAGAATACATCCTGAGATCCCTTATAAACCAAATGCCCACTGGCTACTTAGCTGCAATTTCCTCCTCACCAAATCCTTTCCCCCATTTAAGCAAATCATCAATTTTTATACCCCTAATTATACCAGTCTGACTCTTACTTCCCCCACCAGGAAAAAAAAAAAAAAGCTAATTAGCTGTAACCCAGACATGTTCTGAGTTTGGGGATCACTGATGTTTCCAACTTTCCTTTTAACCCACTGTAGGCCCTGACAACAAATCTAAGTCACAGATGACAGGGAGCCATGGCCTCTTGATATTAGCTTTGGATTCCATCCTGCCAGGATGAACGAGCAATCCGAGAGCAGAGTCGGGCATGCAAACTGCATTTGCACAGGGCTCTGTGCATTAAGAGCCCTTTGCATTCTGTATTAAGGCTCTGCTTAATATATAGGCCCTGTATTTTTACTTTGCATTGGGCCCCACAAATGATGTAGCCAGTCCTGGTCAGGTTGGCTGCATACCTGAAGGGTCAGCTGAGCAACCTTGCCACACCTCTTGGACCTTCTTACACTGAGGCAGAGGGATTAAGATCACTTCTTAGATTGGGAGGATCTAATCAATGTTTAAATACATTGAATAGCCCTAACTGGTTTGGCTCAGTGGATAGAGCATCAGCCTGTGGACTGAAAGGTCCCAGGTTCGATTCCGGTCAAGGGTATGTACCTTGCTTGCGGGCACATCCCCAGTAGGAGGTGTGCAAGAGGCAGCTGATTGATGTTTCCAGCTCTCTCTCCCTCTTCCTTCCTCTCTGTAAAAAATCAATAAAATATATTTTAAAAAAAATAAATTGAATATATTTGGAAGAATAAGAAGAAACTGATATAGTTATGGTAACCTCTGGGGAGGAGGAATTCTTCAAATTTAAGGAAAGATTTTTAAACATCAACATACCAATTAATGTCTCTATCTCCACATTGAATCTCTTGTTTCCAGAGCAGCCATCTTTGGCCAGCAAACACACTCTAGTGAGTGGGAGTCGTTTTACTCTGCTTCAGAGAGCTTTGGAGATAAATTATTTCCCATCGGAAGGCTTAAATTGAACAGAGAAAGAACCAATGATAGAAGCTGCAAAATTCGGTTGGTGTCTTGTTGCTGTTTTGGACTTCAAACGGGCTTTTCTGTGAACACTCAAGGATAGCAAGTTCATGAACAGAAAGAGCAATGATCAGTGTCTGCTTAATTACAGGGTTGAGTAAATTAGATGCACTGTGTGTTTGAGTGATGGCATCTACACAGCTCTGAGCTTCAGACGCTTTCTTAATTTATAATCATCTTATTCATGATGAATTCCTAGACTTAAGGGCTCACCAGCCCTCATATATAGTTACCAGAGGCCTGGTGCATGAAAATTCATGCACTGGAGCGGGGGGGGGGGGGGGGGGGGGGGAGGGGGGGGCGCGCGGGGTCCCTCAGCCCGGGAGCCCTCAGGGGTGGGAGGCAACCCGGCGATCAGGGGAAGGTGACACCACATCACATCTCTGCTGCTGCCACTGCTGGCAGCACAAGCCTGGGCCGGCCCTGGTTACCTGAGCCTCGGGCAGCCCTGGGTGGCTGGGAGGCTGAGGGGACTGGATGCCGCCATCTTTGAGGGTGTGACAGTCAATTAGCATATCCCTCCTTATTGGCTGTGGGCACCGCCATCTTTTGCAATGGCATGAGGGTCAATTAGCATATTCCCTCTTTATTAGCTAGGATAGAAAAAATATACCCAGGCAGAAGATATAAGAAAGTCAACACCAAGAGAGTGAATGAAATATGCTTGTCATTGGTCCAAAAACTATAAACACATCTTTTCCTTCCTAACTCCAGTCAGGGACCAACATGTATTCAGGAGCACATAGGGGCCCACAAAAGCACCATTCAATCCTACAAAGCAGGGATGCTTCAGAAAATTCAAGCAACAGAAACACCTGTGTTGACCTCTTTACAAGATCTACCAGTATCCAAAAGGGGTTTTGCCTGAGAATATGTGTAAACAAATGTACATAATGATGGAGAGATAGCACAATTTCTAATAAGATATTGGCAATTCCGCCCAGAAAGAACATAATCTTTAACACTTACACTAACAGGTGTTTATTAACAAAAATTTGATGTCTTTGCTACCAGAAGGAAAAGGGAGAACAAAACAAATATGTATATTCTAGCAGCAAAATAAGAAAACCAGCCCGAATGCAGTCTATTGACAAAACAGATATAAAAAACATCAGTTAGCCCAACCAGCATGGCTCAGTGGTTGAGCATCAACTTATGGTCACGGTTCAATTCCCAGTCAGGTTGTGGGCTCGATCCCCAGTGTGGGGAGTGCAGGAGGCAGCCGATCAATGATTTTCTCATCACTGATGTTTCCCTCTCTCTCTCTCTCTCTCTCTCTCTCTCTCTCTCTCTGAAATAAAAAAAAATATATATTAAAACACGCACACACACACACAAAAAAAACATCATTTATGTGGAGCGAGTGTAAACAAGTCCAAAATCTTGTGCTCTGCATCATGGCCCCCAGGGACATTCTCACTAGAGGTGATTTATCAAGGGCACCCCGTGAGCGGGCAGTTCCTGATGTAGCTGCCGGAAGAGCATCGCACAGCGGTTTCTCTCCTGGGTCTTCCCCAGAGTGTGGTAGAGTCGGGCCTGGAAGTAAACGACATCTCTGATTCGCTCTTTGCAGTCGACCTTGGCAAAATAGTTCTTAGCTTCATTGAGATTCTCAATGGCGGCCTCCAGAGCTGATGGAAAAGGGGGGAAATACCACACCCATTTAACTCAACACTTCACATAGTTCCCAAAATTTAATATCTACTTTTATTGATTTAACAAGTACCAGACACTTTTTAAAAAACGTTAAATTTTGTGTTTATTAGCTCTTAAACACATATTTATCTTTTAATTTTTCAGTTAGTTTACTTTCAGTATTATTTTGTATTGGCTTCAGGTGTACAGCATAGTGATTAGACAATCGTCTACTTTACAAAGTGCTGCCCCTGATATTTCCAGTACCCACTTGGCACCATCCACAGTTATCGCAGTATCAGTGACTATGCTCCCTATGCTGTACAGATACTTCTATATTCAACTCTTTGAGGAGGAAAAAAACCACTAGAGTCAGGTTTTATAAAGGGTCTTTAGTCTTGACTTCCTGCCCGGTGCCTAATTCTACAGGGTAAATAGCCACTCATTTGCCTTCAGCCTTCACGACAAACATGCATGTGAAAGCGCTTTAAATGCTGCCTGAAATTTTAACATAAAGTTGTGAACACTCAGAACTTAAATACTGTCCCAAATTTAATGTCTTTTCTTTTTCCAGGTCCCATATTTTAGAAGTTTTCTGCAATAGCATTGCCTAACAACCTTTGTACGGCTTCCTACCTTCTGCTTTGTTCGGTGGATCATAGTAAGCTGCTGAAGCCACCTGGCACTTGGCCACCAAGAACATGGCCCGGCCTTTGTCCAGGACAGCTCCGTCAGCCAAGATGGGCTCAATGGCCATGTGGAGAAGACTTAGGGCCTGTTCTGGGATTCCAAGGATGAGCTGAAAAAGAAACATCGTGGCGCTGTACGCACTCACAGGCACTACCCACTCCGGAAGGGCTTCCTTTCTGGTCCTTCTCTCCTGAGGCCATGTCTGGCTTAGCTTCTCCCTGACAAGTACTACATTTAATGTGCACCATCCTCTTAGAAAACATAAGGTGTGATGATCTGATTTCAGATGACGATAGATACAGTAGGGAGTAGTTATTCACACTATGGGAAAGTTTTGTCTTTACTAAAAGAATCAACACCAAAATCCTTTAGATTGGCGATTCCAAAGGGTTGAATTAGCTGTATAAGGATCACTGGAGGAAGAGGAGACACTAAGAAAATATCTCAAAAGTATATAATAAAAGAAACAACAGGGAATTAAAATGATATGCTAGAAAACATCTACTTAACACAAAAGAAAGCAGTAATGGCGGATCTGAGGAACAAAAAAGATGTAAGACATATAGGAAAAATTAGCAAAATAGAATAAGTCCATTCTCATGCATAATTGTTAAATTAAATGAATTAAACTTTTCAATTAAAAGAAAGACTGACAGAATAGATTAAAAAGAATATAATCTTATGATTACAGGAGAAAAAAAATCCTCAACAAATATTAGCAAACCAAATCCAGCAGCATATTAAAAGAATTGTACCCCACAACCATCTGGGATTTATCCCAGGAATCCAACAATAGCTCAATATAAAAAAGTCAATCAAGTTAAACTGAATTATTATACGTTAGCAATTCTACTCTTAAGTATACCCAAGAGAAATAAAACAATATCCACACAAAAACTTGTACATGAATGTTGAGATCAGCTATTCTTAATAGCCAAATGGTGAAACCACCCAATGGTCCATCAACTGATGAATAGATAAATGAAACATGTATACATTCAATAGAATATGATTCAGCTGTTAAAAGGGATATAGTACATGCTACAACATGAATGAACCCTGAAAAGATTACACTAAATCAAGAAGCCAGACACAAAAGGCCAGATATTGTATGATTTCATTACATGAAATACACAAAATAAGCAAATTCATAGAGACAGACAGACGGAGCTGTCCTGGTTCATAGGTCGACACTCAACTACTGAGCCACAGCAGCTGGGCATGAACTTTAAGAAAAAATTATTCAGCCCTGACCGGTTTGGCTCAGTGGATAGAGCGTCGGCCTGTGGACTCAAGGGTCCCAGGTTCAATTCTGGTCAAGGGCATGTACCTTGGTTGCAGGCACATCCCCAGTGGGAGGTGTGCAGGAGGCAGCTGATCGATGTTTCTCTCTCATCAATGTTTCTGGCTCTCTCTCCCTCTCCCTTCCTCTCTGTAAAAAAATCAATAAAATATATTTTTTAAAAAATTATTCAGTCTATAAATATTAAAAGCCTACTATATTCAGGGGTCCTCAAACTACAGCCCGCGGGCCACATGCGGCCCGCCGAGGACATTTATCCAGCCCGCCGGTGCCACTGCCTGTCCTGCTTAGCAGCCGACTTGTCCCGGGCCCGCAGTGCGCATAGGAATTTGTTCATAGTTGTTTTTTAAACTATAGTCCGGCCCTCCAACGGTCTAAGGGACAGTGAACTGGCCCCCTGTTTAAAAAGTTTGAGGACCCCCTAGGTCCTACTAGGTACCATGGGATACAGCAGGGAAAAAACAAGTGTCCCTTCTCTCATAGCCTTTCCATTCTACAAAGGGAGATAGAAAGCAAACATTAAAAAAATTTTCATTTACAAAACCTTTCAATGAACATATGACTCCCTCACTTCTTTATTCTACTCATCCCCTTGTTAAATCAAGCATAGCTCTGGACCAGCTAACCATTAATATGATGCACATGTCCTCAATGAAGAGGCGAGTCCCCTTGACTAAATACGCAGCCAGTGCCACTGGGAGGTGTCAGCCTGTCACCAAGTTCACAGCTCCAGATTTCCATGAAAGGCCTGCCATGGAGACTGCATTCCCATACTTCAATAGTGAGAAGTGAAAGCTCATTATTATCCTTTTCAAAACCAAAAAGTAGTACCAGATTTGCCAGTTCTTGAGTACAAATATGTGCTAAAACAAATAAAAACAAAACAAAACACAGAGATCAGCTTACCTGGGCAAAGGCCAAGTTCAACACTGTCTCAGAGGCCAAGTACTGTAGTCGGTACTCCTTGGAGAGGGCCAGCGCCTGCAGGAGCACGGGCAGTGCAATGGTAGGGGAGGAAGATCGCCAATACAGCTCTGCCACAGACAGCAGGACACTGCCCGCAAACAGGAGGACATGGATGAGAATTTCCACCACAAGGCACCATCTGTGAGATGCACGAGAGACCCCCTCTTACCTGATCACCATTTCCGTGTTCCTGATTTTCTGACAATGAATCAATAATTTCTGTAAAAGCTTGTGTGCCTCTGTCATTTGATTCTGAGCCTGTAGTACAACTGCTTTTCTGCACAAACAAAATAAACATAAGTGGTTACGTTGATGTTTTGCAAGGGTTAGAAGTATAGTCACTTTCAGGGTTAGAATTCCTATTTCCTCAATTATAATGTAATTGAACCCCCAAAGGGAAGAACTGTGCCTAATAAAATTTTTGTTAAAAGAGGAAAAAGATTGTGTTTATAAGCACAGATGTGTACACACACACACACACACACACACACACACACACACACAAGATCAAAGTCTGGAACTATTGATATCACAATGTTGGTGATTATCTCTGGGTGGTACTGATTTTCTCCATTCTGCTTATCTGTATTTTCTCATTTCCTGTAATAAATATATAATAAATAGGAAAAAGGTTTTTTCTGCCCTGGCTGAGTGGCCCAGTAGTTTGGAGCATCATCCTGTATACTAATAGGTTGCGGATTTGGTCCCAGATCGGGGCATGTATGGGAGGCAACCAATGTTTCTCTCACATTGATGTCTCTTTCTCTCTCTTTTTGTCCGCTACCACGCCCCTTCCTCTCTCTAAATATATCTCAGTGAGATGAGAAATTTTTAAAAAAGAAAAAAGGTTTTTCCTAAGCTAAAGTTGATAAATTCACATGCAAAACATACAAGAATAAAGCCATTTGAGAATGAATTCATTCTGGGTTGGAGTTCTCCACGTTTCTTACCTATATACACCCTCAGTGCTATGAAGAGCTGTGATTCCTGTAACAAGTGAATCAGCCAAGTGATATTTGCCATCATGCATTGCTCTGTCAAACTGTATTTTCTGATCACATAGCATCCATAACTAATAAGAAAAAATATAATTAGGGACAAATGGCAAGTGTTCACCTAATTATTCAACAGAGATAGAAAAGAATTTAGGCTTGCTTAGCAAATATCCTTAAAATTCAAACATTTTTAATTTTTGCTATTTAAAAAATATTTCAAGTATGGCCCTGGCCAGTGTAGCTCAGCTGGTCAGCGGTCATCCCATGCACCGAAAGACTGCTGGATCTATTCCCAATCAGGGCACATGCCGGGTTGTAGGCTCAATCTCTGGCAGGGGGTGTGCAGGAGGCAGCCGACTGATGTTTCAATCTCACATGGATGTTTCTCTCTCTCTCTCTCTCTCTCTCTCAAAATCAATAAAAAATATTTTTAAAAAACATTTCAAGTATGTGAACAAGCATTAATAAAAAATAAACACACGTGTGCGAATCATCAACTTTGTCAAATCCCAACATTTTGCTTTCTTTCCTTCAGATACTATTAAGACTACTAAAGTACTTTACAATTTCTACTCCCTTCTCTATTTTTCCAAAGTAAGCACTTGATTTGGTATCTATCATTCCCACTTATGTTCTTATACTTTTACAACACACATACTTATCCTTAAACAGTATGTAGTATGATCTTGCACGTTTTTAACTTTGTATAAATAAATAGTATCATACTGCATGCATCCTTTGACAACTTGCTTTTAAGCTCAACATTATTTGGGGGGTTTACACATATTAATAAAGAAATTATAGTTCATTCCTTTTCATTAATAGTTTTCAATTATATGAATATGCAACAGCTTATCTATTCTCCGGTTGATGGGTAGTTAGGTGGTATCAATTTTTCACTTTTCTGAAAAATGCTGCAATAAACATTTTCACATACCTCTCCTGGTACACGTTTATCTCAGGTGTACAGCAAGCAGAGGAAATGCTGGGTTGTAGTACATATGCGCTTCACTTTAATATAGAAGCCATTTGTTCTTTAAATGGACTGTACTAGTTTACAGCCCCTACCAGGAGCCTATGGCATTCCTCCCTGCTCCACACTCTCACCGACAGTTGTACTGTCAGGTATTTTTACTTTGGGCCAATCTGATGGGTATGAAATATCTCATTATTGTTTTAATTTGTAGTTCCCTGACCACTGGCCAGGGTGAGCATTTTGTAATCTATCTATCTGCCATACAGTATTTTTTCCTATAAACTGTAAATGAAATTGTATCTTTATTTTACTGTACTCCTTCTTATAGCTAGAACGGCAATGGAAATTATTTCACCCTATTAGCACTACCATGGAACCACACTTCATCCTTAGGTGCTATCTTCTGTCTTGTTTCCCCTCTGGGTGCTCTGAGTTCACATCTCAGCACAGCTCACATGCAGATAGGTGCTCACACCTTATCTAACCACCTACGTGAATGACCACCCCAGGGACCAGCAGTGGGAGATTCCCAGGCCTCAATCCCTGAAGACTAAACATGGGAAGGGAAGGAAGAGAAAGAAGGCCCTGTAACAGTTTTTTCAGCCCCTTCAGAGATGAAAGCCAGTTCAGTAAGAAACAGAAGGCCTAGGACTGCTTTATAAAGGTCATTCCCTCTGGGCACAGCATCTTCCCACAAGGTTATTCAGTTCTGGGAGGAAAAGATTAGAGTTGCCAAGTACAAGACAAAATAACAAAACTGAGACCTAATTCTTGATCTATTGAAGGACATTGATAATTTCTTTTCTTATTCCTGTACAGTTGGAGATATTAAGAATACTAATTTAAAACCATGAAGACAAGATGGGGGGAAGTACCCTGCTTTAAATCTTTTCTCAGAGTTTATTTCTCAGGCTTCTGAAGAGAGTTTACAGAGTCTCCTAAGTAATTACCCATGTTGACCTCAATGCATGTATGTGACAGAAAGGAATTGACATGAGAAACTGAGGGGAGACTCTACATGAGCCACTTTGACAACAATACAGTAAAAACGGTCTTTTCATACATAAATCCGAGGTCACTGAAAGGGCAGGTTACCTGGGCATGCTGACTATTTGGTGGGAATCTTTCCTTCAGGTGCTTTAACACTTCGGAAGCTGCAGCGAAACAGCCCTAAACAGAAAGACAGGATGTGATGAGCACACCCGTGCAGCCACACCTGCTGCACCACGAGCAGGGTGCAGACAGGATTCACCTTTCTTGGTGCGGCCAAGCAGACCTGTCCCTGACGTGCCCAGTGCCCTTCTCAAGCACCACAGGAAAGAACTGGCAGAGCCTCCCTTGCTCCAGAAGCCCACTGACCCGGCCACCTCCTACCTGCTCCGCGTGCAGCTCTGCGAGGTGGCAGAGCGCGACCGCAAACGACTCCGTGTTGTTCTGCTGCACGCCCGCGTTCACCGACTCTAGGCTGTTCATGCTCAGCAACATCTGGGCTTGTTGCAGCGCCATGGTGCTGGGTGAGGGGACAAACAGGGACTCCCATCTATCAAGGGACCCAGGTTGCCCTCTGCCACACCCCACACTTCTCTTGAGTGCAAATAGAAGGAAGTTAAGCCCCACTGTAAGTTCATCTTTGTGGGAACAGCTGCCTCCCAGGAAGGCGGGAAAGCACCCCGGATGTGCAGCCCCAGAGGAAATGTAGTGCTTATGGCACAACAGGGCGCTCTGAGCGCCAGACACCCTCCTCCCTATTGCCTGTGGTCACGGTGTATTCATTCGTTTTCATGGGTAAATTCAGGCCCGATGCCATCCTGGTACCAGCTGCTCTGGCAGTATATTCAGTGGCCAGTGTCTGCAGTTGTTTCAGACTACATCGTGCCAAACAATTACCTCACATACAAAAACAAGACTGGCCATACAGGCACTTCCTTTCATTATTGGATTCCTAAAAATAACAGTTTGTTTAGGTGAGAGGTGAGGTAGTGACAGGACTCCAGGATTAAAAATCTCGTTCAGAAGTTTACTTCCAAGCTAGAGACACAAAATGGAACTTAAACACAAGGCTGGAGATATTCCAGAGAACACATCTTGGGGTTCAAAGGATGCTCAACTTGAGTGACCATGGCCCATGCCTCCTGCGAACAGAAAGAGGCACTGCCCGTCTCAAAGCACAAAGGCATTGTGCTTGGAGTCAGAGGACAACGTGGCTCATAAGTGGCTCTGTCACTTATTAACTACACTTGGTGTCTTGGGCAGATCAGAGAGATGTGTGAACTTTGGTTGATGCATCCTACAAGGGAGACTGCCAGCCTCCACTCGTCTCTAAAAGGACCCACGCCCCTATGGCCTTGACCGTCTGCCTAAAGACTGACCTGCGGCCATAGAGCCTCCAGATGGCCGTTTTCTGGGCGATGCTGATGTCAATGAGCTCTGACAGGCTGTGTTTCCAGTGCAGGAGGTCAGAGTCCTTTAGAGCATCCATCAGTTTATTTGCTGTCTTCCCAGCAAAAGCCCTCTGCTGAACTAGGGACTGTATGCCCAGGGAGGCAAGGTACTAAGGGGACAAACAGATATACCCGTGACCCAAGACAGGTTACATGACTGAGTTTGTTTTGCTCTTCAGAAATCTGGCATATTTCACATTTTAGCACATGCACAGTGACAACACTATTTAAAAGGAAAGTACCTACAGCCTGGCCCTGCCCCATATAAAATATGTTCTTGAAAAACAGGCTGGAAGAGAGGCTGACGGTACACCGAGAAGAGCCAGGGCTTTGACATTAAATGGACCCACTTAAACACCGCCCTACTACCTTCTATGTGACTTGGGGCCAGTCCCTTAGTGTTTGAGCCAAGCCCCAACTTCCTTGTCTGTAAAATGGGCATCCCAGCTATCATAAAGAATTGCTGTGAGGATTAAAACGAGATAACATGTCAAACAGTGCTGGGCACATTATGTAGCAGTAGATTAAAAGAGGGTGCCTATTACGAGCATAATTTATTTTCAATAACTTCTGGCATGATTTTCAAGGATGAAAGCTCAACTAAGATACAGCATAAATCCACAACAAAAACTATATTTAAAAAGTCTCATTTATTTTAAGGAGACACTTACCACTTACTTTTGTCCTTATCATCAATTCTGTACATGTAACTTTCCTTCCTCAGAAATGAGTCAAGTATACAACGTGCAGATTTGAAAAGCATATACTTTAAATGACTGCACATGATTACTTCCAACTTTCCTGGAATTTGTTGCAAACTATATGAGACAGATGCTTAGGCAGTCATATTGCCTACAGTCCAGGTTTCAGTGGATGGTTTTTGAGATGGAATCAAGTTCTTTGTGCAACATTAATCTAGATGCTAAGAGCCATTACTATTTCATGCGTGGAGACTCTGCCCTTTCAATGTCCCTGAGTATCTATCATTGAGGACTATAATTCAGGTCCTTCCCTGTCACTCAAAATGAGAAAGGACAAGTCTGCCTATCAGGTTTGCTGGTTCCTAGCTTTGTTTATTAATAAAACAAGGATCAGCAAACTTGTTCTCTTAAGGGCCAGACAGTAAATAACTTGGGTTTTGCAGACCACATCTGGTTTCTGTCGCATATTCTTCTTTTTAGTTTTCCCCCCAACTATTTAAAAATGCAAAACCCATTCCTAGCCCGAGGGCCACATATGAGCAGGAAGCAGCCAGATTGGGTTCTAGGGCTGTAACATTTAAACCAATCCCTGTTTTAAAAGTAAGCCTTGCCCTGACCGGTTTGGCTCAGTGGATAGAGCGTCGGCCTGCAGACTCAAGGGTCTCAGGTTCGATTCTGGTCAAGGGCATGTACCTTGGTTACGGGCACATCCCCAGTGGGGGGTGTGCAGGAGGCAGCTGATGAATGTTTCTCTCTCATTGATGTTTCTAACTCTCTATCCCTCTCCCTTCCTCTCTGTAAAAAATCAATAAAATATATATTAAATAAATAAATAAGTAAAAGTAAGTCCAGAAAAATTTCTAAGTAAATATGGGAAGTTAATGTGGATCAAGAAACTAAAAACAATCTCATCAAATTGATAAATGGAATTTTCACAGTTGTTATTAGGATAAAGGGAACAAAGAGAAACCTATCAAACAGAATTTAGTGTTTAATTAATAATTAAGGTCATATGAAACTACCAAGAATAAAACCACACCATTTACTTAAACAATCTCACAGAAAGATGAGCCTTACCGGTAACCCAAAATGCACTGCTTTCTTCACAGAATGCTCTAGCAGAACATAGCTATCGGATCTCTTCTGCCCCAGCACGTAAAGCCAGCTCTGGTGAGAGAAATCATTAAAATATATCCTAACAATGACCAGGGGTAATGTTCTATTGAACTATCAGCATGGTTGTAAGAAAGAATTAAAAGGAACAAAATAAATCCTCTAACATACTCTTTCATGAAGCATGAACCAAAATGAAGCCCATCAAACATATGAAAACTATCAGACAAGCCAATGGTTTTCTTCACCTTTGAGAGCAGTGAGTGGCAAGGTTCTAGAAAAAAAGCATGAAGCCCCCATATGGCCTTTAATTGAAAAAGTGAGTCTCAACGTGATGGTTAAATAAAGTCTGTGTTCTACTTGTGCTTGGTGGTTATGCTTTCACAGGATAACATCTCATCCAGTTACAAGGTTAATGCCAATGTTTAATGTGATAGTTTTGCATGGTAGTTATGCATGGCACATTGTATTAAAATTTGTAGATAAGATCAAGCCTGGCTGGTTTGGCTCCATGGTTGAGCACTGAACCATGAACCAAGAGGTCACTGGTTCGATTCCCAGTCAGGGCACATGCCTGGGCTGCAGGCTTGATCCCTAGTAGGGGGCGTGCGGGAGGTAGCTGATCAATAATTCTCTCTTATCATTGATGTTTCTATCTCTCTTCCTCTCCCTTCCTCTCTCTCTAAAAATCAATACAAACATATTAAAAAAAAAAAAGAATCAACACCAAAGCCAAACAAATGTCATGAATTAAGAAATAAACAAATATGGGCTGCCTTTCCTGAATTACTACGACTTTCTAACTAGTTTCCCGTCACTGCTAAGAACCTTTGCTCTGACTACAAAACAATCTGATTCAAATCGGCCTTCCAAAGGCCAACACAACCCGTGGGCAGAATTCCCAAGGCAGGAGGGTGGCCTTACCAGGCAATGCTGGAGACACACATGATCGTTGGACTCCTGGGCGATCCTGATTGCCTCCTGCAGGGCAAGCTCCGCCTGTTGACTAACGACAGACTGAACATTAATATCTCATTAAAAATCACAAACATGCACAGCACAAGTAACGGAAGCAGGAAGACATCTGTACTATAATTCATCCAAGAGCAGGTCTCTGCTTTGGAAGCTGTAGCTATGGGCTTATTCCCTCAGAGGCACTCCCTTGCCCCAGCAGCAAGAAACATTAACAGTGGACATATAGAACCCACCCCTTCTAAGGTGGATTTCTACTAAAAGGGACATCGAGGAATAGCTTTTCTTGATCTCAGTTGCTAAGAGTTTTATTTTAGCTATCTATGGGCCAGGGAAGAGGCACAGAGAGAATATAATATTTTACTTTTCATTGCATTCCCTTCTGCATTATTAAAAAAATTTTTTTTTACTATAGGATTTGATGCTTTTGTACTTTTTCAAAACTAGTTTTAAAAAGTATTTTGAGGATTATCCACTTCTGATATTTCTTTTTTCTGCTCATGTGGTTCCCCTCCATCTCTGATGTCTCTCCCACTCTCTCAACTTCTGTAGAAATTCAGTCCAATATTCTTGGCCCCACTGAACTCGCACTTGTGAAAATTCCCACATAAATGCTATCTGTACGCCACCTTGCAGTGCATAGCTAACTACTACTGTGTATCACCATCTATTTATTTAATCAGTGTTAACTATTTTTTTCAACTAGTTTATTAACCATAGAGAGCACAAGTAAAGTCTTAAACTTTGGGCTTCTCAGTGACAAGTGACAGAATAGAAATCTTATCAATGCTGGGTCACTGAGTATCTCAAAATCAACTTATGGGTTTCACTTCTTTAGAGAAAAATTTATATAAGGAATTTTCTTTCAACACCAGTGCAATAACCTCACACAATTCATTTTAATTGGGGAGAACTGGGCTGTTCCACAGTAACTACTTGTTTGAATACTAAACCCAGATACATTCTTACCTAGTTTACACGTCCTTTACATCCCTTTAATAATGAGATGAGCAGAATATAGGCTATTTGAGGGCAGGAAGCATGTCTTCACACACAGGCCCCCAATAAATATCGGTTCATTTAACTTTATTGAACATGTGATGACCAAACAAATAATGGTATGTTTAGAGAAATGGCTTCTGGGAGAACTGTATACTAAAACGACTAAAGAGAGATTATTTTTCCCAGGTAGGAAGAAAAGGTAGATTACCAACACAGAAACATATAGTCAGGCAAAATCCTCAAAGGACCTTATGGCTTTCCACTGCTGCTAGGGCAGAAAAACCTCTGGTAAAAACTTTCAGTAACAGAACATTTCTATGTTATTTATATGACATGGCTTTGAATGCTCCGATGAGGTATTCAAAGACTGTCCCACACACAAGCTCCAGTCCACGTCCCTTTCAAAATGCAACAACCAGAAGTTAACAGAATTTTTTGGGTGTTGCCTGGCCCATACAGCAAGTGCAGAACTCTCAATTCTTGAACTCTGGCCATGGCGTCCATTAATGCACTCTAGGGTCTCTAGTCAAAGATGCCAGTAGCAGAAACAACGTTTCTTCCAGATGGGAAAAAGCTACAGGGGTTGGCGAGACTCTTTCAACTAGTAATTTCCTACCTTTTCACCATTATTCACATTATTTCATTGTTTCCAAAATAGCCTCCATGTTTTGAAAGATTTTATCCACTTAACTCCATTTACAAAATAATTTTTTTTTTTTAAATTTCAGAGAGGAAGGGAGAAGAAGGGAGAGAGAAACATCAATGATGATAGAGAATCTTTGATTGGCTGCCTCCTGCACTCCTCCTACTGGGGATAGAGCCCTGACCAGGACTTGAACTGGGACCTCCTGGTTCATAGGTCGTCGCTCAACCACTAAACCACACCAGTTGGACAGTTTTCCTATTTTTATTCATCAAAATCATAGGCATATCTTAGCAATGGCATAAGCCAAGTGTCATCTCACTGAGCTGCCTGAATTTTATCCAAAAGCACAAACATGACTTTTAATTAGTCAGAACAGTCTTTTATACAGTAAAGACACAACTTTCTTTTGGCTTTTTGAAATACTGAAAATAGCTTTTGTATCCTCATTATTATCTCCAAAAAATCCTTTAGGAATCTCTGGCCTAATGACCTAATTATCTTTTAATTCAATGGCTGTCATTCTTAGAAGTAATGAAAGAAAGAGGCCATGTACTAAGACAGTAATGTTAAATAGTAACACCAGGGGGCAGACTGTTTAAGGAGAAGGTTTCATTAGCTTCTGTCCAGCGAAAAAGCTTCCCTTTTGGAAGTTACTAACAAGTCTAGTAAAATAGTCAGCTTCCTTTCTTTCTTTCCTTATCTTTCTTTTAAAACAGCATTTAAAAAATTCATCTTAATTGACATTTGGAAGTTTGTGTCTTCCATTTCTGCATGGATAAAAATCTATAAACTTACTAGTGTCCGAAGCGGCAGTGCAGGGCGGCCAGGTTCAGAGCAGCGTATCTCAAGCTCCGGCCGTAGCCCTCTTCCCCGTTACTTTTGCTCTCGGCTCCCGTAAGAATCAGGCGGTCAAAGTAATGCAGGAGGCTGTGTGTAGAACTAAACACATCTTGAACCCGGAGGTTGTTTAAGTAGCTGAGATAATGCTACAACAAGAAACAATCCATATAGTGTAAATGTTCTGCTTCCTCTTGTGTAAGACTAATTCAGGAGTTCTACTGGCTGCAAACATCCATGTATCCCCCACCCTTCTAACAAGAGGGTCATAGTTTAGATTCACCTTTTCCCCAAAGGCAGAATAAAGCAGGTTCAAGATACATTGGTTTCTCACCAGGAGGGGCCCCCAAATGAAAAAACTGGAGTTCCATTAGCACTTGTGTCAGCATTTTATCCTAAATATACATCCACTATGTCACTGGTTATATTAGGACCCATGTGAGGGTGGAGGGGAGAACTCACTTAGCTCAGTTATTTAAAAAGTTTACTGAGCTAATTATATTCTATTTTGAAACTGTTTTCATTTTGTTTGATTCACTGAATTAAATCTCCCTCTAGCCCTAGCCAATTTGGCTCAGTTGACAGAGCGTCGGCCTGTGGCCCAAAGAGTACCGGGTTCAATTCCGGTCAAGGGCACATACCTTGGTTGCAGGCTCCTCCCCAGACTGGGCCCTGGTCAGAGCGCATGCAGGAGGCAACCAATCAATGTGTTTCTCTCACATCGATGTTTCTCTCTGTCTTTCCCTCTCTCTTCCACTCTCACTAAAAGATCAATGGAAAAATAACCTCAGGTGAGGATTAACAAAACAAAAAAAATCAGAAAATTTTTTAAATAAATAAATAAACAAACTTCCCTCCAAACAGACAGATCCCGTTTACTACAGAACCAAACATATATCTTTCTACGTGTGGACAAAGTCAGATGTCAAATCGATTTGAAGGTAAAAATCCATCAAGGAATGGTATGATTTTTAAACTCAAAAAAAAAACAACAACACACACTGACAAAAGTGGGGAAAGGAACAAATTTTTAGTCCTAAATTTTTTAACTGATTTTAGAAAGAGAGAGAAAAAGAAAGACAAAGAGACAGAAATATCAATTTCTTGTTCCACTTATTTATGCATTCATTGGATGATTCTTTTTAAAATATATATATTTTATTGATTTTTTTAGAGAGAAAGGAGGGGAGAGGAATAAAGAGATAGAAACATTGAGAGAGACATCCATCGGATGACTCCTGCACGCCTCCCGATGGGGATCAAGCCCTCAACTTCGGCATGTGCCCTGACCAGGAATCAAACGGGACTTTTTTTTTTTTTAATTTAATAAATCTTTATTGTTCAGATTATTACAATTGTTCCTCTTTTTTCCCCCATAGCTCCCTTCCACCCGGTTCCCACCCCACCCTCTGCCCTTACCCGCCTCCCACACTGTCCTCATCAATAGGTGAATGATTTTTGTCCAGTCTCTTCCCGCAACCCCCACACCCCTTTCCCCCGAGAATTGTCAGTCCACTCCCTTTCTATGCCCCTGATTCTATTATATTCACCAGTTTATTCTGTTCATCAGATTTTTTATTCACTTGATTTTTAGATTCACTTGTTGATAGATATGTATTTGTTGTTCATAATTTTTATCTTTAACTTTTTCTTCTTCTTCCTCTTCTTAAAGAATACCTTTCAGCATTTCATATAATACTGGTTTGGTGGTGATGAACTCCTTTAGCTTTCTCTTATCTGTGAAGCTCTTTATCTGACCTTCAATTCTGAATGATAGCTTTGCTGGGTAGAGTAATCTTGGTTGTAGGTTCTTGCTATTCATCACTTTGAATATTTCTTGCCACTCCCATCTGGCCTGCATAGTTTCTGTTGAGAAATCAGCTGACAGTCGTATGGGTGCTCCCTTGTAGGTAACTAACTGTTTTTCTCTTGCTGCTTTTAATATTCTCTCTTTGTCTTTTGCTCTTGGCATTTTAATTGTGTCTTGGTGTGGTCCTCTTTGGATTCCTTTTGTTTGGGGTTCTCTGCGCTTCCTGGACTTGTAAGTCTATTTCTTTCACCAGGTGGGGGAAGTTTTCGGTCATTACTTCTTCAAATAGGTTTTCAGTATCTTGCTCTCTCTTTTCTTCTGGCACCCCCATAATTCTGATGTTGGTACACTTGAAGTTGTCCCAGAGGCTCCTTACACCATCTTCATATTTTTGGATTCTTTTTTCTTTTTGCTTTTCTGGTTGAGTGTTTTTTGCTTCTTTGTATTTCAAATCTTTGATTGATTCTTGTGATTCTCTAGTCTGCTGTTAGATCTCTGTATAATATTTTTTATTTCAGTCAGTGTATGCTTAATTTCTAGTTGGTCCTTTTTCATATCCTCGAGGGTCTCGCTAAATTTATTGGCCTTTTCTAGAAAATTCTTGAAAAACCTTATAACTGTGGTTTTGAACTCTATATCCAGTCGTTTGCTTTCCCCCATTTCTTTCATTTGTGACCTGTTTCTTTGTCTCCGCATTTTGGCTGCTTCCCTGAGTTGATAGAGTGGCTTTGTGTGCTACGTGTCCTATAGGGCCTAGTGGCTCAGCCTCCCCAGTTACCTGAGGTGGACATGCTTGGTGCATACCTTTGTGGGCTGTGTGCACAGTCTTGTTGTAGTTAAGCCTTGATTGTTGTTGGTATCACTGGGAGGAATTGACCTCCAGGCCAATTGGCTGTGAGGATCAGCTGTGTCTATGCTGGGAGAACTTCTGTGCTGGAGACACCCTTATGAGACAGGACTTGCAAAAGCCTCTGTGCTCAGCTTGGATGGGGCGGAGCCTCAGGGAAGAGCAGACAGCATTGGTTTCCCGTCAGCCCTGCCCTAATAGGTCCCTGTGTCTCAGTGTCCCATGGTAATCGCTGCAAGCACCTCTGAGAGAAAGCCGCCCTCGAGTTCTGCCCGCTGCCAGACAGTCCAGTTTCTCCCCCAATGAGTCTGGGTTCCCAGAGTCTCGCCCGGAACTGGAGTTCAGTGCAGTCAGGAGCTTTTGTCTCCCTCCCGCTTGAGAAAGCCAGCTGCGCACTCAGTTGCCAGTCCTCTCCGCGTGCACGCGTCTCAGCACCTCTGCCTCCTGGAGCTCCTCTGAGTCTCAGTGTGCTTTTCTCTTTCCTTCTAGTTGTAGAATTTCCACTCAGCCAGCCTTCCTATGGTTCTGGATGATGTCCGTTTTGTCTTTTAGTTGTAGTTTTGAAATTGTTGTGCAAGGCAGCAGTTTAGGTGTTTACCTATGCTGCCATCTTAGTTTCTCCCCGACCTCTTGGTTTATGGGTTGATGCTCAACCACCTAGCCACATTGGCTGGATTCATTGGTTGATTCTTGTATGAGCCCTGACCAGGGATTGAACATGCAACCTTAGTGTACTGGGACAATACTCTAACCCAGTGGTCGGCAAACCGCAGCTCATGAGCCACATGTGGCTCTTTGGCCCCTTGAGTGTGGCTCTTCCACAAAATACCATGTGTGGGTGCGCACATTCAGTGCGATTGAAACTTCGTGGCCCATGCACAGAAGTCGGTTTTCGGCCTGGGTGAGTCTATTTTGAAGAAGTGGTATTAGAACACTCAAGGGGCCAAAGAGCCACATGTGGCTCACGAGCCGCGGTTTGCTAACCACTGCTCTAACCTAACAAGCCACCCGGCCAAGACAGGCCCTGAAGGTTTTAAAAACTCAGTCTACTCTGCCCTAGCTGGTGTGGCTTACTTGGTTGGGTGTGGTTCCCACAAAGGTTGCCAGTTTGATTCCCAGCAGGGCATATGCCCATTATGGGCTCAATCCCCAGTAGGGGGTGTATGGGAGGCAGCCAATTGATGTTTTGCTCTTACATTGATGTTTCTCTCTCTCTGTTTCCCTTCCTCTCTCTCTAAAAAAATAAAATAAAATAAATAAAAACTCAAGTCTACTCTATCTCTGCCCATAATTCACAACATCAGAGAGATGATGAAAGAAAAAGAACATCACTAGACTGAATGAGTGCAAAGGGCAGTTTTGCTCTTAGGGAGTGGGAAGGGCAGTTTTACAACCTAAGCTGGGTTGCTCATTTGCCAACAACATGATTTCTCTCCAAGAGCATGGATGGATCGTCATTTGTGTGGCTACTCAACATAACAGTAGCTTTGCCATTATTATTTCAACTCAAGAACAAATTCTGGAAAAGACTCACCGCTTCAGCAAAATCAGGATTAAATTTCAACAAGTTGTTCAATTCTTTCTGCAAAGAAGCTGGAGGGAGGGCTTTAGTCTCGTCATTCTTTAACAAAGAGGCCTGAAATTGAAACATGACAACTCAGTAGAAAGAAATATATGGAAATGTTATAGTCACAGCATCAGCTGGTTATTTCCTTTTCCTCATCTACTCTCTCCTCTTGACCCTACAGAACACTGTTCCTCTTCCTGAAACAGTCAGCCTCCCCATCCACACACTCCGCATCCACACACTCCTCCCATGCAAATTCCTGCTCATCCTTCCAGCCCCAATTCAGACTTCAGCCACCAGCCACCTGCTTCTATCACAGCCTAGACCAGGTAAGGTCCTATAAGGACCCCTGTTCTAACCCTTCTTGTAGTTCCTATCAAGGCATATTAAAAGTGCCAGTCTGGCCGAAACCAGTTTGGCTCAGTGGATAGAGCGTCGGCCTGCGGACTGAAAGGTCCCGGGTTCGATTCCGGTCAAGGGCATGTACCTTGGTTGCGGGCACATCCTCAGTGGGAGGTGTGCAGGAGGCAGCTGATCGATGTTTCTCTCTCATCAATGTTTCTAGCTCTCTATCCCTCTCCCTTCCTTTCTGTGAAATATCAATAAAATATATTTAAAAAAAAAAAAAGTGCCAGTCTGGCCTCAATCCACACGGTGAGCACCTTCACAGCAGGCATGTGCATCTCCAGCACTGCAGAGGGCCTTATGGCACTCAGGTGCACTACGTCTGGTTAACTGTTTCATAAGAATGACATTAAGCAACAATTATATAAGATATGTAGAAAACTAGTTTCAAATTAAATATTAGTACTTAAATGGGTTATAGACACTTAATTCAATTCTACATAGACACATTTTTCTTTATAATAATAATTTCTAATTCCATTTTAATTCATTACATTACAGAAGATTCTAAAACTATTGAAAAGCATACAGAAAACAAGTCATCTGTAATCCCTCCACCCAGAAAGAACACTATTATTAATTCTTCAGTGTATCTTACTCCAGTGCATATTTTTTCTATGTATGTGTATATGTATATATGTGTGTCTGTATACATAAATACACACACCATATTTTTAACAAAGTTAAAATACATAATTTTACTTCATGCTCTTTTCATTTAATGATATATTACAAACTTTGTCTCATCAAGTAGTCGTTACAAATATGATTTTTAAAACAAAACTATTAACCCTTTGACTGTCATATTTATTGCAAATATTTTCCCCATTTTGTTGTTTGCCTTTAATCTTGTTAGAATGTGTTCTGACATGCAGACATTTTTTATTTTTATGCTAAAAAAATCAAATGATCTTCTCCTACATGTTACTTTCACAGCATTTATGTTTAGAAAGTCTTTCCCCATCCATAAACCAATTAAAAGTTAATATTGTAACAGCATTGTTCCTTCTAGTTTAATTACAGCTTTAAATATTTACATTTGCCCTTTTAATCCACCTGTTATGTAATAAGGTGTGAGGACAAGGTGAGGATCCAGCTGTATTTTCTCCTTGATAGCTAGACAAGTTTTTCTAATTTGTTTAAAATTCATCTGCAGGCGTGTTCCTATCACTTTTAGCTAGATCATTACATTTTTCTGCAGAAAGAGATTTAAGAACAAAATTAGGGAAAACTAGAAAAATCTAGCAAAAAATCAAAAGTCTGCTTGAAGATAACATGGGAGAAAAATGTTTAGCTTATGTTACTGAGAAAATGAGAGTATGACTTAAAGCCACCAACAAAAAATGTTTGGGACCAGGAGTTGAGCATCAACCTATGAATCAGGAGGTCAGGGTTTGATTCCCAGTCAAGACACATGCCTGGCTTGTGGGCTCAATCCCCAGTAGGGAGCATGCAGCAGGCAGCCGATCAATGATTCTCTCTCTCACTGAAGTTTCTATCTCTCTCTCTCCCTTCCTCTCTGAAATCAATAAATATATATATATTTTTTAAATGTTTGGGATGAAGTGCACTGATATCTGCAACTTGAAATGCATAAAAAAATAAATAAAAGAAATGGTGGCCGGATAGAGGAGGGGTATATATGCATTGAACAGAGAAAAATATTAACTGTAGGATACAGATGAAGGGTATATGGATATTCAATGCAAAATGCTTTTCAATTTTTTTGTTTGTTTGAAAATGTCCATAATAAAATGTTGGGGAAAGGGAAGTACATCTTCTAAGCCATGTTTTGTGACTGTGTTAGTCATGTGCCATTATTGAATGAACCTGAATTATAACTTTAATCAAAAATTAAAACTACAAAGTAACAGCATTGTTAGTGAAGAAAAGAGGGCCAAGAACAAGGGATAATGCAGAATGACCAATAAACCCACCAACATAACAGGCATATGCCATGACAAACTACGTCAGACGGTTTTCTTAAAGTTCATGATAAATTAGAGAATTAACATACCTGTTGAGAAAGAAAAAACTCTGCTTGTTTTTGGGACAGAGGCCCACTGCAAGATACCTCCTCTTCTCTACAAAATATAAATAAAAAATAATACAGAAATACATATACTACACCATAGCAAAAATGGTAATGCTTACAAAGACAAATAGATTTTTTATCAGAAGAGTTAAGACACTTTTTTTTAATTGATTGATTTTAAGCAGAGAAGAAGGGAGCGAAAGAGAGAGAGCGAGAAAGAGAAGCAATGATTTGTTGTTCCACTTATTTATGTATTCATTGGTTGATTCTTACATGTGCCCTGACCGGGGATTGAACATGTAACCTTGGCATATCGGGACAACACTCTAACCACTGAGATACCTGGCCAGGGCCAAAAACTTTTACAATTAATTCTCTCCTCTCAGGAAGAGAAAAGACACACTTAAAAAGTGATGTTGAAAGAAACCAAGATGGCAGCATAGATAAACACCTAAACTGCTGCCTTGCACAACAATTTCAAAACTACAACTAAAAGACAAAACGGACATCATCCAGAACCACAGGAAGGCTGGCTGAGTGGAAATTCTACAACTAGAAGGAAAGAGAAAAGCACACTGAGACTCAGAGGAGCTCCAGGAGGCAGAGGTACCGAGACGCGCGCGTACGTGCGGAGAGGACTGGCAACTGAGTGCGCAGCTGGCTTTCTCAAGCGGGAGGGAGACAAAAGCTCCCAACTGTGCTGAACTACAGTTCTGGGTGAGACTCTGGGGACCCAGACTCATACGGGGTGAAACTGGACTGTCAGGAAAGAGAAAAGCACACTGAGACTCAGAGGAACTGCGAAAGGCAGAGGTACCGAGGCGCGCGCGTACGTGCGGAGAGGACTGGCAACTGAGTACGTGGCTGGCTTTCTCAAGCGCGAGGGAGACAAAAGCTCCTGACTGCACTGAACTCCAGTTCCGAGCGAGACTCTGGGAACCCAGACTCATTGGGGGAGAAACTGGACTGTCTGGCAGTGGGCAGAACTCGAGGGCGGCTTTCTCTCAGAGGTGCTTGCAGCGATTACCATGGGACACTGAGACACAGGGACCTATTAGGGCAGGGCTGATGGGAAACCAATGCTGTCTGCTCTTCCCTGAGGCTCCGCCCCATCCAAGCTGAGCACAGAGGCTTTTGCAAGTCCTGTCTCATAAGGGTGTCTCCAGCACAGAAGTTCTCCCAGCATAGACACAGCTGATCCTCACAGCCAATTGGCCTGGAGGTCAATTCCTCCCAGTGATACCAACAACAATCAAGGCTTAACTACAACAAGACTGTGCACACAGCCTACAAAGGTATACACCAAGTATGTCCACCTCAGGTAACTGGGGAGGCTGAGCCACTGGGCCCTATAGGACACCTAGCACACAAAGCCACTCTATCAACTCAGGGAAGCAGCCAAAATGTGGAGACAAAGAAACAGGTCACAAATTAAAGAAATGGAGGAAAGCAAACGACTGGATATAGAGTTCAAAACCACAGTTATAAGGTTTTTCAAGAATTTTCTAGAAAAGGCCGATAAATTTAGCGAGACCCTCGAGGATATGAAAAAGGACCAACTAGAAATTAAGCATACACTGACTGAAATAAAAAATATTATACAGAGATCTAACAGCAGACTAGAGAATCACAAGAATCAATCAAAGATTTGAAATACAAAGAAGCAAAAAACACTCAACCAGAAAAGAAAAAAGAAAAAAGAATCCAAAAATATGAAGATGGTGTAAGGAGCCTCTGGGACAACTTCAAGTGTACCAACATCAGAATTATGGGGGTGCCAGAAGAAAAGAGAGAGCAAGATACTGAAAACCTATTTGAAGAAGTAATGACCGAAAACTTCCCCCACCTGGTGAAAGAAATAGACTTACAAGTCCAGGAAGCGCAGAGAACCCCAAACAAAAGGAATCCAAAGAGGACCACACCAAGACACAATTAAAATGCCAAGAGCAAAAGACAAAGAGAGAATATTAAAAGCAGCAAGAGAAAAACAGTTAGTTACCTACAAGGGAGCACCCATACGACTGTCAGCTGATTTCTCAACAGAAACTATGCAGGCCAGATGGGAGTGGCAAGAAATTTTCAAAGTGATGAATAGCAAGAACCTACAACCAAGATTACTCTACCCAGCAAAGCTATCATTCAGAATTGAAGGTCAGATAAAGAGCTTCACAGATAAGAAAAAGCTAAAGGAGTTCATCACCACCAAACCAGTATTATATGAAATGCTGAAAGGTATTCTTTAAGAAGAGGAAAAAGAAGAAAAAGGTAAAGATAAAAATTATGAACCACAAATACATATCTATCAACAAGTGAATCTAAAAATCAAGTTTATAAAAAATCTGATGAACAGAATAATCTGGTGAATATAATAGAATCAGGGGCATAGAAAGGGAGTGGACTGACAATTCTCGGGGGAAAGGGGTGTGGGGGGTGCGGGAAGAGACTGGACAAAAATCGTACACCTATGGATGAGGACAGTGATGGGGGGTAAGGGCAGAGGGTGTGGTGGGAACCGGGTGGAGGGGAGCTATGGGGGAAAAAGGAGGAACAATTGTAATAATCTGAACAATAAATATTTGTTAAATTAAAAAAAAAATAAAGTGATGTTGAATGACCTGAAAAAGTTCACAATGATCGTGGACAAATATAGACCTAAATTCTACACAGCTCTCAGCAGATCTTTCTAAAATGCAAATCTATCACACTCTCCCTGATTTTAAGCCCTTCAGTGGTACCCCATCACCTCCAAAATAAAGTCCACACTGCTTAGCAGGGCAGGTGCAGTGCTTCATGGGTGATCCCACCTCCTGCCTCTCTCCTTTGCCTTCTCTTTGTCACCTACACCCCAGGCCTCATGAATACCTTACAGGTCTCCTGTCATGACAAGGTGCCCCTGCTGCTTCCACAACTTGCAGGGCCCATTTGCCCACCTACTATTGGACTATGGGACACCATCCATCATTCAAAATTACAAGAATCACAGCCTCCAAGAAGCTCTCCTGACATTTCTTATTTGAGCTCCCACTGTCTCCTAGATGCTTATCATAGCACCTATGCACTGCCGAGCTGGGCCGTTCTTACCTGCATTTGTATGTGAATACCCAGGGCTATACGTAGGCACACTCAAGATTTTGGGAAATAAATGAGTGAAAAGTTTCTAACTCCATACTACAGAGTCAAGATGGTGTTGTATTCAAAAGCAGAAAAAGGAGGCTTCACCTAAGAAATAACCATTTGCCTAGAAGCTTAGATTACACAGAACTGATAAACAAGAAATGTTCTAATATAAACCTAGACTTGACAAATCTATACATGCACAGTATAAAACAATCTTGTTTTGAGGTCGAAGTATGAATATTACTCTTTTATCACTGAAGAAAGTCTTCTCTATATAGGATTACAATAAGTATAAAATCAGTATTTACTCATAAATAGTATTTGTATAAGCACTCTGTGTCAATTACAGCTGATCTCAAACTGTTTTATGCAAACTATATGTAAACGGATATTCTAAAAATTCTGAGGTTAAAGAATTTGAGGAAAGGTGTATATATTCTATCTTGCTTGGAGATTCATGATACACATTAGAGAAATCCAACAGGAAGCAACTTTACTTTTGCTTAATGTACCATTTACCGACCTCACTTGCACAAAGGATCCTTTCCTCGTGTCTCTCAAGAAGCACTAGCATCCCACAGAAAACACTTTAGGAAGAGCTGCTCTCATATTCTCCTAATTTCATTTCCGATAAATATTACCTAACAATCCCCAAGGCAGTGGATCAGCTTTTGCAAATATTGGAGCTGCCAAGAACCAGCCCTGACCCAGGCCCAACAAAGATCAGTGACACAGTAGTGACCTAGAGGGAAATGGAAAAAAATTTCACAGGCCAAGTTCTCAAATGGAAAACAGTTAAGTGTCTGGGCAATAAGCCCTTTTCTCTTAACATATCCCTTAAACAAAATAAGGCCAAGGTTTGAAATAAATATGGCTGAACACAAAAAGGCTAGAGACAGATGAGAATCCGAATGAAACTGGACACACCACCACTGGTCCCATTCTCCTCTAAAGTCCATGACACTCAGTAGTACCAAATGATTTACTTACTTAACCCCCTTCCCCCAAAAAATATTTAGGGTAGCTTATAATAAAGGACACGGGGGCAATACATGAGAAAATCAAAATGACACAAAGGAAAATGGCTACAAGTGAAGACAAATAGAGTTATTATAAATGAAGATCAAATTCGGCTCTGGTTCCCACACTGGCAACGGTGGCCGATGTCAATGAACAAGCTTGGGAAGAGCAAATAAAAATATCATGGCCCAAGCCATCCTTCACTGACCCTTCCTTTGCTTCCTCAGAGCCTCACAAATACATGGAGGAGAAAGTAGCCCTTAAGCAGCAATAGAGGTATTCCATTTAGAAAAAGGGCTCAAGTAGACCTTGTTTGTGAATCCAATTATCAGCTGAGACAGACTTTTAGGCTTACTAGTGTTATAACTCAAGGGCACTTACCCTGGATTCATGGATGGGCTAGGAGTCCATAGACCTTGTAAAACTGCATGCAAAGTTTACATGAATGTGTTTTTTTGTCCAGTGGACAGCACGAACACAGCCCTCCAAGACCACAAATGATGCAGTCGAGTTTCCCACATTTGGGGAAACCACAGGGGTCAGCACATCTTGAGTGCAATGGCTAAGCCTCGCCCTGGGAAAACCACCTTCATGATCATGGTACCTTCTCTGCCAGGTAAGTATGAATGTACATTTTTTTTTAAAATATATTTTATTGATATTTCACAGAGAGGAAGGGAGAGGGATAGAGAGCTAGAAACATCGATGAGAGAGAAACATCGATCAGCTGCCTCCTGCACACTCCCCACTGGGGATGTGCCCGCAACCAAGGTACATGCCCTTGACCGGAATCGAACCCGGGACCCTTCAGTCCGCAGGCCGACGCTCTATCCACCGAGCCAAACCGGTTTCGGCATGAATGTACATTTTTAATGTGGAGATAGTACATGGCATTCATCAGATTCTCAAAAGAAGCCTGTAAACTGCTCTACAGGGCTCAAATCTACCACTTTAATTGAAAATTTTTAAATTTTACATAGGATTGATCAATCAGCAAGGATTTTGTTTGTTTGTTTTTTAAAGTATGTGCAAGGCATAAAATACTAATCAAGGCCCTGGGGGGGGGAATACAAAATCTTAATGGTCTACAGCAAGCATGTCAAACTCACTGGCTGACATGCTTGGTCTACAGTCTTGGTAAAGGCTAGGACCAGCCCAGGTGCAAAAATGATAGTAAACGATAAATGTCAAGGATGAGTACGGACTTAGAAAAGGGAGAAATCACTCCAGCCAGAGTAGTGAGGAACTGGAAAGTTGGTAAGGAGTGGGGAAAATGATGAGGAAGGAGGAAGGCATTCCAGGAAAAGAAAATAAGAGGCAGAAAGGGAAAAAGCCTGGGGGCATACAAGCAGACCTGGCTAGTTGGGGTAAAGGATCCAAGCTGAGAACAGAAGGTAAGTTCAAAAAGATCAATTGTGGAGGCCTCAAACACCAGGTGGGGAGAATTTGTGGAATCTCTGGAGATTTCTGAGTGGTGTAGTGACAGGTCAAAACCAGGGGAGGGGAAAGACTGAGACAGAGAACAGTTACTAAACATCTAAGGCCATGAGGACCTGAGCCTTTTCCAGGTATGTGACCAGAGGGTGTTATCCAGCCCCTCCTTCTGTCTGTCCCTCCAATATATGTCAGCTTGTCCTGACTTGGGGGCTCTGTGTCTGCCATGTACTCTGGCGATTCTTCTCAGGACTTGCTCCTTCGTCACCGAGCTCCCAGTCTTCTAGAGACCTTTCCTGTCCTGCCAATGTGGCTCAGCAATTGATTGTTGACCTATGAACAGGGAGGTCAGAGTTTGATTCCCAGTCAGGGCACATGCCGGGGTTGTGGGCTCAATCTTCAGTTGTGGGGGGCGTGTAGGAGGTAGCAGAAAGATGATTCTCTCTCATCATCGATGTTTCTATCTCTCTTTCCCTTTCCCTTCCTCTCTGAAATCAATACAAATATATTTTTAAAAAAAGAGAGACCTTCCCAAACAGCACCCCACAGTCATTTTCTATCCTTGTGTCCTACTTCATTTCCTTACTGCACTGACGGTCTCTGAAATTACACTACTTCTTCATTTGGTTACCTACTACTGACCCTCCCACCTTACTTCACGAGGACAGGAACTCTCCCTTTTCGCTGACAGCACAGCCCTAACAGTGCCTGGCACACAGGAGGCACTCGATAAGTATTTGTTCAACACATTAATGAATATGGGAGATTTATATCAAATCTCTGGCAGGTGAAGGAGCACCAGAGAAGTTCTGCTTTGGTGGGGTCCGCTCAGCAGCACAGGGAAGAGCTGCTTCCAGCAGCGTGCAGACTAGCAGGCTCCAGGGCAGCCTTACGAGCTGTAACCCTATCGGCCTGATTTCTTACCGCAGGACACAGAGCTGCCCCTTGGCAACAACGAGCAAATGAGAAGCTGAAGCTAAATTTCAGTTTGCTCTTCCGTCTGTAAGTGGATTTTTAAAAACACCTGAAAAATATTTATTCTCTCCCTTCTAAAATGCCAGTTAGGATCCCACTTTTAAATAGGAATGATTTCATTGTAAGATGGAAGATTTGTAGGCTATTCAATATTACTTTCTCCTTTCTAATTTTAATACAAATTTCTAGGGCAAGAAAAATAATTTCCCTGAAGAAAACATACCTAAAATCATTCCAATAACTTAAAAAAAAAAAAATAGAAAGGGCTAAAGTGAGAAGCTTCTCGTAACACGATAAAACATTAGAAAAATTACAAAAAGAGAAAATTTGAAATTTTCCTTTTTAAAAGAATCAAGGAGTGTATAAAATCTATCTTGCAAAGTAAAGAAATATCCTATAACAAGCAAAAGCATTTCTTTTTGGACAAAGTATAATACTTAATTAGAATAACTTTTAAAGAATATCTTTCATATTAGTGAGCAATTCAGTTTACTAAATATACACTATTTTCTGAAACCATGCACCTTAATAGTAAATACATTGGCTTACACGCAAATGAATTCTTAGAATAGGATAAAAACAAAAAGATGCAGTTAGACCTAATTAAATCAAATAAATTTAGGAGAAAACCAAACCATAATATGAAAAGTCTGAATTTTAACATTTCTAAAGAAGTGACATTCTGCTACTTTCAGCTTGTAGAATAGCTCAAACAAAGATCATACTGTTGCCTGGAAGCCTTCCTTAGGGGTCTTAACTAGAAGAGAAATTAGAGAAGAACAGTGAATATTTGCCACATACCAGGAACAGTTCTAAATACTTTATATAAATTTATCATTTAATTCCTACATCAACGCTCTGAGGAGGTGATATCTCCCCCATTTTGCAGATCAAGAAATTGAAACACAGAGTTGAGTAACTGGCCCAAGGCCTCACAGGGAATAAGGGAAGGAGCAAGGATTCATACCCAGGATTCTGACTCTAGCGCCAGACCCTTCACCCCATACTGCACTGCCTTTCCAAGAGATAAGAAGCCTTTATAGACAACTCTAAGTGAGGTTTTGGAAGGAGTTAATATTACTATAATCTTGCTCCCATAACCATGCCCTGGCCAGGAAGCTCAGTGGATTACAGCATCGTCCTGATACTCCAAGGTTCTGGTTTGCTCCAATTATTTATTGTGCTATTTCGCAGGAAAGGGACCTGTGACCAAAAAACCCAAGTTACCTTATGGACACGTCAAGTTCTTCTTTTTCCATTTTTCTTTCGCCCTCTTCTCTGTTGGTCAGTTCCATATCAGCATCCTCCACTGTCTTTTTCTCACCATTTTGGAAGTACTGTTGAAGGGCAGTGTACAGTTTAAACACTTGGCTAAAAGAAAGCTTACTGTAGGCCAAGATCATGTGACGCAGAAATAAGCCTACAAAAAAAGACACAGACAAGGTGAAGGCATTAAATGAAATCGGGATACACAAATTTGATGACTATTTGTTGCAATTCTTCCTTTAAAAGAATAAAAAAGAGACACTTGAAGTTGCTATTCCTTCTGCCCAGATGTTCTTCCCCACTCTTTACAAATCTGGTTACTTCTTATTCAGGGCCCAGTGCTCACATCCACACTCCACCATCTTTATCCACACAATATATTTTTTTCATGACTATTATAACTATCTGAAATTATCTTATTTATTTACTTTTTTCATCTGGCCCTACCCTACCAGAATGCAATCTCCATAAAAAAGAAGGTCCAGCCCTAGCTGGTTTGGCTCAGTGGAGAGAGCGTCAGCCTGTGGACTGAAGGGTCCCGGGTTTAATTCCAGTCAAGGGCACATGCCCAGGTTGTGGGCTCGATCCCCAGTAGGGGGCATGCAGGAGGCAACTGATCAATGATTCTCATCATTGATGCTTCTATCTCTCTCTCCCTCTCCCTTCCTCTCTGAAATCAATAAAAATATATGAAAAATAAATAAATAAAGAAGAAGGTCCAGCCCTGGCCAGTGTGGCTCAGTTGGTTGGAGAGTCCTCCTGTATACCTTAAAGGTATTGATTCCCAGTGAGGGCTCATTCTTAGGTTGCGCTTTGATCCCTGGTTGGGGCACATACGAGAGGCAACCAATCAATGTTTCTCTCTCACATCGATGTTGCGCTCTCTCTCTCTCTCTCTCCCCCTTTCTCTCTAAAATCAATAAACATATCCTCGAGTTAAGATTTAAAAAAAAAGAAGGTCCATGTCTATCTTTTAAGTCCACATCCTGGCACATAGGAGAGAGGTAAGTAAGTTATCAATAAATAACTGATGTTGAATAACAAATACTACTATGAAAAAAAGCCAGGTGGATAGAGCATGGATATAAAGCCAATAGGAAAGCATCAAAAGATGTCACATTTGCCCTCACCTTAAAATTTACTTCTCTTCATAGAAGTTTAGTTGGTGACCCTGACTTAAGAGTTATGAAATGCAGACAAGTGACCCAGAGCACTATGAGAAAGAGCTGAGAAACCCCAAGAGCCCCCCCCCAGACCAGGTCAATACCTTGGCTATCATAGACAAAACTTGTCTTTTCCACAAGACAATTGTTTAAACACAGATCAAAATGGCAAGGCAATAAACACAAATTAAAACATGTGTTTGTTCAGATACTGCAGAGTAATGACAGATGTGATCTAGAAAGCTGCTCACTTCAATGAACATATTCTCTGCTCTCCTCAGAAGAACTTCATACCTACTACACTTGTTTTGTGAACCTCTGGTTCAGTTCCAGAAAAAGAATCTGACAGGTCATCAAAAAATTGTTCCATATCCTTCAATTCGCCTTCAGCCATCAGTTTGATTCTGAATGAGAAAATTGAGGTGCGTATTTTAAGTAGGAACCTTTGAACACCTTCCCATGTTTCATATTTACCTAAAATAAATATATTTAAAAACAATTCAGAGTTTCACATAAAAATGGTGGCACATAAAACAAACTTGATCATCCAAAATGTCACTCCCATATTCTGAAAAGTATCATTGCTGATGTTTTCTTGATCATAAAACTTGTCAAAGTAACACATCAGCCAATAAAATTGGAATTCTCTGCAACAATTAAAAAGGAAAAGGTAGCCCTAAGCCGATATGGCTCAGAAGATAGAGCATCAGGCCTGCGGACCGAAGGGTCCCAGGTTCGAGTCCAGTCAAGGGCACGTACCTTAGTTGCAGACTTCTCCTCGGGCCGGGCCCTGGTCAGGGCGCATGCCGGAGGCAACCAATTGATGTGTTTCTCTCACATCGATATTTCTCTCTGTCTTTCCCTCTCTTTTCCAGTCTCTCTAAAAATCAATGGAAAAATATCCTGTGAGGATTAAAAAAATAATAATTAAAAAAAGGAAAAGGTAGATCCACATGGAAAAATAAATTTTGAAGCAGTACATTTAATGTTAACCATTTTTCAAAAAAAAAAAAATTAAACAACCTAAAAGAACAAAGATATCTTTTTTAAATAATTAATTAACATGTGCCTTTTCTAATTTTCATCTATTTTGACAATTTTTCATATCTAGAGAAAAAAAATGTTTACCTGATTTGTACTGAATTTGCAAGCTGAGGACAAGATTCTTCAATTAACTTGTATAGTTTAGTCAGTGTAATATCTGGGCCCTGAGTAAAGAAAGATAGGAAGGTTATGGATAAATTTTAAAGAACGGGAGAATGATAAACAGCAGCAAACATGAATTCATTATCAACCCCTCTGCTTTAACAATTATTCCAAACATGAAATCTCAAATCAGAAAGGGGGGAAAAAACTATCTAAAACAATAAAGTAATACTCGAAAATTGCATATCATTCTCATTTAGTCAGTGGAATGGTTTAAAATGGGGGGGAAATACATAGAATCTGTAGTCCAAGGATGCATCTTTCCTTCCTTCTTAGTTTTGTAATCATGTAAACTTGTAGTCTCCTGAGCCCTAGTAAAATGGAGATAATAATAATTATCTCCTTTGTTTGTGGCAAAGATTAAGTAAGATAATGCAAAGTGCTCTGTGAACTGGCAAACATTATACAAATAAAGGTGTCCTATTTTTTCAAAACATATCTTATTTTATCCTTCCCAAAACCTTGTAAGATAGGCAGACATACTATGTGTCCAAGTCCATATAAGGTACCAGTAGAGAGAGTATGTGACCTCTGCTATCAAGAAGACTACAATCTTGGCCCTGACCAGGTAGCTCAGTAGGTTAGAGCATCATCCTCCGATATGCCAAGATTGCAGGTTCAATCGCTAGTCAGGGCACATATAATAAAAGCACATATAAGTGGAACAAATCTATGTTTCTCTTTTTCTCTAAAATTGATCTATAACTTTTTTTAAAAAGACTACAATATAATTGAGATTTAAAACTAAACAAAAGGGCATACCACATTTCACTTATTCTACATATTTATTTAGGTGCTGTACCAGGCTTCCAGGGCACAAAATGAAGAAAAATAGGACAAAGCACTGTCCTTACAGAGGTTATAGTCTAGTAGGGGAGAGGCAGCAGTCATATAATCATAAATAAATGGAAAAAATACAACTGGTAGATGGGAAGGTACGTGCCCTAGGAGAACACATTAAAATAGCCAATATTGAGTAATTATTGTGTGCCACACACTGTGACGTGTTTCCCCTGGATCTTCTCATTTAATACAGCCATCCCATGACATAGTTTCTATTATTGTTCCCATTTTGCAGAAACCAGGACCCAAATAGGCTGGAGAACTTGCTCAAGTCCCACAACTAATAAGTGCTATAAAATGTGTAAAATGCTTAGCACACAATCGATATTCACTGTTAGTTTTATGTCATTATTACTACTTATTAATGTCCTCTAGGTCGGATACAGAACCCATATGATTCATGTGTCACACACACACACTCAGCCCCATTCTACAGAAAACAGAAGACCTGAAAAGGTAACTCTTCCCCCAGTCGTTCAGCTAACAAATGCTGGAGCCAGATATGAACCCACAAAAACATGCATGTCAAGCACCTGCCCATAGTAAACACTCATGTGTTAGCTGGTGGCATTATCTTTCCTTTTTCTTTTTTGCGGTCCTCCAAGGCCAAGAGTTAGCTGATGGACCCCGTACCCCCAGACCCAAGTAAATGTCAGGCACGGAGCAGGTGCTCAAGTGAAGTTTGCTGAAAGAACGGGAGCCAGCGGGGCCCCTCACCTGCAGCAGAGGCAGAAGCAGCTGGTTGAGCCTCCGCCGCTCCATGAGGCTGACGGCAGCCTCGCCCGTGCGGCCCATCTCGTTCAGCAGCACCAGCACCGCGATCTTATACGGCGTCACCCAGTCCTTGATGCCGAACACGTTGGCATGCACCACGCCATTGGTCATCATGGGGTTGAAGTAAAGGCTCTCGTGGACACTGGCCATGGTGTCCCGACCTCCTGCCAACACACACCCGAGTTCCGGCCGAGACACACCACAGCCCACCCTGCGCCTCAACCAGCCCGGGCCGTGTCCCAGGAAACGGGCTACTTCGCGCTCGCGGCACGCCGTCGGCCAATCAGAGAAGCCATATTAGAACCACAGCCAATCAGAATGCCCCAGAGTGCCGTGGAGGGTGGGGACAAAGGCGTTGCACCTACAAACTAAGTCCCTACAGAAACTCTTGCGGAAGGAGAGCAGGTTCCCGGGCGACTTTGACTAGGACCGAATTAAAGTGGGTTCACATTTGAGAGCAGGGGCTGAACCTCATAGGGGCTGCCATTTGTTCATTTCATTTGAAAACAATTAAAATTGAATTTTAAAAAGATTGTGTTAAAAAGCAACGTAATTGAACTTGCACCTTTAAAATTTGTGTTTGATTCGTTATGTTAATATTTAAACTAAAAGTTTGGGATTTTCATTTACCTCTTTTAAAGCGTGAATAAATATTTTTTTTCCTCAGTATTCACAAATGCCATCCGGAGACAGCCAGGTCAGATTATAAGTGGCCTTGTATCCTTATCTGAAATAGTAGCTAATATCTCCGTATGGCGAGTCTGTTTCCTTCCTAATATACTACAAAATCCATAGTCTGTAACTCATAGCCCTCCACAATGAATTCCCAATAGTCCAGTGGTCGGCAAACTGCGGCTCGCGAGCCACATGTGGCTCTTTGGCCCCTTGAGTGTGGCTCTTCCACAAAATACCACAGCCTGGGCGAGTCTATTTTGAAGAAGTGGCGTTAGAAGAAGTTTAAGTTTAAAAAATTTGGCTCTCAAAAAAAATTTCAGTCGTTGTACTGTTGCTATTTGGCTCTGTTGACTAATGAGTTTGCCGATCACTGCGGCCTATACAATATTTTCAATACAGTTTGTCACAGCTCCATTTCCATTCATCTATACCTCTCCAATGTGCCAGACATTGTGCTAAGTCCTGGAGATACATCAGTGAATAATAAACTAGAAATTTGATCTCAGAAAGAAAAAAAGTGGCATAAGACACAAATCAAAAATCCCTTTGATGAATCAGTTTGTCTCCAAGAGACCGAAAAGGACCTGCTGTTATAGACATATGGTTGGCCTCCTTTACTTTTTTTGTTAATCTTCACCTGAGAATATTTGTCCATTGATTTTTGAGAGTGGAGGGGGAGAGACAGAGAGAAACATCGATGTGAGAGAGACACATAGATTGGTTGACTCTGGCACGAGGATCTAGCCTGCAACTGAGGTACGTGCCCTTGAAGAGAGAGATAGAAACAAGTATAACAAGAAGCATACTTGCTCACACATCTGGGATGGTAGGGTAGAAATCCCAGGACCTTTCAGTCAGCCGGCCTGCATTCTATCCAGTGGCTAGGGCCTCCTTTACTTTCAATGATGAAAACTTAATGCTGGATCTCCTTCATCTTTTACATTTCAAAGCAGCCCTCCAAGACAATAAAAGCAGCAGAGATGTATAACTTGCAGTGGAGTTCAGTTTATTTTGTCTGTCCAACATGCTCCACTGTTCTCCCCACAAATGAGTTGCCTTTAATTTAAACAAAGTTACAGAACATGTCCCTCTAACTATAGGCATATGGGCCTAGCAGAACCAATCAGATCCTTCTCTGGGATTGCTGTGTGGACTTTAGTGAAAGAAGAGCCCTCTTTGTCTTGGGGTAACTAGGCAAGGCTATCAATGTCATATTCCCTACTGTTAGAAAAAGACTACCTCTAGGAAGAGAGAACAAGACCAATTTTCAAAAAGAAACAGAACTAATCAGAATTGAGGTGGGGGTGGGAAGAGAGAGAGAAATAGATAGCTGTGGTCATTGAGTTTTGTTTCTACCTTGAGACTATAGTTCTTGCAGTACTTTCTTCAACTGTATCAGCTTTCCTAGCATATAATCCCAAAAACAAAAATTAGCAAATGTTTATTGGTTTGGTTTTGGGTTTTTTTGTTTTGTTTTTTGCTTTAGCTTGACTGAGGAAGATTTTGCCTCTTGCTACCAAAGTCATCTTTATTAATATATAATTGAAAATATTGAAAGCAATTCATCCTGCCAGAACAATTTAGTCCCCAGAAAGACCTTCAGGCTCTTTGCTTTGTTCCTATATGAACCTTTATCTCATCTTATGTATTATTCAGTGACTGACCCCTTCCATCCCCAGTAAAGAGCAAGAAATACCATGGCTTCTCCCTTTCACCAACCCTCTAATTTCCCTCCAGAGTCCCCTATTAGTACAACCCAGCCAGTTGACTTCGAATCTGGGAAAGGAAGCCCACAAGGATCACCACTATCTAATTCCAGAGTATTTTAATGACCCCCCCCCCAGAGCCCCATACCAATTAGCAGTCACTTCCCATTATCCCTCCCCGCAACCCTGGTAGCTAGAATCTTCTGTCTCTATAGATTTGCATATTCTGGACACTTCATGTAAATGGGGTCATACAATATGTGGCCTTTTGTGTTGGCTTCTTTCGTTTGGCATCATGTTTCTGAGGTCCATCCACATGGCAGCATTGTCAGTGCTTCATTTCTTTTCATAGCTGAATAATATTCCATTGTATGGATAAACTACGTTTTGCTTATCCATTCATCTCTCAATGGGTTGTTTCTACCTTTTGGCTACTTTGAATCATGCTGCTGTGAGCATTCATGTACACATTTTTTTGTAGACATGTTTTCAATTCTTTTGGATATGTTCTATGAATGGAGTTTCTGGGTCATATGCTAACTCTATGCTTAACTTTTTGAGGAACTGCCAGACTCACTTCCACAATGGCTATGCCATTTCACATTCCCATCAGCAATGAATGAAGATGGCCTCTACCTTTTAATGAAGATCAGGAACCCAGCTTGCTATTTAATCAGGAATCATAATTAGCAATGTCATGATTATGAAAGAACTGAATACTCATCAAAGGTGTTTAAGTTATTTTGAGTAATGGATGATTATATTCATGATTTTATGTATTTCTGAACACTGTGAGCCCCAAGTAGATTTGTTTTCTCCATTGCTCATTAGACAGTAGCTCACCAGCAACTAAGTGCTAGCGCATGATCTGCAGCTCCCATGACAGATGGGAAAACCAGCAGTGTCACAGAATGAATGCTTCACCTGCTAATCAGATTCAAAAGTTCTGAAAATGACAAAACCTAACTGTAGTTGTGCTATTCTAAGACAGCATGTTAAAGGAAATAGATAATTGCTCTGATTGTTCTAAACAAGGAAAATAAAATGTGTGAGGCAGCTCTCCTGTGTGCATGTACAAACTTTCTTTCAGTAATCCAAGAAAATCCAGCTAAGAGGGGAGAAAATATCTCATGGAATAAAAGAGCCCTGGCTTTGAGAAAGTCATGCAGAGTCTCAGGGCTCAATCAATACAGAAAGTTCTGGGTAATTAACTGAGCTCCCAGGGTAACTTGATCTCTAGCCTGACAAGCATCATTAAGTATTTCCAGATCCAAGATAACATTCCAGCTTCTCAAAGCTCACAAACTGCATTGACCTCCCTCCCCGAGGAAAGAAACTCTCCTTGCTGTCTCTCAACCTCCTATTTCATCCAAAGTAGATGTCACCATCTGCAGATGGAAGGGTCAATGAACAAATTAATTCATTGGGGCCAAGTTTACCTTTCTATTGTCAACTCTCATAATTTGTTTGCTTGAACACACTTCAAATATCTCTTACTTATGGTAAGCGAAAGATAATATACATTACATAATTTTCACAAGTGTAAGAGGGCATTTTATGCTCACCATTTTCATTTATTTGCAGAGATACCCTGACTCATTCTCAATACCTGACTTAATGGCAGTTTCTAGTAGAAGTGGCTGCTTTCAATAATAGGAGCAGAAACTATATTTGCTCATTGCTTTCCCTTCTTTGGGGATGTTATTTCCTTAGTTTGTAAAACTTGCATACATTTCAGTTTGCAAGAGTTTCTGGACCTGTGATGTTTGATGAACATCTGGTGCCAAATAATGATGGCACATAGTTCTCTACTGCAGCGATAAAGCTGCGTAACAACTTCGAAACCTCAAAGGTATAACAAGAAGCATATTTGCTCACACATCTGGGATGGTAGGGTAGAAAGCTCTAAAAATCTTATTAGAGTTCAAGCACAGATTTTAGGGCTGGCTGATTGGATGATCTAAAATGGATGTGACTGGGGACAACTAGAATGTCTCTATGTGTCTCTCCTCCTCCAGCAGGCAACCCCGGGGAATATTCTTGTGGAGGAGGCATAGGTGCAAGAGAAAAAGTAGAAATCAGTGTGTCTTAGAGTCCTAAGCTCAGTGATGGCATACATCAGTACTCTGGCCACATTCAATTAGCTAAAGCATAAGGCCAGCCCAGATCCAAGTGTCAGGAAATAGATTCCTCTTTAGCAAGAGAAGATGCAAAGTCACATGGCAACAAGTGTGGGATACATGGGAAGATAAAGAATTGGGGCCAAAAGTGTAATCTCGTAAAGGCAGACCCTTCTCATCCCCTTCTTAAACATAGTCCATTCTTTTTTAAAATATATATATATATATATTATTGATTTCAGAGAGGAAGGGAGAGGGAGAGAGAGATAGAAACATCAATGATCAGAGAGAATCATTGATCAATCTCCTGCATGCTCCCACTAGGGATTGAGCCTGCAACCCAGGTATGTGCCCTTGACCCTTCAGTCTGCAGGCTGACGCTCTATCCACTAAGCCAAACCAGCTATGGCAAACACAGTCCATGCTTAAACGTCAGTTTATTTAGGCAAAGGGAAGATTGGGTCCATGACTGATTTTTGTATGTTTTCAGGTTCACCAAACAATTATATAAAGTAGATACATGAGCTGTCTTAGGTTGCTCAGGCTGACATAACAAAATACCATGGATGGGGTGGCTCAAACAACAGGGATTAATTTCTCACAGCTCTGGAGGCTGGGAAGTCCAAGATCAAGGTGCAAGCCAATTTAGTCTCTGGTGAGAGCTCTCTTCTTGGCTTGCAGAAGGCCACTTTCTCACCATGTTCTCATATGGCAGAAAGAGAGACGGAGAGCTCTCTGGTGTCTCTTCTTTATAAGGACATTTATCCCATCATGAGGGCCTCACCCTCATGACCTCATCAAAACTAATTACCTCCCAAAGGCTTATTTGCCAACACTATCACTTTGGGAGTCAGGGCTTCACAACTTATTCCATAGCATAAACTAAATTTAATCATTTCAAATTCAGGATCTTCATTCCTTTTAAATTATCTCCCTCACTTCATATTGGGACCAGCTATGAATAAAACTTCCTAATATTAGAAATTAAAGTCAGAACTCAACTTTGGAGTCTCAGAGATTAATCAGTACGAATTGGAAACATATCCACAGCATTTCTTACTTAGTCTTTAAAAACATGTCTAGCCCTGACCGGTTTTGCTCAGTGGATAGAGTGTCGGCCTGCGGACTGAAGGGTCCCAGGTTCGATTCCGGTCAAGGGCATGTACCTTGGTTGCAGGCACGTCCCCAGTGGGAGGTGTGCAAGAGGCAGCTGATCGATGTTTCTCTCCCATCGATGTTTCTAACTCTCTATCCCTCTTCCTTCCTCTCTGTAACAAATCAATAAAATATATTTAAAAAAAAAACAATCAAACAACAACAACAACAAAAAATGTCTATTTCTGCCCTAACCAGTTTGGCTCAGTGGATAGAGCCTTGGCCTGCAGACTCAAGGGTCCCAGGTTCGATTCCGGTCAAGGGCATGTACCTTGGCTGAGGGCACATCCCCAGTAGGGGGTGTGCAGGAGGCAGCTGATTGATGTTTCTCTCTCATCGGTGTTTCTAACTCTCTCTTCCTCCCTGTAAAAAAAATCAATAAATCCCTAACTGGTTTGGCTCAGTGAGTAGAGCGTCAGCCTGCGGATTGAAGGGTCCCAGGTTCGATTCCGGTCAAGGGCATGTACCTTGGTTGCGGGCACATCCCCAGTAGGGGTGTGCAGGAGGCGGCTGATCGATGTTTCCCTCTCATCAATGTTTCTCTCTATCCCTCTCCCTTCCTCTCTGTAAAAAATCAATAAAATATATTTTAAAAAAATCAATAAAATATATATATATTTTAAAAATAAAAAAACATATCTATTTCCAATAGAGTTGAGGAAATAAAATACCCTTGATCTAAAGGTTGAAGGATTGATTAATCAGTCCTTGTCAAGGCACATTTGTAAGAAATTCAAAGTGATTTCATGCTTCCCAGCCAAAGCATCGGAGGGCATCTTTCCCATAAGCTTCTGGAACTTCTGAGCATTAGTCATGACTCTTTCGTTCTTTATGTTCAGGCTCTTAATGGCCTGGCACCACAAAAGCAATTAAGTTGCCAGAGCACCTCTCAAGAATTCTGTTCATTTGAAGTTCTTTGAACAGGTATTTTATTCATTGTGTGTGTAGGAGAGACAGGAAGGAAATATCTTCTTTGGGATCTTAATTTGTGTCAATTAATGACTAAAAGAATGGACATCTTTAAGAAGAGAAAATGGTTTCAGCCATTATCCCAGAGAAAAGATGAGATTCATTTGTTCAGAAAGTGCGTTTAAGACAGATAGATACATTTTTTTAAATCAGTTTCTGGGCTGCCTACCTACCCTCCACACCTACTGGGGTATAGTCCTTGGACAGACATTCAAGAAAGCTGTTGTTCAACCTAATCAGTATCTCATGGCAAGAGCATCATTGATAAATCTGAAATCAGCAAAAGAAATTTTAGAATTCTTCTAAAACAAACATTAAATCACTGTAGGAGGAATTTATTAAATAAAAAACAGATTTGGAGACTTTAACACTGAAATTCATTCCTTTTATCAACTTCTTTATGTTTAAAGATGTTTCTGACCAGCCTTGGCAAAATTTATGTATGCCATAGGAACTGTGCAGGAGGAATACACAAAAATAACAGTGGCTGTCGATTCTTTTATTCACCAAATAGTTTTGTTATCATCTAGTATGTGCTGGGAACTTAGCTGGACATTGACTGGTAAAATAGTGGTAAAAGAGACAAATTCAGCTCAGGCTGTCACTGAAGTCACAGTCTAGTTCAGGCACAGAGAAGTCATAAATAGGGACAATCACAATAAGACTCCATACTACTAGGATGGCTATAATAAAAAAGATGGACAATAACACGTTTGTAAGGATGTTGAGAGACTGAAACACTCACACATTGCTGATGGCAATGAAAGTATTTGGTAGTTCCTTTAAAAGCTAAACATAGATTTACCATATGGCATAGCAATTTCACTTTCTATGGATTTTACCTGTTCTGGATATTCCATATCAAGATGAAAACTGGATGGCAAGAAACTAGAGATCAAGATCTATACCTCTAAAAGAAAGATTAGGAGACAGAATTGTCACATTAGTACAAATGAGCTATCAGTAAATACAGAATCCTATGTACAAATGTAATCCAGTTAAATACCACTAAGCAGAAGTCTATAAAAACTGCATTTATTTGGACAGTCAGATCTGAGGAATCTTCTCTCACTGCATAGGAAGCAATTCTAAGTAAATGAACCAGGAACACCAAGCCATAGGAGGCACCTGCTAACCTATCTGAAATACATTGTCTCTGTCCTTCTGAAGTATCTGTAGTGGGTCTACTATTTTTAAGATCATAGTCAGAGGTGTGGGCCCTGTAATCAGATTGCCTGTGTTTGAAAATGGCTCCACCACTTACTGTCATGGGACTTTGGGCAAGTTACTTAATCCTCTGTGCCTCAGTTTTCTTGTCTATAAAATGGGATAAAAATAGTATAAACCTTAGTGATTATTTTAAGCATTAAATAAGAACATAGAGATAAAGTGCCTGGGACTTCATAAACCATAATAAGTGTTAGCTGTTATTATTATTGCATTTCAAAAAACTGATAAGCTGAGTGACCTTTTTACCTATTCCAAGTCAGTCACTAGCTTCTTATTACCTCTAAAATGGAAAATAGCCCAGCCGGCATGCCTCAGTGGTTGATTCCTGGTCAGGGCACATGCCCAGGTTGTGGGTTTGATCCCCAATGTGGGGCGTGCAGGAGGCAGCTGATCAGTGATACTCTCTCAGCATTGATGTTTCTCTCTCTCTCTCTCTCTCCCTTCCCTTACTCTCTGAAATCAATAAAAATATATATATTAAAAATAAAACGAAAAATGTAATAGCTGCCTCCTTCACTTCTGAGACAGAGGACCAAAATAAATCATAAAGGTAAAGTGTTTTGAAAATGATAAGGCACTATACAAACATAAACTTGTTACTGAATGCAGGGAAAATCATATTTATCTATTCATAAAATCAAATTTTCAAGAATTTCAATTTCCCTAAATCTTGTTTGGCCTATTCAGAGTTATTGCACATACTTGAATGTGCTAAAATCATGCCTCTTTCAAAATTATAATTCAGACTTTTCACTAATTCAGGGAGGCATTTTCTCAATTGATGCAAAGTGTTGTGATTTTATTTTATATCAAAAAATACTAGTATGGATTTATGCTCTTGCAGGAATTTGAACAAGAAGATTTCTAATGTCTCTCTGAAGAATGGCTTGAACTGTGGTTGTTTTTCGATCTAAATTTTGGTGTTTTGGCTTTCAGATTTGAGACTTTAAGATCAGACCCAGAGAGCAAATTTCAAGAGCTCTGTTCTTTGGGTATCACTACAATATACCTACTTAATATCATGGACAGGTTCTTAGAAATTCAGAGAAGGATATATAACAAAAACCAATTTTACCATAGGCTAATTGACATAAACAAGAGTTAAGTTTCTATGGCATTTCATCAACATTATAACAAAAGGATTTGAAGGAAACACCATCATTGCAAGGACCTGCTGTGGTTGAAAAAAAAAAAACAAACCTCAGGAACCTTTCAGGGAAGAATTTATTTAACCATCTTTAAATAGTGGGAAATTCCCAGGCATATGGTAGAGTCGGGTTGGCACCACTTTCAGCTACTGGACACTCCTATTCCTCAGCCACAGTAATAGGCACATGACTCAAGTTAGATCAATCAGATTGTTTCTGGATATTTGCTTGAACTGTTTCCCACTGAAGAGGCCTGAGAAAGTATGTGGTCTCAGAGTAGGAGGCTGCTATCTGGAGACTTTAGTGGGAAAACTGGCTTGAAAATGGAGCTCATATGGAGAATGTGTAGCTGAGAAATGGGGAGAAATAAATTGTGCCCCAGTCCCAGTGTGAGTGCACTAGATTAAGCTTGACTTAAAGGAGTCTTGCTAGATTGGCCTGTTTGGTCAAGTTTAGTCTCTTCTAGCCTCTTTTGTTATTTTTTGGCTCAAGCCTATTTGGACCAGTTACTTGTACCTAAAGGATCCTGATTCAGGAAGAAATAATGTAAAAGCCAAAACAACCAAGATTTTAATCTTAATTAATGAGAAATACACTAGATTTTAATTTAAAATCAAGCATGACTATTTTGTGCATTGGTCATGCTTATATTTCTTCAATCTTGGCTCATTGAACAAGATGCTATATCTCAAATAATATAACATTCTCCTCTTAAATTTATCCTTCTTCCCTTTGGACAAGAAAGTATTTTTTGAAGTGTCAATGATTAAATAATTAACTATTCAAATAAAAGAGGCCATTCTAAATCAAAAGTTATCTTGAATTAGAAAAGGTAAAAATCAAATAAAATTGAGCTAGTTGAAACAGAAAATGTTCCAGGTAATGTCAAAAGAGCTCAAAATCTTTCCAACAGTGCTCAAAAGAAAAAGCTATTTATTTTAGCAAAGACAATCAGATGTGTGTTTGGGAATATCATTTGAAATCATGATCTATATAAAATTACTACAAGCATCATGACCCTAGAACAGCCTTGGGCAAACTACGGCCCGCGGGCCGGATCCGGCTGTTCTATCCGGTTCTCTTGCTCTCCCCTCCGCTCCTTTACTTTGAATTTATATTAGTTCACACAAACACTCCATCCATGGTTTTGTTCCGGCCCTCCGGTCCAGTTTAAGAACCCATTGTGGCCCTTGAGTCAAAAAGTTTGCCCAGCCCTGCCCTAGAAGGTATAAGGTTTTTACAGTGAGGATGGACAAAACATTGACATTTTAGGGAACAATTATGAGGCACATACATATTTTTATACGGTTGTAAGTAAAAGTAGTGGTATAGAAGAGAGAAAAGTATTGTTGTTGTTGTTTTTATCTTGCATAGCTTGCAATTGGAATTTTTCAAGACAACTCTCCTTTTGAATATTTGAAATATCTTAGCCATTTGAATATTTCTATTTACCTTGTTCATTTATGAGTTGACTTAATTTTGTATTCCATTGTGTCTGTCCAATTTGTCTGTAAATGTGACTGAGCGTCAGCCTGTCTGTCTTGGATTATAAACTGTCAGAAGAGGCAAGGTTTAGCTAATTCTCTCTGTGAATCATTTAGCATGGCATAGCACCACATGCAATTAGAGATTTAATAAATGTGTTTATTGTGACCTTTGGGAGGCTTAGTCTTATTTATTGCCGTCTTGATCCTGCCAGCCCTTCTCAAGAAGTTGGGGAAAGTTGGCTTTATTTACTTTTCATACCTTGTTAGCCCGGAAGCAAATGCTGAGTGTGATAACTGAGGCTTATCACTGATGTCTATTGGTGAACTTCTGTGTGATATATTTGGTCTTTGTCCTCAGGTTCCTGGCACAGAGCCCCTAAAACCCTTACAATTTCCCTAGTGATGGGGGTGTACTTTATTGTTCATAAGGAGTCCCTTATCAGCCCACCTGAGTTTATGCTAGAGGTGATATAGGGTAACATAAGAAGGGACTGGTCACCAGAAAGACCAAGTGATCAGAGGGCTGGAATATTCAGCCCCATCCACCAATCTCTAGGAAGGTGCTGGAGATTAAACTCTGTAAAAATTCTTGAACAAGCCCTAACCGGTTTGGCTCAGTGGGTAAGAGCATCAGCCTGTGGACTCAAGGGTCCCAGGTTCGATTCCTGTCAAGGGCATGTACCTTGGTTGCGGGCACATACCCATTGGGGAGTGTGCAGGAGGCAGCTGATTGATGTTTCTCTCTCATCGATGTTTCTAACTCTCTATCCCTCTCCCTTCCTCTCTGTAAAAAATCAATAAAATATATTTAAAAAAATTCTTGAACAAGACTGATGGGATTCTGGGCTGGTGAACACATGCATATACCAGAAGGGTAGCATACCCCAGTTCCATGGGGACAGATACTCCTGCACTCAGGACCCTTTCAGACCTTACCCTGTGTACCTCTTCATCTGGCTGTACATCTGAATCCTTTATTATAACCTTTATAATAAACCGGTAAATCTAAATAAATGTTTTTCTGCACTTTGTGAGTCATTCTAGCAAATTATCAGACCAGAGGAGGGAATTGTGGGAACTTGGTTTATAGCCAGTTGATCATAAATACAGGCATCACTCCAGTTTTCTATCCATTCTATCCATGTTCCATGTATTCATTCATGCACCCTATTTATTGAGTGCCTATTATGTGCTAGGTTGTGAAATATTTAAAGAAGGTAGACATGGAGCTTCCAGTCTATCCAGACAAATAAACAATTATACAGTGGGGCCTTTGCTGTTGGGAGGAGGTGTAACACAAGACAATTTTCTGGGGTGATGAAAATGTTTTATATGTTGTTTTATGTGGTGATTACATGGGAGTATTAGTCACTAAAACACTGGACTGCACACTTAAGCCACCAAGCTTGTGGGGTTTTGATATGTCAGCTTCAGGAAACCAATACTCTACTTCTGACATTTTCTTTTATAATGCCCATTTAAGCTCTATGAGGAGAGGGGCCATATCCCTCTTTTCAGTGCTTGACACATAGTAGATTGTAATATATATCAAATGATATATCAATATAAGTGGGAAATTGTACTAATTCCACATTTTGGTGGTAGGTGAATTGTTTCCACATAATGTACTTGTTTACAATGTCCATAAAGAGGTTATATGTCAATGCAGATCTAATGTATAGGAATTAACTTGTTTTGCAAAGTCTGCCTCTTTATTAGAATAGTAATACAGATGAGCAAAACACTGGGCTAGGGATAGGAGACTTGGCAGCTATTCTAACTTCCATCACTGCCTCATAAGGCAAGAGAGCTTACTTCAGTGGTTGTTTCCCAAGCCATAAAAGGAAAATCTTGTCCCCTTTTTGCCTACTAAGGAGGATCATGGGGGGCAGGGGGCAGCTTGTAAAATGCTCCAACTTACTTCAGAGAGATAGAAAATGGACCCTACATTATTTGCTTTACTTTCTGGAAACCAGCTTAAAGTTCTGTTTCCATTTTTGCTTTTGGTATCAGGGTTCTTCAACCATTCAGCCAAGTGTACAACCAAAGCTAGTCAATAATCATTATGTCTATTTTACAGATGGAGAAACTTAAAGCAGAACATGGGTTATGGGAGAAACCAAGATGGCGCCATAGGTGAACCACCCAAACTGCTGCCTCACAAAACAATTTCAAAACTACAGCTAAAAGACAGAATAGATATCATCCAGAACCACAGGAAAGCTGGCTGAATGGAAATTCTACAACTAGAAGGAAAGAGAGGGGCACACGGAGACTCAGAGGAGCTGCAAAGGGCTGAGGTATGGAGACACATGCGCGGAGAGGACGGGCAGCTGAGTGCCTGGCTAGTTTTCTCTAGCAGGAGAGAGACAGAAGCTCCCAACTGCACTGAACCCCAGTTCCGAATGCACTGAACCCCAGTTCTGGGTGAGACCCTGGGGTCCCAGACTCATATGGGGGAGTCTGGACGGTTGGGAAAAGAGAGGAGCACACGGAAACTCTGGGGAGCCGCGAAGGCAGAGGTCTGGAGGCACGCGCGCAAGTGCGCACAGAGAGAACTGACGGCTGAGTGTGCCGCTGGCTTTCTCTAGCGGGAGGAAGGCGGAAGCTCCCGACTGCGATGAACTCCAGTTCCGGGTGACAATCTGGGAATCCAGATTCATTGGGGGAGAAACTGGACTGTCTGGCAGCGGATGAAACTCAAGGGCAGCTCTCTCTCAGAGGTGCTTGCAGCGATTACCGAGGGACACTGAGACCCAGGGGCCTCATAGAGAAGGGCTGACGGGAAGCCAAGGCTGTCTGCTCAGCCCTGAGACTCTGCCCCATCCAAGTTGAGCACAGAGGCTTTTGCAATTTTGCAAGTCTTGTCTCATAAGGCTGTCTCCAGCACAGAAGTCCTCCCGGCACAGACACAGCTGATCCTCACAGCCAATTGGCCTGGAGGTCAATTCCTCCCAGTGATACCAACAACAATCAACGCTTAACTACAACAAGGCTGTGCACACAGGCCACAAAGGGGTGCACCAAGAGTATTCACCTCAGGTAACTGGGGAGGCTGAGCCACTGGGCCCTATAGGACACCTAGCACACAAAGCTACTCTACCAACTCAGGGAAGCAGTCAAAATGTGGAGACAAAGAAACAGATCACAAACGAAAGAAATGGAGGAAAGCAAACGACTGGATATAGAGTTCAAAATCACAGTTATAAGGTTTTTCAAGAATTTTCTAGAAAAGGCCGATAAATTTAGCAAGACCCTCGAGGATATGAAAAAGGACCAACTAGAAATTAAACATACACTGACTGAAATAAAAAATATTATACAGAGACCTAACAGCAGACTAGAGGATTGCAAGAATCAAGTCAAAGATTTGAAATACAAAGAAGCAAAAAACACTCAACCGGAAAAGCAAAAAGAAAAAAGAATCCAAAAATATGAAGATAGTGTAAGGAGCCTCTGGGAGAACTTCAAGAGTACCAACATCAGAATTATGGGGGTGCCAGAAGAAGAGAGAGAGCAAGATACTGAAAACCTATTTGAAGAAATAATGACCAAAAACTTCCCCCACCTGGTGAAAGAAATAGACTTACAAGTCCAGGAAGCGCAGAGAACCCCAAACAAAAGGAATCCAAAGAGGACCACACAAAGACACATCATAATTAAAATGCCAAGAGCAAAAGACAAAGAGAGAATATTAAAAGCAGCAGGAGAAAAACAGTTAGTTACCTACAAGGGAGCACCCATACGACTGTCAGCTGATTTCTCAACAGAAACTATGCAGGCCAGACGGGAGTGGCAAGAAATATTCAAAGTGATGAATAGCAAGAACCTACAACCAAGATTACTCTACCCAGCAAAGCTATCATTCAGAATTGAAGGTCAGATAAAGAGCTTCACAGATAAGAAAAAGCTAAAGGAGTTCATCAACACCAAACCAGTATTATATGAAATGCTGAAAGGTACTCTTTAAGAAGAGGAAAAAGAAGAAAAAGGTAAAGATAAAAATTATGAACCACAAATACATATCTATCAACAAGTGAATCTAAAAATCAAGTGAATAAAAAATCTGATGAACAGAATAATCTGGTGAATATAATAGAATCAGGGGCATAGAAAGGAAGTGGACTGACAATTCTCATGGGGAAAGGGGTGTGGAGGTGCAGGAACAGACTGGACAAAGGTGGTACACCTACAGTGAGGGGGAGGTAAGGGCAGAGGGTGTGGTGGGAACCGGGTTGAGGGGAGCTATGGGGGAAAAAAAGAGGAACAATTGTAATAATCTGAACAATAAAGATTTATTAAATTGGAAAAAAAAAGAACATGGGTTATATGTTCAAGTAAGCAAAGTAATTAACCAGGAAAATTCCATAAAGATTCTGAGTCCAAAACAAGTGATTCTGTGGAACCATCTGTTCTCCAACTACTCTCTAAAGTGCAGTATGTATTGTTGAAATGGATTTTCCTATAGCAGATGTCAATCAGACAGCCAGGATTCAGATAAGACCTGGCTTAAGCATTCCAGTGAAGAGATGCCTTTTCACTCTACCAGTGAGTAGATTTAAAAAAAAAAAATTATTTTAGAGAGAGATGAGAGAAGGGAGGGAGGGAGGAAGGGAAGAGGGAGAGAGAGAGAGAGAGGTGAGAGAGAAACCCAAAACCTGGGCATGTGCTCTGACCTGAGAATTGAACTGGAGACCTTTCTGTGCACGAGATGACCAACCAACTAAGCCACACCGATCAAGGTACCAGTGGGTAGATTTTATGACCTATCTACAACTTTGGCATTTACAAACTCAGGTTAGGATAGTTATAGAATCCCTTTACTCTTTTAAGTCATAAAATTTAAGCAATGGCCACAAGAAGATGGATTACTTTGGGTAAATAGTCAAATTTGTGAAGGTGACCAAGGATAAAAACAACATAGCAAACCAGATCCAGTTCTCAGATACTTTCATTTCAATCATAGCTAGGCAACCAGTCATGCACTAATTTAATAATGCAACTTAACTCAGATGGGGGGTGGGTGGGGAGTGGGTGTTGGATTTAAGACAAGAATGACAGAATGTGGAGAATTATTAAAACTGGGTGATGGATACATGGGACTTCATTACACCATTCTATTTGCTTCATATATGTATGTTTGAAATTTTCCAAAATAAGAAATGGCTTATTATAGCAAGCTAACCAACTTTGCAAAAGTTTGTAAGATCTCCCATGATTTATCAGTAAGTCCTATAATAAAAACCATTGCTAGAATAAAAATAGCTAGCTTTCTACCCTCTTGTCTTATGAATACACATGATATTGAAATAAAGAGATTATTTAGTAACTTAAAAAATTTTTTTAGCCCTGGCTGGGTGGTTCAGTTGGTTACAGCATCATCTTGATATGCCAAAGTTTGGGGTTCAATCCCTGGTCAGGGCACATACAAGAATCAACCAATGAATGATGTTTCTCTTCTCTCTCTCTCTAAATCCATAAATAAAAACTAAAAAAAAAATGGCTGCTTCTTGAATTTGGGATTTTGAAATTATTTGACTTAAGCACATTGTGAATTCAATAAAAAAATTTTGTGAGGGATTAAAAAAACAAAATAAGAGAACAGCCCCAATACATCCTAAGCAAGAAGTTGAACTGCAATAACTTATCCCACCTGTCTTGATAATACTTTTTGACTCTGAATTACAAAGTATTGAACTGCTATGACTTGTTAGAAAACAAACCATTTTCCTGAACCACAATTGGTACAACTAAAAGGGTTGTTATTATAAAAAGTCTAGCCCTAGCCGGTTTGGCTCAGTGGATAAAGCGTTGACCTGCAGACTGAAGGGTCCTGGGTTTGATTCTGGTAAAGGGCACATGCCCAGGTTGCAGGCTCGATCCCCAGTAGGGGGCCTGCAGGAGGCAGCCAATCAATGACACTCTCTCTCATCATTGATGTTTCTATTTCTCTTTCCCTCTCCCTTCCTCTCTGAAATCAATAAAGATATATATATTTTTAAAAATGCCTCTCAAGCTTTAGGGGGTTCCAATTTCAAGCATTTAGAGATTGTGAACTCCTGCATTCTATTTGCTCCTTTATTTTTTTAAATATCATATACTTCTCAATCTTCCAGAAATAATTCACTCAAACATTTATTAGGAGCTTGCTTTATTCTAGGCAAGTCTTACTCTTAAGACAAGTCTTCCACAGGAATTGCAGTTTTAAAATGATCTTCAAGCCCTGGCTGGCATGCTCGTTGGTTAGAGCATTGACTCAAGCTGGCTAAATGATTTGAGTGTCAGCCAAAGCATCAAAGGTTTCAGGTTCAATTCCTGGTCAAGGGCACATACCTGAATTGTAGGCCCCATCCCCTGGTCCGGGGTATGTGTGGGCGGCAACCAACTGATGCTCACAAAGATGTTTCTCTCTCTCTTTCTCCCTTCCACGTTCTCTAAAAATCAAAGAAAAAAAAATACTCGGGTAAGGATTAATAACAATAATAATAATAATAAAATAATGTGGTCTCCAATACTTAAATCTCTACTTACTCTTGGTTGTTTCCTTTCTTTTTTGGGGGGGGGGGGTGTTTTTTCTTTTAATTGTTTTACTCTGGACACCCTCCAGCTTCATTAGCTATTTTGTTTCTCAATATTTTTATTATTATTTTTAAAATATATTTTATTGATTTTTTTACAGAGAGGAAGGAAGAGGGAGAGCAAGTTAGAAACATCAATGAGAGAGAAACATCAATCAGCTGCCTCCTGCACACCTCCTACTGGGGATCTGCCTGCAACCAAGGTACATGCCCTTGACCAGAATCGAACCTGGCACCCTTTAGTTTGCAGGCCGACGCTCTATCCATTGAGCCAAACTGGTTAGGGCAATATTTTTATTATTATCACTAGAGGCCTGGTGCACGAAATTCGTGCATGGGGGCGGAGGGGAATCCCCTCAGCCCAGCCTGCACCCTCTCCAATCTGGGACCCCTCGGGGGATGTTCCACTGCCGGTTTAGGCCTGATCCGAGGGACCGGGCCTAAACCAGCAGTCGACATCCTTCTCACAATCCTGGACCACTGGCTCCTAATTGCTCACCTGCCTGCCTGTCTGATTGCCCCTAACTGCCCTCCCCGACTCCGCAGGCCTGATCACCTCTCACTGCCTCTGTGTGCCGGCCTGATCACTCCTAACTTCCCCCTGCCCCCGCCGGCCTGGTCGCCCCACGCAGCCTGCTGTTCAGTCATTTGGCCATCCCTCTCTAACCCCCCTGCCAGCCTGGTTGTAGGCAGCCATATTGTGAGGGTGTGATGGTCAATTTACATATCACCTCTTTATTATATAGGATTATTATCACAGCTTTATTAAGATATAATTCAGCCCTAGCTGGTTTGGCTCAGTGGATAGAGTGGTGGCCTGCAGACTAAAGGGTCCTGGGTTCGATTCCGGTCAAGGGCACATGCCCGGGTTGCGGGCTAGTTCCCCATTAGGGGGCGATCCTACAGGAGGCAGCCAATCAATCATTCTCTCTCATCATTGATGCTTCTATCGCTCTTTCTCTCTGAAATCAATAAAAATATATATTTTAAAAAAGATATAATTCACATATCATACATATACAATTCACTCATTTAAATTATACAATTAAATATTTTTTGCATACTTACAGAGTTGTGTAATCATCACCACAATCAATTTTAGAACATTTTCATCACCTCCCCAAAGAAACCCTGTCCCCATTAATAGTCACTCCATTTCCACCCCACCCCCAATCCCCTCAACCCTAGGCAACTGCTACTCTACTTTTAGTCTCTATGGATTTGCCTATTCTGGACATTTCACATATATGGAATTGTGGTAAGCAGTTAGATAAGCATGAGCAGAACAAGGATGATGGGGCCAAGTACAGAAGGTCACCAGGGCCTGCTTAGCAACAAGCAAAACTGGGAAAACAAGGACCTTGCCCCCAGGGTAACCTGTCCTCCCCTAGCATATCACTGGTCATACCTTTCGTTCGGACCCTCCCCTGACCTTTCCTCCATGGTGGCATGTTTCTAGTCATGAGGGTTAGATACCCTTAGAAGAGGAACAAACAAAGAGGCCGAAAAAGCCCTTAAGCATTAAGCTCCTAGGACAATGAGGTTCTGACCCGCATCCAATACATCTAGGCCTCAGCTGTGTTTCAACTCCAGGCCCAGAAAAGCTGCAAAACCAGACAAGCAACGTCATGGCTTACATTAGGACCAGCTACATTGAGTCATGACCCCCTGCCCTGGCGCCAACTAACCAGTAGAGATCACGACCCTGAAAGGACACACCTGGAAAGCTGATGAATGTTCTACTGGGATCCTCCCGAGACCTCCGGATTAATATCCTCTGGATGGAGGGTCCAGTTTGACTCTATGGAGCACCTCCACCTGCCACCTTCTTGGCCAACAGGAGAGACTCCCGGGTACTCCCTCTGTCTACAATAACAGTTGCTTCTTGTATGTGCCCTGACCAGTGTTGTTGGAAACAACACTCCAACCAACCTAACTACTGGGCCAGGGCCAGTACTTCATTCTTATTTTGGCTAAATAACATTCCATTGTATGGCTAGACCACATTTTATTTATCCATTCATTAAATAATGGACATTAGGGATGTTTCCACTTTGGGGCTACAATAATTATACTGCATAAACATTCACGTACAAGGATTTTTTTGTGGATATTAGTTTTCATTTCTCTTGAGTTTATACCTACGAATGGAATTGCTGGGTCATATAATTACTCCATGTTTAACATTTTGAGGAACTGCCAGACTGTTTTCCAAAGCAGCTGCCCCATGTTACAGTCCCATCAGCAGTGTATTAAGGTTCCGGTTTCTCCACATCCACAACAACACTTACCTTTTTTATTTTTGCCATCCTAATTGGTATGGAGTAGTATCTCATTGTGGTTTTGATTTGCATTTTCCCTGATGGCTAATGATGTTGAGCTTCTTTTCATGTAGTTACTCATTAACTCTTGGGATAGACCTGCCAGCTTCCTTTCTAATGAGAAATATGGCTTTGTACCATTAGCAAGTTTTTACTGAGTTTCTTTGTGCCTAGATCATTAGAAGAACTAACACTCTCTTCCAGTGAAGCTCAGCGACTACTCTTACATGGTGAAGAAAGGCTTTCTTCGAATTTTTGCAAAGAGGAAAATCCAAGACTATATTGGAGAAATCTATGCTTGAAGCAAGAAAAACAAGCTAAAAATTAAGTATCATTTCAGCCTAAGTGGCGTGGCTTCGTGTTTTAACCTGACACAGTACATATAAATAAGCAAGCCTAGTACAAAGGAACACAACAGTCTTACTAGTATGTCCTTAAGACAAGTGACTCGGCATCTTCATGTCTCTTATTTAACTAAAATACTGGTTGAGTTGGAGGGAAGAGGGACGAGTGTAGGGAAACCAACTGAGTGTCACCCAGTCAAGCTGAATACTTTAATTTACTCATTTGTTCTGTTAAAAAAACACACAACTCAACCCCAAGGGCTCACCTGAATTCGCTCATTGTGCTAGAATTTGGTTGTTTTGAACATGCTCTAAAAAGAGAAGCTGGGACTTGAGAACCGTTAATTGAAATGTTTCCAATGTTTCCGCGTCTATGCGTGCGCAGCTGCCGCAGCTCACCGGACCCTCTGGTGAGGAGACCTGAGGTCATTACCGAGTGTGAGGGGCTCGAAAGTCTCGAGAGGAAATCTGAGGCCCCTGCTCTGACGGTTATAACAAAAGCCTGCAAACCTACCGGCGTTTTCAAATGTATCACGCCTCTTCCCGCCCTGGGGAACTTGACCTATAGCCAAATCTCAGCCTCACAAGTTCCTCAGGGGATCGAAAACCGCCGAGAGAAAGCCTCCCGCCACGCCCAGATCCGCCCTTAGCCGCTCAAGCCCGGATGGAGTCTTCCTCCGCCCACCCAGCTGCGCCAGAGGCCCCGCCCCATTTCCACTACTTGATTGGCTCTGGTGACCGGCCCCCCGAGTGTCTGCTTTGGATTGGTCAACTTGGCCGCCGCTCGGCGCTCTTCCCGGGGGCGCGCGGCGGTCGTGACCACGCCTCTTACGTCCGGACGCTTGGTCGCCTCAGGAGGCGCCGTAATCGCGGTCCAGAAGGAAGGAACACGTCTCTTCGAGGAGCTGTTATGGTGTTGAGTTTGCGGCGAGAGCCGACCGAGACGCGGCGGTCGCGGCCATGAAGGTGAGGGACCGGTGGAGCAGGGCAGTCCCGCCTCGTCTCTCCTATCCGGCCAGAGCGCCCGAATTGCTTTCTTTTCTCCTCGGCTGCACCTCTCCAGAGACCTCCGCTGAGGGGCGACCTGGCCGCCCGGCGTCTGGGTCCCTGACCAATCCACGACAGATATCCTGGGTTCCCTAATCTCCCCAACTCCCACAGCGCCTCCGGTCAGCAAGCCCGAGGAGCGGGGAGAGGCCGGGCGCCCCCTGCGCTCACGCCTCAGGGCTTCGTTCTGCGCCGGGCCCGGTCCGTGCCCTCGGGGGCCTGAGACAGACCCACTAGTGTTCGCCTCAGCCCTCGCGGCTTTGCCCACAGCGTGCCCTTGCCCGCCCCGAGTCCTTGAACTAACCCAACTGTCGGGAACACCACGGGACTGTCGCAGGACCAAAACTGCAGGATGAAGAGAAAAGGAGTGATGCGGGGAGCCGTGAGGCTGGGACCAGGCTAATAGGTTAGAAATGTCGCGGGCCGGGGATCCCACCCCGAAGGATTTTTTTTTTCGTAGGTTTAACATTGGGGGCCGCGACCTAAAGCGCTAGCAAACTGGATGTGTCTGCATCGCCAGTAGGTACGCAGCAAGTAATTTGACAGCTTGAGTTCTTCAAGGTGGGTGTGAGAGCGTGGGAGCATCGCTGAGTGAGAAGTTGAAGGGGAGGGGGCAGGTTCTGGCCTACTTTTGGGAGCTGAGAATTTTTCAAGAGCTCCGTGTACAACAATCAATTCAGGTATTGATTCATTTGCCGAACTCAAACCAAGTGGGATGAGTCATAAGGTGATGATACCCTTTGAGACATAAGCCGATTTCATTCATCTCAATGAAGAGGTGTGCTTGATGGGGTAAGAAAGCTAACAGAATGAGCGGCTGGCTTAGAACGACCTACACAAAGTCTCAAAGATTTACTGTGGAAGACTGATAAGGGAGTGTCAAGTAGCTAGAGAAATTCAACATATATTTTATCCAACATTTCCTATGTGTCAGGAGGGAGATATTGTTAGTAGAAGTAATTCAAAACACAATCCCACCCTTTAGAAATTTGCCAATCCAAAGGGAAGAGTATGAGAATGAAAAAAAAGTGAAACCCTCAAGAGCAAGAAAGGTTATTTCTGGCCGCAGGAAGCAAGGAAGAATTTTGCAATAGGTAACTTTTGAACGGTGTGTTAAAAGTATGAAGCTATCTTAGGAGCTTATTTTTAACTTCCAGCTTTAGTTATAAAATATTTCAATTTAGAATACTTATTAAAATGTCTAAAACTAGCTTTCTTTCTTGAAAACCATCATCTTCCCAAAATAGGGATCTATGGATAGAATGCCTCAAAGAACATCAGTATCTTTATTAGTATTAAATTTGTCCATCAAGGAACTAGATGTAGAAGGAATTAGGGACGGTCCAGTGTTGAATTTTTAAATCAAATTCTTTAAAAACAAATGTTTTTTAATGTAGGTGGAAGATACAGCTTTCTGAGTTGAAATTTTAGAAACAAAGTTTGGTGGCGGTTGAAGATGTAGAAAAAATATATTTCATGAAGCGGATCTAAATGGACTTCAATTTGAACAAGATGACATTATGAAGATACTGCATTTCATTTATGTTTTTGTGAAAACTGGATTCACAAAATTTAGGATTTGAGCTATTTATTTAATTTTGTTTTATATTGAAATTGTTTAATTGTGGGGATTTCTGGACAGGGTCAGTGATTCCAGATGTCATGGAATTCTAACATTTGAACATTCATTTAAGCAAGTACTTCCAGTGGAATTAAAATTATTTTGAAAGCAAAGCAATCAGATAAAGTACATCTTCACTCAAACCCAGGAGCAATTGGTTTTAGTGTGTGTGGAATGGGTATTTACTTTCTTCCTTTAATTTGTTTTGAAATAAGTTTTACCTCTCAAGACTCAAGTAACTATTTAACCTTAGAGTAGCATGTAATTAACTCATAAGGGATTTAAAATAAAAACAAAATCGGTGTCCTATGTTAATTTGATTTAATCCTCCATGATTTTCTATATTTATATTGATCTCAGCTTTCCTTAATTATATTAATCACGTTAATTCTTCCATGCTCAAAATGAGATATCAAGGAGAAAGTAATATGTTGACTATAATTTTCTTTCCTTTTTTTCTTTGAAAGGTGGGTGAGTGGTGCTAAGGATCAAGTATACTGTTTTAGAAAAAGAAAACAAAACCCAAACATGAGGAAGGTATGATCTCCAGCACACATTATTGTAAAACTCTATCAATGTGACCAAATGTCTTACCTAAAAATATTACATTTTTAAGATTAATATCTGTTTTTGCAACCTCCTTAATGTCCAAATGGTATGAAAAAAGAATTTAGGATGTAGGTAGATTTTCCTCCTTGGTGGTATATGGTCTGATATTTGGTCAAAAATGTAGTAGAGTTCCTTGCATATTGTTTTTCAGTTGAAGCAGCAGTTTCAATAAGAAATCCTTTCACATTTTAAGGAGCATATTTTTCTCAAGTGGCTCTAAATAGGATCAGTATTTTTGCTTATTATCTCAACTGTTTCTTTTGCTTTGCTCTAGTTCTACTGGCAAGTTTAACCCAGTGGTCGGCAAACTCAGTCAACAGAGCCAAATATCAACAGTACAACGATTGAAATTTCTTTTGAGAGCCAAATTTTTTAAACTTCTTCTAACGCCACTTCTTCAAAATAGATTCGCCCAGGCCGTGGTATTTTGTGGAAGAGCCACACTCAAGGGGCCAAGGAGCTGCATGTGGCTCGCGAGCTGCAGTTTGCTGGCCACTGGTTTAACCCAACTGAAATTGAAACTGCAAAACATTGTTTTATATTTACTGGTTTCAAGATTTGAAATATCTTTTCATATAGTTTAAACACAGGACATTGTGAATTTTAGCAAACTGAAGGTTTGGAGTTTAAAACAAAGTCTACAGTGGTTGAATTCTCTGAGGAAACTTTCACTGGTGGAAAAACTGAATCCCTGCCTAGTCTTTGTAGCTTACAACATCCAAGAAAATGTTTTTAGTTTGAAACTTGTAGAGTTATTCTTAAAATATCTGTAAAATATTACCATATTTAATTTAGAGTTGTGACAAGCAGCTCTTAGGAGGTGGCATTGTGATTACTGCTGCTTACCTAGTTTAATCAAAAGCAAATGATTTAGACTATAATTTTTGCAAAACGGAACTAGGTGTTAGAACGATGGAATCAGACTAGACCTTGGTTCAGCAACCTCAGTACTTGAGTTCTGGCTAAGAAAGTTTATTTACAAAGTCACAAGTAGAAGTGAGCCTTAGAAGAAATGGGCTTAGGAAACAAGAGGCAAAAGAAGGGTCTTGGAAAGGAAAATGTGCCTGGGGAAGGGGGTGTGGAGAAAGGGGGATGTGTTCTATAGAAAGAGGGAAGGAGGTCCCTCTCTAGAGGCACGGATCTTAGAGGAGGTCCCAATAGAATATTCTTCAACTTTCCAGGTGTGTCCTTTCAGAGTCATGGTCTTATCAATGCAGCTGGTCCTGATGTTAGCCCTGGCATCGCTTGTCAGGTTTTGCAGCTTTTCTGAGCCTGGAGCTAAAACAACTGAGGCCTGGATGTTATCCCTACGGGGTAATGTGGGTTAGTGTGTAAGGGAGTGGTTGTGCAAGGGCCTGTATTAGAGGCCACTCTTTGTCTCCTTGTTCCTCCTCCAGAAGGGTCTGCTGCATGACTATGGACATGCCAGAGGAGGAAAGGTCAGGGGACGATGCAAGCCGCATGACCAACGATATGAAAGGTCAGGGGTCCAAACCATAGTGGTTTGCTGGAGGAAGAAAGGTTACCCTGGGGCAGTAAGGTCCTTGTTTTTCCAGTTTGGCACATAGTTAGACACCCAGGGCTTACCCCCCTGGTGACTTATACTTGGCTTATCGTCTTTGCTCTGCTCATATCTTTCTAACTGCCTACCACATAATTATTTAGTTTTCTGCTGTTTTCAAACCCATTGACTCTCTCTCTCTATTTGGCTGTCATTTGATCTTCATGGAAACCTCCATAGCTTTCCTTATTTTTATTTTTATTTTTTTAAGAGTGTGAGAGAAAGAAAACATCGACTTGTTGCTCTGCTTATTCATGCATTCATTGGTTGATTCTTGTATGTGCCCTGACCAGGGAAAGAACCCGCAACCTTAGCATATTGGGACAACACTCTATAACTCATTGTAAAACTGATCCCTGAAATCAGGGCAACCTTTCTTACTCTTTTTTTTTTTTTTTAAATATATTTTATTGATATTTTACAGAGAGGAAGGGAGAGGGATAGAGAGCTAGAAACATCGATGAGAGAGAAACATCGATCAGCTGCCTCCTGCACACCTCCCACTGAGGATGTGCCCGCAACCAAGGTACATGCCCTTGACTGGAATCGAACCCGGGACCTTCAGTCCGCAGGCCGACGCTCTATCCACTGAGCCAAACCGGTTTCGGCCTTTCTTACTCTTTATTTTAGTTTGCCTGGTTACTATTACATTTGGTGGAATCATTAAAAGGCATCATATTCTAATGTATTTTGGTTTCAAAATTTGTAATAAACTTTTTGTTAATTCTTTAAATTTTGGAAGTATTTCCCACCATAGGGATTCTAAAAGCATATTAGGTTATACACACAATCAAAGACAGCTGAACCTTGAGGCCATTTGAAAACTGGCACTCTGTCAGAAAGAAGGATAGGCTGCTGCTCTTGCTTTGTTGACTGAAATGATGATTCAGAATGAGCTTATATTGTGTGAATCTGACTGAGAAATATGAGAGTGCTTATAAAATCGGTAGTCTATTATTGTTGTGGAAAAAAGTGTCACAGTCCTGCAATCTTGTCAGTCGCCTCTCATGCACCACTCCCCTCCTTTATACTCCTACCGAGGGGAGGAAATTTCTAATTCATTCTTAAGGAAGGAACAATATAGGAGGAACACTTTCAGCCTTTCTATTACCAGAGCAGTGGTTCTCAACCTTTCTGATGCCGCGACCCTTTAATACAGTTCCTCATGATGTGGTGACCCCCAACCATAAAATTATTTTCGTTGCTACTTCATAACTGTAATTTTGCTACTGTTAATGAATCGTAATGTAAATATCTGTGTTTTCCGATGGTCTTAGACTCTATAGCAGCGGTTCTCAACTTGTGGGTCGCGACCCACAGGTTGAGAACCGCTAGCAGGGTCGCCTAAGACCATCGGAAAACGCAGATATTTACATTACGATTCATAACAGTAGCAAAATTACAGTTATGAAGTAGCAACGAAAATAATTTTATGGTTGGGGGTCACCACAACATGAGGAACTGTATTAAAGGGTCACGGCATCAGAAAGGTTGAGAACCACTGTACCAGAGGGAAAAAAAGCAGTTTTTAGGTTGGTGAGTTTTAGCAAATGAACTACACATGCTTTAGCTCAGTCTTTCCTGGGACTTGTCTGATCTGTCTTCCTGTGAGGGATGGCAGTTTGGTCAACTAGATGGTAAGCTGCTGTTGGTCAGCTGGGGTGTCCTATTATCAAGACCAATTGGCTGCAGAGCTAAAGTCATGTTCTCCAATTGGTGTTATCTTCTATAATAATAAAAGCATAATATGCTAATTAGACCGGACAGTCGAATGACCTTCCGGATGTCCTTCCAGATGACCTTCCAGACAAAGCTGAGGCTGCGAGGGCTGAGGCAAGCCACCACAGCTGTGAGGGCCGAGCCCTTTGCACAAATTTTGTGCATCGGGCCTCTAGTTAGTAAGCAAACATTTAAATTTGTTTGTCTTATTTTTTAACTAGAGGCCCAGTGCACGAAGTTTGTGTACTCTGGTGGGGGGGCCCCTCAGCCTGGCCTGCGCCCTCTCGCAGTCCGGGAGCCCTCAGGGGGTGTCCCTAGCGCTCCTGCGGAGGGAGAGGCTCCCACCACTGCCACTGTGCTTGTCAGCCGTGAGCCTGGCTTCTGACTGAGCGGCGCTACACCTGTGGGAGTGCACTGTCCACCAGGGGGCAGCTTCTGCATTGAGTGTCTGCCCCCTGATGGTCAGTGCACATCATATCGACCAGTTGTTCCACCATTAGTCCGAAACCAGCTCTCTGACATCACCTGAGGGGTCCTAGATTGTGAGAGGGCGCAGGCCAGGCTGAGGGACCCCACTGGTGCACGATTGGGACGTGGGAGGTTGGCCAGCCAGGGAGGGACTGCGGGAGGGCTCCAGAGCTTGTCTGGCCTGTCTCCCTCAGTCCCAATCTGCTGGACCCCAGCAGCAAGCTAACCTACCAGTTGGAGTGTCTGTCCCCTGGTGGTCAGTGCATGTCATAGCGAGTGGTTGAGCATATCATTAGCACATTACACTTTGATTGGTTGAATGGCCAACTGGACGACCAGACACAGCATATTAGGCTTTTATTATATAGGATTAGTTCCAAATTAGGAGTGAAAAAAAAGGTAGTGTTATTGGCCCTCAAAAATCTTAGAGCAGCCCTAACTGGTTTGGCTCAGTGAATAGTGCGTCGGCCTGTGCACTGAAGGGTCCCAGGTTCTATTCCGGTCAAGGGCACATGCCTGGGTTGTGGGCTAAGTCCCTGGTGGGGGCGTGCAGGAGGCAGCAGATCAATGACTCTCATCATTGATGTTTCTCTCTCCCTCTCCCTTCCTCTCTGAAAGCAATAAAAATATATTTAAAAATAAATCTTGGAGCAATGGCTTTGAGGGAAAAAACACACCAAAACTGGCATTGGGTGTCAGAATAACATGAGGAGATCTAGGTGTCTGGCAGTCCAGATAGGAGGCTGTGGAATTTAATCACTTACTAGGCCCATGTAAGTTTTTTAACATGATACCTGGTTCTTAACTGATATAAGCAAGGCCATGGTCCCAAGGATAATCTATTCCGGAACAATTTTGGCTGAAGGGGTTGTGTAGAAAAGGGATCATCAAAGAAAAACCATTTGTTTTCAGTAGTTGTTGATGACTAGAAAATAAATTGTAAACATAGCTAAATTCCTTGAGCTAGAAGTTTTGTGCCAAGCATAGGAATATGTACATGGATTTCGCTATCTTGTTTTGAACTACATTCTTGTATTTTTTTTTATATATATTTTATTGATATTTTACAGAGAGGAAGGGAGAGGGATAGAGAGCTAGAAACATTGATGAGAGAGAAACATCGATCAGCTGCCTCCTGCACACCTCCCACTGGGGATGTGCCCGCAACCAAGGTACATGCCCTTGACCGGAATCGAACCCGGGACCCTTCAGTCCGCAAGCCGACGCTCTATCCACTGAGCCAAACCGGTTTCGGCTGAACTACATTCTTGATCAAGGGAGGAAATGTTGCCAACTTTACAGATTATTGTTCTTCCTAACCTCTTGGATTCATCTAGTTTAGCCTATAGAGTCTTGCTCTCAACCCTGGTCCCAAATAGGATTTAGAATTTTTAGTCACATAAGCCCAGATCATAGCTTTAGTTTTCAGAGATCCAGACTTTGGCTTCATTCATGGAAGGGTAATAGTTATTGTTTGTTTTGTTTTTGTTTGTTTGAAAGCAAATAAAAGGTGGATGGTGACCCCTACTTAAGCAATACACCTCTTTGGAATTGAGGCAGAGCAACAACTCGGTGAATTTACTAAAAATTCAAAAGCCAAAGGTCTGTGCCTTGTGTACTGTCTGGAAATTGGGTTTGCTCAGAAAATCTACAAGGAAATGTAGTAGTTTGGGAAAAGCTTCAAGCTTGCTACTAAAAGATGAGCAGAGAGTGAATTTAAAAAAATAAGGGAATGCAGGAGGAAGATCTTAGAGGATAGGGAAGACAGAATAGAACTTGGGTCTCTAAAGCTTTTAAAGGAAGGGTGCAAAAGGGGAAGCTTTTTTGCTATTACCCTACCAGATATGGTAACTGGGGAAAGAAAGGTACTTGGAATAAAACTAGTGACTGAGCTGCCCCAGCCGGGTGGCTCTTGTTTATGACTTTCATTCCTGGTCAGGGCACATACCTAGGTTGCACGTTTGATCCCCAGTTGGAGTACGTACGGGAGGCAACTGATCCATGTTTCTTTCTCTCTCCCTTCTTCTCTCTCTAAAAAGTCCATAAATATATCCTCTGGTCAGGATTAAAAACAAACAAACTGGTGACTGAGGCTTCCACTGTTTCAAATTTCAGACCTTTCAAGAAGGCTGGAGTGTTGCAAATTCTACTGTCAGAGGCTAACGGTATATGTAGGCAGATTTACCCTCAGGATGTGCTAAGAGTATTATTGGGAGATTATTTTCTTATTGGGAGATTTTGTCCAAATTTGAGTTCACAGATCTAATGAGACCAAAACCTAGATTTTTCAGTGTTTCCTCTTTCCCTCTGCTCTGATTTTTGGTTGAGTTGTACCAAGTAAGAGGATGTAGCAACATATTTTTGCCTGTCTGTTTTTAAATTTTTATTTTATGATGACGTAGCCAAAAGAAGATAGAAGTGATCTTTTCATTATTTTCCCTTCTGGTGAATGAAGAGGAAATTCCATTCCCTTTATAGAAACATGAGGAATGGGACAAAATTATTACCCTCCAATATTATTGTCTACACAGAGATTCCACCTGTTTTCCCAAAGTAAACTCTTCTATTCTCTTCACCATAGCTGTGAACATTTTCAGCCTAGAATTTTAATGATCATGGTTTGGAAATTCGTATTCTGTAACTTATTATACAACTGATTTCTGAAAGAACACAATGTGTGGCAGTGCTGATTTTAAAAGGGAGTATTATTTAGATTTGAGATTTTTAACCTGCTAGGTCAGAGTCATTTTTTGCCTTTATTATTTTTTCTCATCAAAACAATTTGAACTTTCTGGGTAGCATGAAATTTTTAAAAAATTTTACATTGCCGTTCAAGAGTAAATATAAAGAAACCTTTTACATACTTATTTATCAGAGTCATGATGGCAGAACTATAGATGCAGTGGAAAAAGTTCTGTCCACAAGGAACATTTACTGGAGTTGGAAAGACAACATCCTCCAGAAATCAGAACAGGGATAAAAGCTAATATAGCTGTTTAATTGTTTAGTAGTTAGGTTAGCAGGAAGCTGAAGCTTTTCAAAAACTTTACTTCTTTAAATTTCTGGAATGAAGAAAAGTTTATTCTGGTGGTATAGTCTACACTTGAGTTATGTATAACTCCCCCAAAATGTTATTTACAAATTAAAATTTTTAAAACAACATTTTACTTGTTTTAAGAGCTTACCATTTAAAAAAAAATAAAAAGAGCTTACCTTTGAAAGCACTGTAGATGGAATTCTCGTAAAAGAATACTCAACTTTAGCGCTGGCTGGTGTGGCTATGTTGGTTGGAGTGTTATTCACACCAGAGGGTGGTGGGTTCGATTCCCAATCAGGGCACTTACTAGCGTTCTATCCCTGGTTAGGGCGAGTGCGGGAGGTGGCCCGATGGATGTTTTCTCTCTCACATGGGTTTTTCTCTTTCCCTCTCTCTAAAATCAATTTAAAAAGAATACTCACTTTAAATGAACTGTTAGTAAATCTGGATTTTCATCCTTTTATGTTTAAGCAAACCATGACTCCAGAGCAGTGGTCGGCAAACCGCCACTCGCGAGCCACATGCGGCTCTTTGGCCCCTTGAGTGTGGCTCTTCCACAAAATACCACGGCCTGGGCGAGTATATTTTGAAGAAGTGGCATCAGAAGAAGTTTAAGTTTAAAAAATTTGGCTCTCAAAAGAAATTTCAATCGTTGTACTGTTGATATTTGGCTCTGTTGACTAATGAGTTTGCCAACCACTGCTCTAGAGTATATATTTAAAGGTATGAACTATTAACTATAATTTAACCAGACTTTTAAAGGCATCACTGTTTCTTGAGAATTACAGGGTATGAAGCTATATAGTACTTAAGTCAGTGACCCTGATACTTAAGACTGTTCGAATCTTGTATTGTGGTTTTTTACTACTTTACCTTCTCCTTTCCCTATATTTAATATAACATACTAGAGGCCTGATGCACGAAATTCGTGTTAGGGTAGGCCTTCACAGCCCCCGCTGCCTCTTGCCCTCTCGGCCCCAGCTGCCTCCATCCGGAAGGTCATCTGGAAGGTTGTCTGGATGGTTGTTCTGCTGTTCGGTTAGTCAGTCGATTTGCATATTACACTTTTGTTATTATAGATTACTTCTGGGTAGTAGCAAGAATAGTATGATCCTTCTATAGCATCCCAAATAGTCTTTTAAAATTGTTTAAAAAAAGTTTTTAAAGAACTTGTTAGACAAACAGTGAATGTTTGAACAAGTTAGATAAATAAATGAACTATGCCAGGTCATGTGCTGCCATCTTAACGCATAAGATCTCACCTAACTGGACTTCTATTACCTATCACTTATCCAGAGTCTACAATATGCTTTAGAATTAGGTCAAGGGACAAACATTGGTTCCAAACATCATAGCTTTTCTACTTTAAGCATGGGAAAATACCTTGAGCTCTCACTGAAAAAAATATGTCTATATATTTCTAACAAGCTTGGTTATTGGGTTTCTGAGTCTGCAGTAAAAAAGGAGACAGATTACTAGGTAGGTATAGTGATAGCAGTTTGTGGTTCACAGAAAGGGAAGAGATGAAAGAAAAAAGACATAAAAGGCAGTACATTACTTTCAGGCCATTTAGTGGAGTGGCAGATAGCCCATACATTTTGTGTTCAGTATTTTCAGTTTGAAAGGTAGAATAGCCCTCACTGGTTTTGCTCAGTGGTTAGTGTTGGCCCTCGGACTGAAGGGTCTTCGGTTCGATTCCCGATCAAAGGCATGTACCTGGGTTGCAGGTTCAATCCCAGGCCCTGGTCAGGGGTGGGTGGGGTAGGTAGGCAACCAATGGATGTGTCTCTCTCACATAGATTTTTCTCCCCCCGCTTCTTCCCTTTCACTCTCTCACTAAAAATAATTGAAAAAATTGTTCTCAGGTGAGCATTAACAACAACAAAAGGTAGAATAACTGCTTTTAAAAAATATTTTACTTAATGTCCAATTAATATATTCATTTTAAAGATTTTGGGAAGTAGAGAAAAACTCAAGAAAATAAATTATACAAAGATACATTAAAAACTTAAAAGAGCTTCATTCAGTTGGCATTTTGATGTTTTCCCAGTCATTTTTTTAATAAAAAATTTATGCCATGTTTATTATGCCCAGCTACAAATGAGAACGGAAGTTTAATGAAATTAACTAATTTGAATTTATATTCTTTCTGCTAAATGATAGCTGGCAAAATCTGTCTCAGCACATAGAAAAAATGGGTAGTTTTTATGATTATCCCCAATGGAAAATATTCTTTTCAAATACCAGAAAGTTATCTTTCCAAATAGCTTAAAATTTTGACACTTTAAAGAATAATCTCAGCTCTAGCTGGTTTGGCTCAATGGATAGAGCGTTGGCCTGCAAACTGAAGGGTCCCGGGTTCAATTCTGCACTCAAGGGCATTTGCCCGGGTTGCGGGCTCCATCCCCAGTAGTGGGTGTGCATGAGGCAGTTGATCAGTGATTCTCTCTCATCATTGATGTTTCTATCTCTCTTCCTCTCCCTTCCTCTCTGAAATCAATAAAAATAAAAATTTAAAGAATAATCTCAAAGTTATTTAAGGCAAACATACCTCTCCAGAATGGCATTCCCTGAGGATCTCAGAGAGCCCAGGTTCCACTTAGCTTTAATCTGGTTCCTTCTTATATTCCTTTCTAGGCGGGTGCCACATCTATGTGGGCTTCATGCTGTGGACTCCTGAATGAAGTCATGGGAACTGGAGCTGTCAGGGGCCAGCAGGCAGGATTCGCCGGAAGCACCGGTCCATTCAGATTTACGCCAAATTCTGATTTTTCCACTACTTACCCACCAGCACCTACAGAAGGGCCTAATATAGTTTGCAAAGCCTGTGGACTTTCATTTTCAGTCTTCAGAAAGAAGGTGAGTTAAATTATATATTATCTACAAAAGACATCAGAATTCTTGATTGTATGTAATTTTGAATATTAATATTTATTTTTTTTTTAAATACCAAAAAGTTAGTCCTATTAATCATTTCCCATTTAGGAAAGTACTCAGTTGGAGGGACTAAATGACTGTTCAAGTTTTCTGACTAGACATTGTTACTTGTCATGTTGCTCAGGCATCCTTTCTCCTGAACTTTGACCTGTTTGTACACCTTGATTCTTCCTAATGATGCTTATGTTCTGAAGCTACAGTTTTGTTCAGAGATGATTTACTATATATACTCTGATCTCAAGTTTCAAAAAAATGTATCCCTAACCATATTCTTAACTCAAGTGAAGAAATAAATGTAAGTATTAAGGTAACTACTGTTCAACATAAAACACTTGGGTTAAAGTTGTTCTTTCTGAGAACCATCATACAATGGTTCTCACAATCTTTGATTTTCAATTCAGTCCTTTAAAATACTTAAGGAACAAGGTATTAGCTTGTGGGAACAATGCACCAAGTGGAAATGACCACATCTTAGTGTCTACTTTAAGTTTTGCCATTGAAATGGCTTTGACTGTGATTAAGGCTGTGTAGGGTAAAGATTACTGCATTAGTGGGGTCCTCTGTTCGCTTGGATTGATCTTGAGAGATCAGTTGCCTTTCTCTTTCCTTGTGTTATGCGCACCCACCTCCCCCGCTTCTCTTTAAATGGAAATTGTTCACATAAAAAAAGTTTGTGGTTGTGCTTTCTGCTCCATGTGGTTCCAGACAGCTCTGCTCTGCTAATTACATGTTTGCCCCAAGGGGTGGAAAGGTTTTAATTCATTAACACAAGAGTGTGTGTGTTGTTATTTTTTAAGGGCTGTATTTGAACTTCTGTGAATCCAAACTGCCTTGGCAGTGACTGTTCTTTATTTTCATGGCTTAACACCTGTGAGAATAGTCTGGTGCCACAGAACCCTTCATAAGAATTAGACTTAATGTTAAAAGAAGGCAAAAAGAAAGAAAACTAGTACTTTCACAAGGGGTCATAGCTGGCTATCATTAAATGCTTCTTTTCTGTTTCTTCAGCACATATGTTGTGACTGCAAGAAGGATTTTTGCTCCGTTTGCTCAGTTTTACAAGAAAATCTTCGTAGATGTTCCACCTGTCACTTATTACAAGAGACGGCCTTTCAGCGCCCTCAGTTAATGCGACTGAAAGTGAAGGATCTGCGGCAGTATCTCATTCTTAGAAACATACCCATTGATACCTGTCGAGAGAAAGAAGACTTGGTAGATTTAGTGCTGTGCCACCATGGGCTGGGCTCTGAGGACGACCTGGACACCAGCAGTCTGAATTCCTCAAGGTCCCAGAATTCTAGTTTTTTTACACATTCATTTTTTTCAAGCTACACAGCCCCCTCTGCTACCATGTCTTCATTTCAGGGAGAACTAATGGGTAGAGACCAGACCTTAGGATCTGGAGCCTTGGCACAGGTATGATTGGTAATTACCCTAAGGGCCTGGCATGTCTACTCTTGGTGGGGTCTTTAGAGGTTGATGCCTCCTTGTGGGAGCAGAGGTTCCACACACTGCTGAACTTTGCACTTAACAAGCCTCCTGATGTGAGTTTCCAAGCTTAGGTGCTAGGTGGCCCCAAAGTCAGCTATTTGAAGGGCCCTAAATAACTCATCAGTTTCTTGACCTTAGTTACCCCAGTTTCCCTATCTTATATAGTGAAATAATGACTGTGAAAAGTCGTATATAAACATTTGTAAGACTGTGTTAGTGACCATGGAAACAGTAGTGTAAGTTAACCTAATGCCCAGTTGCCTTGCTGCAGTAAAAGTATCCTAATTTGGATCATGGGAAAGAACCATTGAATTAGTGAACAAATGTGGTTATTAGTTAATTTCAAAGTACCAGTGCAGAATACTCTCCCAGTGAGGTAGAATATTTGACTGTTGTAGAGCTATGGTCAAGAAAAAGAGAAAGATATGAAAGAAGGTATATAAATCAAATGGATTTCTGTCCTTCCTAAAGAGAAGAGTGCCTCTGACTGTTGAGGAATTTCTAAAAACTAGAACTAGCATCAGCCATCAGTGAAGAAGTCTAGAAACCATTCTTTGGAATTAGTATCGAGATCTTTCAGATCATACCCCTGACACTTGCGCTGATCTTAGAGCTTTAGTTTCTATTATATCTTAGAGGCTTAAACCTGCTATATGTAGGCAGATCCTTTGATAATGACTCAGTGCTTATGGCTTTGGCCTATGGTCCCATGATGGGGCTGTCCTCAAGGGGTTCTAGTTAGGTTTTATAAATTCACATATACCTAGGAATTTGGCTTTTGAGATAATTTTACGGAAGTGAAGTTATTGATAAAATCATGTAGGGCCCAACTCTTTGGAAGGGGCAGAAGCATTCAGCATCCAAAGAAGTCATGGGATATTCCCATTGTTGGGGGCATTCTTGGGGAAGGTCTGTGGAAAGATTTACTCCAATGATAAAGATGGGTTGATACTGTCAGGAAAAGGTGATTTCTGACATAACCAGATCCATTATGCATATAGGTACAAAGTGAAATAGCATCAGCAAACACAGAAGATGATGATGATGATGATGATGATGACGACGACGATGAAGAAGACAACTTGGAGGAAGGGGTGAGAGCTCCTATAAAATTTGGTTTCCTGACATGTCAACCTGGCAGGCAGGAAAAGGCCCATGTACACTTGCTGATTAGCAGAGGATATTTATTCAGGTTTGAATGTAGCACAATATATAACTAGAGGCCCAGGGCATGAAATGGTGCACAGGTAGGGACCCTAGGCTTGACTGGTGATCAGGACTGGTCGGGGCCTTCCTTCATTCTGCGCCGCCCCCTGGTGGTCAGCACACATCATAGCGAGCAGTCGAACTCCCAAGGGGACAATTTGCATATTATTAGCCTTTTATGATATAGGATACTTTAAGGACTGATAAGAAATCTGGGAAGAATATCTAGGGCCAGTGATAACTGTAGGGTGAGGAGAACATGTCATTTTCCTTGCTGTAGGAGGTCTGAATTGGTAGGAACAGAGGTAATAGAAGTGCTGTATAATTTCAGGCACCTGGCCTCTCCAAGAAGAGACTGAGAGCTTCGCTGTCTGACCTGTCAAGCCTTGAAGATGTAGAAGGGATGAGTGTGCGCCAGCTGAAGGAAATCCTGGCTCGGAATTTTGTCAACTATTCTGGCTGTTGTGAAAAATGGGAGCTGGTAGAGAAAGTAAACCGCTTATACAAAGAGAATGAAGAGAACCAAAAGTCATGTAGGTTTCTTTTTTCCTATTTCCCCTGTAGTATATCCTTCCTAAAGCTTTAGAAGCTGGGCTGTTTCTGTTACAAGTCAAATTTATTTCTGTGACAATGTTTATTTCTCTTAAATCCAGGGATTACTGGCATTTTCAACCTTGAATTATTGTCCTTCCAAACCATATTCATGATCCTCATTGATCCTTACTGTGACTTGAAGAAATGGAAGCCTCAACATCTATAACTCTAGGGCCAAATCTCAGGCTGTGAACTTAAAAATTTTTAATCCTCACCCAAGGATATGCTTATTGATTTTAGAGAGATGGGGAGAGGGAGAGAGAGAGAGAGAGAACGAGAACAAGAACATGGATTGGTTGCCTTCCATATGTGACCTGACTGGGGATTGATCCCACAGCCTTTTGGTATACGATGATGACGCTCCAGTCATACCAGTCATGGCAGGCAGGCTAACTTTTAGAATTTATTTAGCGCCTTTCTTATTCAGATTCTTGATTTTCTCAATACCTAATCTGGACCACAGAGCCAGAAAAGGCCCACAACCCTTTTCAGTTACAGTTCAGCAGTACCAGGGTGGCCAGAAACATAGGTGGCTTTTGAGATGCTTCCAAGGCTGGAGTCTGGGGCTTCTTCCAACTACAGGCTACTTGATGTACAACTCTTCATAACTTCACTATGGAAATAAACTTTTCGTGCTGAGATGAGGCCCCAGACACTGCAACTTTCCCAAGTTGGAAGTGGGTTGAAAATTCCAAGGGTGTTCTAACTCCAAGGCCCATATTAAGGACAACCTAGGTTTCCTCATTTTTATTTACAGAAGCAATCCTCACAAAACCTGGAATTATATAGATTAAAATAGAATTAAATAGCTAATATTTGTTGAGCACTTCATACCTGGTCCTAAGCTAAGCATTTCTCATTTATTCTCACAAAACTCTACCAGGTGTAGGCATTAATATTGCCAACTCTAGTGGAGGGAAGTGCAGAGAAGTTGGGATTATTTCTTACTGCAGGATCGTGCTGTGTCTATTGTGGTCGGTCACTCAGGTGGCTGCTCAGCCTATCAGGCGGCAGTTCTAGCTCTCTGTTGCCTTTCAGATGGCGAGCGGCTGCAGCTGCAGGAAGAGGAAGATGACAGCCTGTGCCGGATCTGCATGGATGCCGTCATCGACTGCGTCCTGCTCGAGTGTGGGCACATGGTCACCTGCACCAAGTGCGGCAAGCGCATGAGTGAGTGTCCCATCTGCCGACAGTATGTGGTGCGCGCTGTGCACGTGTTCAAGTCCTGAAGTAGACGCTCTCCCCGACAGGACATTCGCCCCCAGGCTTGAACCCAGACATTTCAGTGCACAGAAGGGACTGGAAACTTACTGTTCAAAAGTTGAAGTTATTTTTAAAAATTATTTTCACTACTAACTGGGAACAAAGATTCATCCTAAGTTACGGCAACATTGGTCCATGCCATATGCCTGTCAGCCTGTGAACATGCTGTTTCCCAGGTTCAGCCTGGCTTCATCACACATCTGTGATCAGTAACTGCTGAAGTCAGACTGCTTATGGCATCAGCTACTCTCCCTTTGAAGACATTTATCTTCTCTTCTCCGTTCTCCTGTTTTTAACTTAAATTACTCAGATGTTTGAAACTTCTGTTCTGTTTGGATGAGATCACTGTCCACAACTGACTAACATGGTACATGCTGAGCAGTGGCACCTCTGAATGTTCACTTTATTAGTCATGGATATTTTAAATGCTACTATTTGATGAATGTAAGTTTCCACATTGTTGCTATTTCTGAATTTAAATTTCATTGAGAACACTGACATCCTTCTATATAGTCAACTGCCAGGGCCTTAGAGACTAATAAACATGTCCATTTCTGTTCAGGTACAGCTTTTTATAGCAAGGGCTGCATCTAGCTTCTTCACTAGAGAAAAGTGTGTGTTAAATTCTTTACTAATGTGTAATTGGTTTACAGTTTTGTATAGTGAAAGTGTATTTTCAGTGCTACTGCTAGCTAATTTGAACTTTAGGAATAAAATTAGATTTTCAAAAATGCTTTTCTTTACGTTATCCTTAGTTTCTAATTCACTTGGTACAGTGTGAATGGGTATCTGCACCTGGTCTAGCTCCCCCCCTTTTTAAAATCCTCACCCGAGGACATTTTTCCATTGATTTTAGAGTGGAATAGAGAGGGAAAGACAGAAACATTGATTGGTTGCCTCCTGCACACGTCCTGACCAGGGCCCAGACCAGGGAGGAGCCTGCAACGAGGCATGTGCCCTTGACCAGAATCAAACCCATGATCCTTTCGTCCGCAGGCCAACGTTCTATCCACTGAGCCAAACCACCTGGGCTGTAGCTCCCTTCTTAAGAGCCCAGGGTGGGTGTCGTTGTGGTTCACACTAACCAGCATAAGCAGGTCATTGCCTCCCTACAGAAGCCATAAAACTCGGCACCTGCTGAAGCTTTAGGAGCACTTACCTTGCCTTACTGTGAGACAGTGAACTCCAGAAATTCAGCCTTCCCCACAAATTGGGAAGTCTTCAAATCCAGGCCAGCCCTCAATAGCAAGCACATTTAGAAGCTGAGCAGTAGGTGCTGGTTTGTCTAAGGTTAAATTAGAAAAGTGAGATTTATTTGCACATAGTCTCTGCTTAAAACAACTTATTTAATGATTTCCTCTTGGATTTATATAAGTTTCAAATGCTTGTTTTTAGCAAAAGGATAAAAACTTAATGGAGGATCTTTTTAAGTAGTGTTTTAAAGTCACCTTGGTTTAGTGAGAAGCCAACAAATTTTTACCCTAACAGGCTTGACACTTGGAATAACTGGATTACAAGGTACTAACTTGTTTGGCAAAAAGCAAACATTTCTCTCTGAAGTCTGCATTTTATAGCTGGCATACCATGCCTCTTGAAGTTAAATTTCTGAATATATATCAGATGGATAAAATTCTGAAAGTCCAAAACAGAATACAATGACATCTCCTTGTCCCTGTCCTCACAGTGTAAAAGGATGGCACTTGATGCTTTAGAGGAGTCACGGTGTCTTCCTTTGTAAACACAAGGTTTCCTAGAGGAAGAAGGGAAGGAGCCTCTCTTTCCTGGGTTCTTAGCCGTGATCTAACACAGGAAGCACCACCTCTGGTTTATGTTACTCTCATTACATCATCAGATATGTTGTATGGGCTCAGAGCAGCTGTTTGCAAGCAGCTAGCTCAGCCTGGCCTCATCTAAAGCTCATTTTTAAATGACAGGTCTGTACAGAGATTGGGTGCCGGGGTAAAATCTCAGCTGGATTTTTCAGTGTACATGGGAGGGAGCTCACCTGTTAAAACCACTATGGCAACCTGCCTCAACGCTGTGTCTTGGCTCTGTGGTTTGTCCCTAATGGTAGCTACGGATTCCCAGCTCTGGAACCTCCTCTCAGCAAGCCTGGGTGCTCCCAGAAACGTTATAGGACAATCAGGGGCCTCTTAACACAGGGCTGTTTACCTGAAAAACACCATGTTCCTTAAAACAATTCCCAAGGAAAAGGATGCCTCTACTGGACATCAGGGAAACTTACCCAGGGGTTCGGAGAACTCAGGCTGTCAAGAAAACCAAAACTTGACCTCTAGTGGGGGTGCTCCATGATGAACCGTCAGGCTAGCAAGGGTAAGCCATGTTTTATAAATAAACCACAGAGTGCTAAACTAATCTGTTAAATGCATCTCCCAAATTAAATTCTGGGGTGCAACAGCTTCAGATGTCTCCAGTCTAAGTCAGAAAGAATCTATGGATTTAAGTTAACAGAAGGCACAAACCTAGAGGGGATCTAAAATCATTTTGCGATGACAAACAGAAAGATAACGGGAGGGGCAGGCAATATGAAAACTACCGTTAGCAGAAAAGGCTTGTCCCACGAGACCCAAATTTTATGTTGCTACTGATTATGGAGGCAGGAAGTGGGGTTGTCTTCTCCATTTTCAGATTCACTAGAGCAGTTGTTTCTGTATTTGAGTACAAGGTTGCAAGGCTCTGTCGTTAGATCTAAAATTACTTCTCACTAGTTTCTGCATCTGCCACCTGGGGAAGTTACCTCATAACCAAGGGTCTCCAGCTACCCTGGCCCAAGGCTACTAAAGCACAGGATGTGGCCTTGAGTTGCCTCCAATGGGAGGTTGAGAAAATGGACTCCATACACCCCCACCTTTGGCAGTAAAAATACCAAGTGGACATTGATGTAGCAGTTCTTTCTCACTACCTTTATTAGCCATAAACAGCAAGATCTCTCTCTAAAGATGGGGAAAAAGCCAGCTGGTGTGCCTCAGTGGTTGAGCGTCGACCTATGTACGAAACAGGTCTCGGCCAACGGCACATGCCTGGGTTGCGGGCTCGATCCACAGTAGGGGGCGTGCATGAGACAATGATTCTCTGTCATCATTAATGTTTCTCTCTCCCTCTCCCAAGGGACTACTGCAATTTCTCAGATGAGTAAGAAATTATAGCTTGTTTGGCTTCAAAACAATATATACTAGTGTTGAGATTAGTGCCCCTAGACTTTCTAATCAAATGTCTAGTCCACTCCTAGAACAGAAACCCTCAAAGTCCAAGAGTGGGGTTTTTTTTGTACAATTGTTTATACAAATTCAATAAAGGTAAAACCAAGTCGGGAAGGTCTAGGAAAACACCACCAAACAACAATGGCACTTATGAATGCATATCTTTACAACTGGGAAATAGCCGTGATATAAACCTGAAACGAGAACTCTGCTCACACTTCAAAGGAGAAAGAAAAGGAAAAGAAAGGCTACGTTGGGTCATTTACTCTACTTCTTGACTCACCGTATAAATTAGATCTATGTAGAGTCCAAGAGCTCATGCTGGAGCAAACCCTCCTGAGTGCAAAGGTTGAAGTTCAATTTTAAAATTTTTGAGGAAAGGGTGAATTCTATACAGGGGAACCTTGGCAAAGTGTCTTACTTCCACTATACTTTACATATATGCACAACATGCTTATGTAATTTCTTAACGTCCAAAGCAGGCTCTCCGCTTCCAGGTAAACATGCTTTTAACCGGAAGGCTCAGCCTGCTCTGCCAGGTCTGGGCACATGTATAGATGGATTATTTGTGTTGATGAAGTCCAGGGTAAGTTCTCTCCTACCTTAAGGAAACCAGGAAAGTTGGCAATCATAAAACAATAAAAACACTGGTATGCATTCAAACCTTGCATAAATAACTTTTAAACAATTTGTACAAAAATAATTCCTCATAATGTAAGATGTAACAAAACCAAACAAAATATGTCAAGACGGCAGATGTGTTGTGTGGTCCACTTAATGTTGACACCAAAAACCCCGGAGTTGCAAGGAATGAGGTGTCCAGAACAAAACACCATCACAAAAAAAACAACACAAAAAAACAGTTAAACTCCTAAGCTCATGCTTCATTAAGAGAATTTCTCCAAAGTTCATCCTCCTCTCCAACAGGAATGTCTTCTTGGTAAAGGCCGCCTTAGAAATGGTCCAGAAAGCAGTGCAGTTACTCTTCATAATAACGCAAATGTCCGGCTCACTCATCCCCAAAACGGGTGGTGGAACGGCATTGCCTTGGCAAGACTTGCAAAATGGAATCGTTCTGTGGTCTGTTGTTCCAAGTTCCAAATTGAAAATAAAAGCCCTAGCTTCTGTAAAGTCTTTTACCCTCCCCTGGCCCCGTCCCTTTCCCCCACCCACCCTGTATTTACACACTAGTCCTTGGACTAACTCAGTTTCTGCAGGAGTTTTTCTTCCACTTGCCCAAACTGGACACTCACAGACATTTCAGCTATGAACTGCTCACAGCCTTCCTTGGTAACTTGCTTGCAGTACCTCAGGTCAATATGACAGATATTTCCACAGCGCTTGAAGAAGGACAGGCATTGGTCAGTGACCTTATTGCAGTCTGCAGGGAAGAAGACAGAATGTGAGGTGGAGGGAACGTGGAACCTGAACAAAGGCCCCCAAATCCCAGGCGCTTAGCAAAGGAGAAACTGGATTGAGCTCTTGAGCATATTCCAGCCCCTGCAGTAAAGCACACGGAGGCGGCACTGCCTCTGTCTTATCAAAGTCCCTGCAGGTTAGGAGGTGGCATAAGGAAGTAGTGACAGCACCACGAGTCACCAAAGAACTAGCCGCCTTTCAAACAATCAGAGTAGCCCCTTTCAAGCAACCCCTCAGGTCAACACAAAATCTTGGCACAGACGCGCCCAGATTCTTGGATGCACGTTTCAGATAGTGTAAATATAACCCAATCTCATAAAGGCAGTAGGAATTCATGAACTTGGAACCAGCACAATGGAATGCTGTCTGCATTACAGGCATTGCCGGGCACTTAGATGGGAAAAGTGACGGGGGGCGGGGGGGGGTTAACACCTGTTCCAAGGGTACCCCTTAACCTTTCAAATTCCTCCCCACCAAGTGGCTGACCCTCTTTATAAGCTTACGGCAAAAACAAGTGATGGAGGATGTGGAATTCTTTCAGAAAAATCATGCCTCTGTCCATCTCACTGTCCCTCATGTCCCAACTCCTTAAAAACAAACTCCCTCCCCATTAGCAAGCGGAGGGATGTGTGAGGTTTCACAACGTGTGCGACAAGACAACGAACCGTAAAGGCACTGGAAGTTTCTTCTCTCCAACCTGCGACAGCAGGGTCAGGAAGGGTGCGCGAAAGTGAAGACAACGATGGCAGAAAGCAAGCTGCTTACTAACCTACTGGGCCAGGCCTTGCCTTATTGCCCACTGCTCCCCACCCATCCCACAGCACTCATCCCGCCAGGCGCCAGCCTGTGCCCACTGAGGGAAGCTTCCCTGGCGCTTGTTTTGGACCAGGAACCACTGTTCTAGGCGCTCACGGCTCCCAGCATTTTTGGTAGCAATTATTACAAATCCGGTAATAACTTCTGCAGCATGTTTCCCCTCTAAACTGGGCTGTGTATCTGTCTTGATCACTGCTATGTCCTAGGACCGAACACTGGGATCCTATAATAATAGCAGGCGCACAAATGTGAAATTCCCAGCTTGTCCCACCAGATGCTGGGCAGTCCCTGTTGGGTGACCCCGACTGACCTGACAAGTTTATTTCTGTTAAGGAGTCCCGGGTGGTGGTGCCCACTGCAGTGAGCAGGTTGATGGACTGGTCAGTAACATGGTTACAGTAACTAAGGTGGAGCTTGGAGAGCAGGGGCATGTGGCGGATGATGAGCCGCAGAGAGGCGTCGGTGATGTCCAGGCCTGCTAGACGCAGCTCCACGATGTTTCGGAGCTTGCTCCGATTGTCCATCTGACCTGAGGGGCAGGGAGGAGAGAGGCAGCATATCAACCTGACAGGACACAAAAGGCCTACCAGCCAGACATAACACTTGGTTTCAGTTCGTCATTGAGTGTTTCCCCCCCAAAATCAGAATCAGTTCCAATATTTAAGAATCAGAAGATCAGCTGGCCAGTATGTTTCAGTGGTTAAGCATCGACCTATGTAGGGGCAGCCAAACAATGACTCTCTTTCATCATTGATGTTTATATCACTATCTCCCTCTTCCTTCCTCTCTTAAATCAATAAAAAAAATATACACATAAAATTTTACACATTGAGATTCTTGAAAGTTCAGAAGACCTAGAAACAGAGCCCACTCGCCACCCAGCAGTACTGGGCCAGACAGAGCCGACAGCATAGCATCTCTCAGTCACCATGGTTTCCTCATTTAAGCTGCTGACAGGGAGCGATGACCCCTGAAACCCGACCTTGGAGAGCTCTACAGGAGCCCCTGTCCAACCACCCTGGCCCTGATGCTCCAGGGGGCCTGAAGCCGATGCAGGATAAATTAACAGAGAAGCAGTCGGATTTGTGAGAGCCCCTGGAGAGGCTGTGGAAAAGAGCCTCTGCCTGCTCTCGGAGCCCCTGGGTACCTGAAGCAAACTGAGAACACAGCAGCCAAACTCCTCCCGGCATCCCCTGGGGACGGGCTGAGGCCAGAGAAGGTTGGAGGACCCGCACACCAGATGGCACCTGTTCTCCATTAAGCATTTAATAGGGGTTTTGCACACCTTCTGCACGCCGCTGTGGTGAAAATCAGACCCAACAGCACAGCTTAATCACACCACTGCTACATGGCCTTGCCCCCAAGCCTGGCCACTCACCTGGCCTGTTATCCGTGGGTGGAGACAGGAGATCCCGCATCTGGGCATCCTTTAGCCCTTCTACCCACTGGACATCCAGGGTCCGGAGCAACGGACAACTGGAGGTACAGAGGGCCGAGACCGCGATCCATGAGCAGCCTGACAGCACCAAGTCTCGGAGCCCTGGGGGAACAGAGAAGGGGTCGCAGGTCAGGTGATGCACCAGCCCCTGCACCTGCACATTTGGGGTCCCTGGCCCTGTGCTCACCTGGCAAACGGTTGATGAGCCAGCTCAGCTGTTTCTTGGAGATATTGGTCCAGCTGAGGTCCAGGGAGACGGGCTGTCGCCGGATGATGCCGCTCAGCATCAGGGGCGTGATGGACCTGCAGTGGTTCAGGTCGATGCGGGTCCATAACCGCTTATCACAGCACCTGGAGGCCAGACCCAGCAGAGGGGGTGCCGTCAGAGTTGGGGTCTCACTTGTGGTAACTCCTCACCTTCCCAGCTCGGGGACAGGCTTCTAACTCCACCCTCTGAACCCTTCTGTTTAGGTCCCGTCTGTTTGCACCTGGGCACCTCTGCTGTGACTGTCACAGGCCCTCCCCGGAAGGTGCTGGCACCTTTCTCCATTAAGCACTTCATGGGGGCTTAGCACACCCTCTACACACCGTTTCTCAAAACAAGCCTGAGCAGAGGTATCGTACCCATTCACAAGGAAGGTACGTAACTTGGCCAGAAAGCTAAGAAATATCAAGGCTGGGGTTAAGGTCAGTCACTGGCACCGTTGCTGTTAATAACCTGGGCTAACACTTTCAGGACAGGGCTCCACCTGGTCCTGTTCATCTTCCAAGGAGCCAAGTCAGGAAGTCAAATAGGCTTCATTCTTTTGACAAGTCCAGGCTGACCGGACTGCCGTAGCTGCTGGAACTCTTGGAGGAAGAGACTTAAGCTGGACTGGGCTTAGGCGGAGGGCCTGACCACTGACTCAAGGTGGGACCCTACTTCCCACCCACACTCCATCCCTGGTCTAGCCCAACCCTTAGCGCAGATCTGGACACACAACCAGCTCCCTGCTCCCGGCCCCAGTGGGGCACTGCCTCCTCACCAGCGGTTCCAGGTCCTGCAGACCCGCATGCACACACACAGGTCTTGGTGGCTGAGGTAGCTGAAGACGGCCATCCACACCTCCCGGTGCATGACGTGGGCCGCCCCATCGTCCAGGGGCAGCGAGTCGGGTGGGGGGCTGATGGGCGGCGGACGGATCACGTGTCGCTCCATCTGGATGCACTTGGGCGGGGACACGGAAGGGGGGGGCCGGGAGATGACGCGGGGTGGGCTGCGCAGGCCGGGCCCCAGCTGGTGTCGCAGTTCCCGGGGGGTGCCGTTGAGCCCTTTGCTGAAGCGATGGGGGCGCTCGCAGAGGCCTACGGGCCGCTTGGGCTCCTCGTTCTCACTCTCGGGCTCCGACTTGATGGGCTGGTGGTTCTCGTTGGCCAGGCTGCTCTCCGTCTTCTGGATCTCCTGATTGAGCTCCTTGCTCAGCTCCTTGCTCAGCTCCTTGTTGGGGAGCCGCCGTTTCCGGCGCATTTTCACCTTCTTCTTCTCGTCGTGCCCCTCCGCGCTCTCGGTGCTGGGCCCGGCTGTGGGGGAGCTGGAGCGGGAATGGTCGCTCTCCCTGGTCTTCGGGGGCGCCTCAGGCAGGTCGTCCTCCGGTTCCTGCTTGAAGCGCCGGAGCGGCTTGTTGCCTAGAGCCATCCGGTCCTCGGCATTCTTCCAGGACCGCCGCTGAGGAAGGACGGGGCAAGGGCCGGTGAGCAGGGGGCAAGGGCAGGTTAAGTCCCGGCTCAGGGCTGCACCCACTCAAGCCTCCCCACCCTCTTCCCAGGATCCTGCCCCAGTCCAGGCGTGAGATGAAGGAAAGGAAGGGGAGGGGAGGGACAGAGGGTACCTTTTTCCTGAAAAGCTTATCTTCTTTGCCAGGTTTTAGCTGTCACAGAACAGAAAGGATGCAGAGCTTGCTCCCAGGCTCGAGAGATTTGGTCCCCTCTACACCCAGCCCCACCACCAGGCCGTGGTCTCTAGAGTAGGGGCTGGAGGGGCACCTCACCCCAAATCCACTCTGATGGGTGGGCCCTGCCGGCTGGTTTTAAGGAAGAGGCTGGAAGTAGGGTAGTGTGGTCCAACTGTTCCCACCCACTGACCTCCCACCCTGGGACAGACCCAGAGATGTGCAGTGGCCAGTTCAGGGCGGACTTGGCCCAGGGAGCCAGTCCCGGAGGCAGGGCCTGTGGGATTCCCAGCCGAGCCTTAATGGCCAGAGCGGGGAGAACAGAACCAGGCGCCACCTCGTGGCTGATGCTGGAAGGGCCAGGGGGCGGAGCAGGGCCACCGAGGTTTCCCAGATCTGCAGGGCTTCCCCACCACAGGTCAGCTTCCCAGGCCCCGCGCCAGAACCCTGAGCCAGTGATCTGGGGCTGAGGCCTGGGAAGCTCGGGGGCTGGAGAACCAGTGGGGCGGGGTTGGGGGTGGAGGGGTGGCCTGGGGCTGGCAAGTCCCCAGGGCCTCGGGAGGGAGGGCGGGGCGACGTGGGAGCACCTGCTGCTGGAAGTAAGTGAGACTGGATCTCCACCAAGGGCTGAGGCTGCTGCCTAGAGGGGGCCTCGGCGAGAGGTGAGAGGAGGAACCAGGGGACGTTTGCAGAGTCGAGGCCTAAAGGGGTGGGAAGAGGAGTGACTGGCTGGTTTACCCCTCCTTTCTGTTGGGCAGGGCTCTCAGAACTTAGGCGACCTGCTCAGGGCAGCCAGAGGCCGGGGTCCCGAGTTCTCCCCAGGCCCATGCATGCCCCACGCCCCCGCCCCTGGGACCGGCTAGGCCACCCGCGCCCCGCCCCTCCCAGGACGTACTCGCTTGCGGCCACTCGGCTCTTGGGGCTTCTCGTATTTCCGCTTCCTCCTCAGGTGCACATCGTCTGACTTTCGGCGCAGGATGCTGTCTGGGGGCACCTTCTTGGGGTGCTCGTCCGACCTGCGCCGAGGCGCCTCCTCACAGTCGCTCCTCCGCTTGGCCGACTCCTGGCCTTCCTTGTTGTCCCGGTTCATCTTCTGCTCCTTGAGCAGGGAGCCGGGCAGGTTGGAGGCGTACTTAAAGCCAGGGCCACGCTTTTGCTTGTAGGCCAAAAAGAGAGAAGGTACAAGCGAACTGTATATCTTTGGACGAGCGCCCTTCCCTGAGCCCAGAGCACCCACCAGCCAACCATGTGGGCACAGGTTGGACTGGCAAGGCCAAGGTCCGCCCCTCCCGGGTTGACCCGTGGGATTGGGAGCCCGGCACTCACTTTCCCGGTCTTGCCAGCGTGATTACACTTTGGACACTCCCAGCAGTTTGGAAGCTCATCGTTGACTACGCCCTCTGACTCCTTAATCTGCGAGGGACAGTCAGTCAGCAAACAGGGAGGGGGTTGGAAGAGGCCACCTCTGCCAGGAACATTAATTCTCCCTCTCCCCCCTCCCCCCGCCCCGGCCCCAAATGCCATTTCCAGCCCATCTTTGGCTAAAAGAAAACAAGAGTGGTTAAGACAGGTGACTCTGGCTCTGACCGGTTTGGCTCAGTGGATAGAGCGTCGGCCTGCGGACTGAAAGGTCCCGGGTTCGATTCCAGTCAAGGGCATGTACCTTGGTTGCCGGCACATCCCCAGTAGGAGGTGTGCAGGAGGCAGCTGATCAATGTTTCTCTCTCATCGATGTTTCTGACTTTCTATCCCTCTCCCTTCCTCTCTGTAAAAAATCAATAAAACATATTTAAAAAAAAAAAAAAAAAAAAAAAAAAAGACAGGTGACTCTGAATTCATTCACTGGCCCTGTACTGGGTGGTGCTGGGTGTGAGCAAGTCAGACCTGCTGTCCCCACCCTGGAGGAGCTTCTGATGTGGGAGAGAGAGAAGTAACCAGGCAATTAAGACGGGGTGGTCTGACTTCCAAAGTCAGGGACTAGCAAAGCGTCCCCTTCAGAGTGAGAGTCTGTGTGTGAGTGTGAGAGAGGGGGCGGTGAGCGTCAAAACAGACTGGTTACGCCACCTAGGGAAAAGGGGACACTCGGGGCTGAGGTACCATTTGGGGCAGGCCCACCCCGATCTCTTTAAAACACACAGATGCACACAAGCTGACAGGGAGGTGCCAGGTATGTTGACATTCTGGGACAGAAGCTATGTGCCAGCCCACAACAGTCTCTTCCTTTCAAAGGAAGAACCTGCTGCCCAAGACAGGCAGGTACAGCACGGCAGTCCCCACAGGGCAGCCCGGCCCGGACGCACCAAGGGCAGGTTCCCGGCACCCAGGAACACAACCCCCTATTGTTACGGGCCCTCGCCTGGCCAGGCCCCAGTCCTGTCAGAAGCCCCAAGCCAGGGTCCAGCAAGCAGCCTGACCAGCCAGCATCTCCCTCTGGCCCAGGTGGAGACTCTGGAAACTCTGTGGTTCTGAGGTACTGGCTGGGGAGAGGGAGCGGGGGACCCGCACCTGTGCGTGAGGTCTGAGCTACTCCAGACCCTTCTTGCCCTCAGCTCATATCTGACACACAGAACCCCCAGATGTGAGGGCCCTCCCTGGGAGGAATCCAAGTTCCCCCTGCCCCAAGCTTCACCAACACTAAAGGCCCCGAGTTGGGGTGTTCGAGCAGCATAGCCAGGTCCCACCCGGAGCCACTCACCTTAAGGCATCCAGGGTGGATGATTTCGTTGCAGATGGAGCACTCCATGAGCATGAGGTTAAACTTGCCTTCTTCCTCTTCCACCGTGTCTTCCTTCCCCGCCTCGCCACACACTAGGCACACGGCGGTGTGGGGTAGCACTGGCTGGAGAACGGGGGGGAGCAGAAGTCAACAGGGGCCGGGGCCCCAAGGGAACAGGGCAAAGGCATGAGCTACTCTCCTCCGGCCTGCCACTGTCATTCATTTATTCACCCAGTCACTCATTCAAATACTTAAGACTACTACCTCTGTGCGCCAGGTACTAGCTACTCTTAGTGCTGGGAGTATAGCAATAAATGCCTCTGCTTTCCTGAGCTTGAATCTTAGTGGAGGGAGGAGGGCAAAGTGGAGAATACAGTATATTATATGGTGACAAGGGATATGGGAGAAAAATACAGCAAGCAGGGCCAGGGGGAGGGGTGGAAGGCGGGCTAATCTGAAACATGGAGGTCAGGGAGGGCCTCACACTTGAGGAGAGACCTGAAGGAGGTGGGGAGTGAGTCCAGCTCTGTGGGGGCTGAGGCTGCATTTCCCCAGGGGTATCAAAGCCTAGGCCATGGACTCTGGGGTCCCCAAGACCTTCACAAGAAGGACTGAGAAGTAGGTCAAAACCCCCTTCAGAACAATACTAAGCCCTAGCCAGTTTGGCTCAGTGGATAGAGCGTCAGCCTGCGAACTGAAGAGTCCCGGGTTTGATTCTGGTGAAGGGCACATGCCCCTGTTGCGGGTTCGATACCAAGTAGAGGGCGTGCAAGAGGCAGCCAATCAATGATTCTCTCTCATCACTCTTTCTCTCTCCCTCTCCTTTCCTCTCTGAAATCAATAAAATATATTTTTAAAAATAAAAAAAGAACAATGCTAAGACATTATCTGCCTTTCTCACCGTGTTGACAGTAGCGCTGCTGGGTGATGGCACTAGACGGGGCAGGGCTCACAGTGCACTAGCAGTCACTGAGCTACTCCTGGCCACGCACTCATTAAAAAGATCACCAGTTTCATTTCAGAGTGTGTTTGATGAGGCAGCAAAAATGATTAATTTTATTAAGACATGGACCCTTAACAAAAGAGATCCAGACACACTGAAGCATGAAGCAGACTAACGTATTTCAGAGGGAAAGGTGGGAGCAGGAAGAAGAGATTAACCAAAGAACATATGTGCATATATGCAAAACCCATGGACAGACAATAGTGCGGTGAAGGCCTGGGGAGGGGCGGCAGCAGGGTGGAGAGGGTCAATGGGGGGTGGGGGTGGGGGATGACACATCTGTAATACTTTCAACAATAAAGATAAATTTAATAGAATGAATAAATGAAACCTTGCCCCTTGACCCCTTTACCATTCTGTGTGACAAAATAGGGCAGTGCTTCTGCTGCATGCCAAGCGGTGGTCATCCGAAGCAGAAGCACTCCCGTGGCCAAGCTGAGGGCTCCAGCGGCCACTTCCTCCAGAACATCCTTCTACTGGGAAGGACTTTTATTTATTTATTTTTATTTTTAAAATATATTTTATTGACATTTTACAGAGAGGAAGGGAGAGGGATAGAGAGTTAGAAACATCAATCAGCTGCCTCCTGCACACTCCCCACTGGGTATGTGCCCGCAACCAAGGTACATGCCCTTGACTGGAATCGAACCTGGGACCCTTCAGTCCGCAGGCCAAGGCTCTATCCACTGAGCCAAACCAGCTAGGGCTACTGGGAAGGACTTTTAGAAAAACCCATGGATATTGGCATTATTTCCTCAAAGACGAAACAAGGGAGCCTGTCATTTCCAGAGAAATAACTTACAGCATGGGTTGCAAATAATACAATGCTTAATTTTCAAACAGAAATTAGAATCTTAGGAAACTTACGTTAGCCACTGTGAACCCAACAGCTTCCCAATACTCAAAGACCTTCCTGACGAGATTGGTAGCAGTGTTAGCAAATGTGGTTTTTAGTGGTTTTTGCTTTTTAAACGTTGTATAATGCTATGCACCAATATTTAGAAAATCTGCATAACTCAGTGCAGCAGTATTTTCCAAATGGCTAACATCATTTACATCATCACCCATGAGCAAATGAGCTATTTCAGGGGCGAGAAAGACTCATGGCATTTAAGTAACTACGAAAAAGTTCATTGATACAGTTTCAGAGTCCCCATTACAAATAACCTTTAAGAAACTGCCACCCGTTGAGTGCTGGTAGAACCTGAAAAAATACCCAAGATGATCTGAAATGACTGTTAAAACACTCCTGCCTTTTCAACCAGGCATCTGAGTGAGGCCAGACAGTCCTCATACGGTTCCTCTAAAACATCGCAACACAATGAATACTGAAACAGATACGAAAATCCAGGTCTTTTCTAACGGACCGGGCATGAAAGAGATTTACAAAAACATAACACAATGCCATTCTTTCCACAAACCATTTTTGTTTGGAAGATGTAGTTATTTCTCATAAAATTTTATGTTTTCATGAAGTGGATTTCTTATTATTTTTTAATGAACTCAGTGTTAATCCTGAATATAGTAATTTTAGTGAATAAGCCACATAAGCAAAAGCTCTTTGGGTCCTAATGATATTGAAGAGGGGAAAGATTGTTAAAGCCCCTGCCCTGACACACGGCCTTTCTACACACCTGGCTCCCAGCACCTGGCACAGGGATCCAGAGGAACTACACAGGCCATACTGAATAAACGGAGTTAGAGGAGCTTCGAACGCGCAGGTATATACAGATCTATATGCCACTGTACATCCCAGTGGAAAAAATCTACAACATGGCACAAACACTGAAATTCAAATAAACAAAACATAAGGAAGGTAAGAGTCATCATTTGTTCAACAAATACTTAAGGAACATCTGCTAAAGCCTGAAGCAAGTGGCCGAGAGGGGAAGTGATGAGGGAGACAGCTGCTCCTCGAGGTTTTTAGGACGATGAAGGCCGATCATGCAGAAATCCCAGGGAAACAGAGATAGGTCATGTACAGGTGTTACCGGAAGCAGTAGAGGCGGGTGCTGAAGGACGCACAGAGCCAGGGAATTTGGGCTCAGAGAGGAAAGAAGAGGGGAGCACATTGGGATACACTGGAGGCGCTGGTCTAGGATGGGAGGCATCTGACTGGGAAAGAGTGATGAGAGGAAGAAGCAGAAGGGAAGCACAGACCCAGGAGAGGAAGCCCAGGACTGGAGATGGTGCTGGACGGTGGGAAGGGATCAAGTCTGCGGGGAAGCCTCGTGGAGAGCGGGCAAAGGGAAGGCTTCTGTGGGAAGAGGGAGGCTCTGGCACATCGAGAGAGAAGGCCTAGAAAAGGAAGACGGGTGGATAAAACATCCCGACAAAGTGGAAGGGCTGGCGGAAGAGTAAGAAGCCTCCCCATACCTCCCAGTCAGGCCACGCCTGCATCTGCGATCAGTTCCAAAAGCCACATCGGGGTGGGAAGGAGGAGACACATCAATGTGAGGTTTCCTTCAACCAGCACCGACTGTGCCAGGTACCGGACGAGAACCAGAACTGAATAGGTGATGGAACAGGTGATAGGCCTGGCTGGCGTGGCTCAGTGGTTGAGCGTCGACCTATGAACCAGGAGGTCATGGTTCGATTCCTGGTCAGGGCACATAACCAGGTTGCAGGTTCAATCCCCAGTGTGAGGTGTGTAGGAGGCAGCCTATTGATGATTTTCTCTCATCATTGATCTTTTCTCTCTCTCTCTCTCTCTCTCTTTTTTTAATCCTCACCCCAAAATATTTTTTCATTGATTTTTAGGAGAGAGAGGGAAAGACAGAGAAATATTGATGTGAGAGAGACACATCAATTGGCTGCCTCCTGCAGGAGCCCCGACTAGGGCCTGGGCCAGGGAGGACCCTTCAGTCCGCAGGACCGACACTCTACCCACTGAGCCAAACCAGCTAGGGCTCTATCTCCCTGGCCCTTCCTCTCTGAAATCAGTAATAGATATATAAAAAGAAGAGGTGACAGCAGACAGGTTTCCTCTCACGGGGCCCGGGACGCTGGGCGGGCGGGAGACGGTGGGAGAGAAAACACAAGGCTGAAAAGGAGACAGTCCTGGGTCACGGCCAACACACCAAGCTGCAGGTGACACTGTTTTCAAAAACAACGGTCTCCGCAGACAACCTCTCAAATCCCGACAGAACACGAGTCACCGGACCACCTCTACAAAAATGCACCCACGCATGCAACGGATACAAATCCGTATTTAATTTCAAGGGGGATCTCAAACTCCCTGAAATCTATTCAAATGACCTGGGTACATGTAACAAAAACAGAAGCAATGAAACTTAAAAACTTCTGCACAGCAAAGGAAATAATCAACAGAGTGAAAAGGCAACCTATGGATGGGAGGAAATAGTTACACATCATTTATGTGAATAAGTGGTCAACGTCCAAATTATACGAAGGACTCCCATTTCAACGACAAAAATACGAACAATCCAATTTAGAAGTTGGGCAAAGGACTTCCAAGTCATTTCTCCAAAAAAGCCCCACAGACGTCATCACGTACTGAACCTATAAAAAGATTCTCAGTATCACTCACCAGGAGAATGCAAGTCAAAGCCATAAGAGATATCTCACGTCATACCCATTGGGATGGCCACGCTAATCAAATAAAAACAGAAAATAACAAGAAATTGTGGAGACAACAAGAAACATGGGGAAACTGGAACCCTCGTGCCGGAATCGAACCTGGGACCCTTCAGTCCGCAGGCCAACGCTCTATCCACTGAGCTAAACCAGCTAGGGCTACTGGGAAGGACTTTTAGAAAAACCCGTGGATATTGGCATTATTTCCTCAAAGACGAAACAAGGGAGCCTGTCATTTCCAGAGAAATAACTGGTGGGAATGTGAAACGGCGCAGCCACTAGGAAAACCAGTGTGGAGGCTCCTCAAAAACCTAAAAACTAGGATCCAGCAATCCCACTTCTGGGAATATATACAAAAGAATTCAAAAAAGGACCTCAAAGAGGTATGGCACACTCATGCTCATTGCAGCATCATTAACAGACGTGGAAGCAACTTTAATGTTCAAGGACAGATGAAAGGATGAGGAAAATGCAGTAGATAACACACAATGGAATATCATGCAGCCTTTAAAAAGAATGAAATCCCATCACAGGCTACAGCCTGGATGAGCCTTAAGAGGATTATGCTGAATGAAATAAGCCAGTCCCAGAGGGAGAAACCCTGTCTGATTCCACTCACACGCAGTGTCCAAAGCAGTCCCTCTGAGAAGCAGGAAGGAGAAAGATGGCTGCCAGGGGTTGGCGGGTGGGGAGGGGAAAAGAGGAGTTGTGGTTTAATGGAGATAGAGTTTCCATCTGGCAAGATGAAAAAGTCCCAGAGATCGGTTTCACAACATGGGCATATAGGTTATGTGACTGTACTATACACTTAAAACTGGTTAAAGTGATGGGGATTAAAGTACAGCATAGAAAATATAGTCAATAATACTGTGCTTACTATATGCAGGGCCAGAAAGGTACTGGAAATATCAGGGGGAACACTGTGCAAAGCAGATGATTGTCTAACCACTATGCTGTACACCTAAAACCAATATACAAAATAATATTGACTGTAAACTATATTTTAAAAATCCCCCCAAAAACATTTTTTAAAAAAAAGAGATAAAAAATAATTGATGAACAACATAAACCACCTGTTTGATCAGAAGAAAAATGTTTTATTTGTGCACTGAAATTGATATATGTTTATTTGGTTGGGTGGATTAGGGAGTGGATTTTTGCCTGTTTGTATAGCAAATAAATACAAGTAACAATAAAATTTTAAAAAAAGAAAGTGAAAATATACTGTGATAATTTATTGGAGCTTATTGACTTTTTTAAGTCTAAGTACGAATAAAATGTTTCTTATGCAAAAAAAACCTTATACATATGTATTGAATATAGCACAAAAATATATTTATTTTGCCCAAAAAAACCTCAAAAGTTAAAATTGTAAATTTTGTTATGTATTTTTCACAATAAAAAACAAACCTCAGTGTGTGCATGTGGAGGGACAAGGGGGAGGTGCCCTGGGCTTGGAGGGCACAGCAGGCTCGCGGATGCCAGGCTGGGCCTTCGGAGGAGCTTGCCCAGGATCCTGTCCCTCCGCCTGAGCAGACATCACTAAACCCACAGGGAGGACCCGGGGCCTTGAAAGCAGCACCCCAGGGAAAACAGACTGTGGGTGTATGCAGGAGGGAACCCACAGGCAGACCATGGGACATGCCAAGTTATCAGAGTCTGTGTCCCCTGAGCTGTCTTGGGGCACCACGCGATGCGAGGGGAGGCAGACCGTCTGGGGGGCTGGCCAGGCTCTGCGCAGCCCAGAGCCCCATAAATCAGCCCTCTTTCTCCGGGGCTGCCCCTTCAGAGGAGCACTGACCTTCCACCCAGACCTCTGACTTTGAAGGTAGGACAGGAAGGAAGGGAGGGCCTACATGAACTGGATCATAAAATGCTGGCAACGGGGTCACAGACAGGATAGGCTGCCCTAACCTCTCTAATGGCAGAGACTTCAAAGCACCGGGCCATCTAGGGAAGGAAGGAGGTGTAAGACCATCAGAGGATGAAGGAAAAGGAGCCTGAGCACCCGGCAGGAAGCCCTGCCCTGTGGGATTTGAAAACAGCGCTCATCAGAGCCCCTTTCTTTCCAGAGGGCACGTCTCTCAGGAGTGGCTGCTGCGGGAACCTTCTCTTTAAGCAGAGAAACCACCCAGCCTGATGCAGAGGGGCGTGGGGCCTCCTGCAGAGGAGGGCCGGGTCCTGGAGCGCCGGAGGCCCCTCCTGCCCACTCACCGCGATGCACTGCCGCATGATGCAGCTCTGCTTCATCCGCCCGGGGCCCCCGAACTTCTTCATGTCCTTGCAGAAGTGGCACTCTCCGCACTCGGTCCGCAGGCAGGCCTCGCACTTGCGGCATCGCGTCCGGCGCCGGCGAGCTCCCGCTGTGGCCCGGTTGGCGGCCAACTTCACCGCGGAGGCGGGGCCCAGCTTCCCTTTGGGCCTCCCTATGACCCGGTTCTGCAGGAGAACACACAGGACCGGTGAAATGCGAGGCTGCAGGGCGGGCCAGACCCCCGGCAGACGGCATGACAGGTTGACTTGTATCTCCCCACCAAAAAAAAATGTCAGCGTGTAACCCCGGGACCTCAGAATGGGACCTTACGTGCAAACAGGGTCTTTACAGAGGCAACTGAATTAAAGCCAAGTCATTGGGATGGGCCCTAACCCACCATGACTGGTGTCCTCATACAAGGGGGCAATTTGGACACAGCCCAGAGGGAGCCTATGTGAAGACACAGGGAGAAGACGGCCATGTGGCGGGAGTGATGCTTCGAGGAGCCGAGAAATGTCAGTCAGTGCCCGAAGCTGGTAGAGATGCTGAAGGATCCTCCCCTAGAGCCTTGGGAGCAGGCATGGCCCTGTCTACACCTTGATGTCAGACTTCGGGCCTCCGAGCTGTGAGAGACTTAAGTTGCTGTTGCTGTAAACCACCCAGTTGTGGTTCTTCGTATGGCAGCCTCAGGCACCTAACACAGCGGCCACTCGGCTTCTGACGGACGCCCTGGCTCAAGACCCGCCCGGGGCCCCACGCTGGAGGACAGGCCCTGGGATTGTGCTTCCCCAGAGGCCACACAGGGCCACGCGGTCCGCCTGTTCCCTGCTGCAGGAACACCCTCCCCACTGCACGTGGCGAATGCCTACTCTTCCTGCAGGCCCCAGTCACACACTGCTTTCTCCCCACAGGGCTCCCTGGTCACCCTGCACGGGGCCCCTCACAGCACTTATCATCCCTGCCTGTCAGCAGGCCTTCCCTTTGAGACAAGGGGCTCAGGAAGGCAGGGATCAAGGGTGTCTTGTCACCGCTTTCCTTCCACAAGACGATGGACACAGAATGTGCTCAATAAACCAAACAGACCCCAGGAGAATGAGACAGTAACCCTAAGGAGCCCGGACTTCTGAGACCTTCTCGAAATGGGCTCCAAACCCTTCCTCCCCCGTGACTCAGAAGGAAACAGGCAGATAGATTAAATGCTAAACCGTGAACGAGCCAGTGTCCTGCTCAGAGGTCCCTGCATGCTAGCCACCAGCCAGAGCCTCCCGCAAACGAGAACCTGTGGTGGAGCTCCTGGCCAGCCCCTGGGGGACGCTATCTGCTGAGGTCCCCTGTCTACCTACGATGGGAAGAGGGAAGGACCAGGATGCTGTGTCTTGTCTAAGCACGGGTTTGCTGGAGAGTGGTTCACCCCTCTGTCAGAGAGACCATGACTCACCCCCAAACTATCAGATCTAAATGGCAGTTAATACTCAAAGCCCCTTCTCAGCCAACTCAGCAAGCTTCCGTCCAGGTCCAGCCTTTGCATTTGAATTGCTGGTCACAGGACCACGACTGTGCTGAGGCCCTCCTGAGCCTCCCATGACACACAACTCCCCCAACACCAGGCGACTGCCTAGAAACGTACAACCACATCAGGGAGGCAAACAGTCCACCTTGCTCCGTGAATAAAGCCTCATCCTCATCAGTTTTCTCCTGCTGGGGAGCGGCCCCTTCGGAGCTGAAAATCTCCCATACCCTGACCCCACGCACCTTTGGGTATGGACACCTGAGTGGATCCTTCCCTCGGGTTTATTTTCCCAGCAGCCTGTAGCATTCGAGGAGACCGCAAGGCCTCTGACAACTGTGGGCCCACTCCACGAGGTGCTGCTGCTCTGAGCTTAATCCAGCTCAACTTGCCCTGAACTCCACAGGGGAAAGGGGGGGATGCTAAACCCAGCTCCACTGACCCCTTTGTCCTCATCTCCCACAAAGCCACACCAAGTTCAGTCAGGCCTGCCCACCTCCGGGCAGCCTCACACCGGTTACTCTTCCTTTGAGCAGCGAAGGGTCTCACGGCCTCCTTGCACTGTCCTTACACAACATCCCAGGAAGGCCTGGGCCACCCCCGAGTTGCACGTTTCGCAGCGATAATGCCAAATTGGCCGACATAGTGTGCAGGTCCGGTCTTGCTGCCAGCGGAACAGTTTTAAAAAAAAAAGATCAGTTTTCAGAGCCTTTGGATTTGAGAATGGAACGTAAGGGACGTGGACCTAAACATTAAGCAACGACAAGGATGGTGACAGCAGAGAAGGTGGCTATGTGCTGAGTATGCACTATTGTGCGCATATTTCACATATGATATTCCCCAATAATAACCCAATGAGATGCTGCTGTTCAGATGAGGAAACTGGAGCTGGAGGGTAAGTGGCTTGCCCGTGGCCATGAAGTCAGCAGAGGCTGTGCATGCCCTCAAGCCATGCTCTGAATACTTCAGACTAGGACTAAAGGCAAAGAGGGTGAGAGTCCCCCAGAGTCCACGCGCCCCTGGGAGGGGTTCACAGCTAGTACCTCGACACCCTTAGTGTGGTGGGCACCAACAGGAGGTGCAGAGAAGCACACGCACTTCCAGGGAAATGGAAACCAGGACGGTTTCTCCCTCTCCACAGTGCGGAATACATTCTGACACAGAGCACACCTCCTGTTAACAACTCGCTCTTCAAATCATCACAACATGAGCAACCAGCGGGGTGATCCAGAGCTTCCAGTCAGGTAGAGAGGGCAGCGCAGGGGCCAACTTCCAAGGACTAGCTTCTTTGGTGAAGAACTGAATAAACAAAATTTTAAAAATTCCAAGATCCAAATAGGCCTCTCCCCTCCCACTCAGGAATGGCAGGTATAAACAGCCGCTGAGCCAGGCCTGTGGCCTCACTGGCCACAAACTCAGTGTCCCTCGGAAAAAACACTGGGTCAATCCAGCCAGAGTCCCGGAGCCAGGATGTGACTGAAACAAGCCCACCTTCCCGTGCTTTCCAAAGCACATTCCTAGAGCAAGAAGCATTTTTCTAATCTACGGAAAAAACAAGCCCGTCTGGATCTCGATGGCAGCTGAGCCATCCCCAAAAATAACAGAGCAAATGACAGAAATGACAGATAAGGCCTCAAAAGAAGCGGTGTGAGGAGCCGCTGATCTGAGGACCTTAATTCCGACCCCTCTAGCTGGCTGCCAAATCAAGCTGGAAACGCGGCTGCTGCCACAAGTTTTAACAAAGATGTCAAGACAATTCGGGTTGGGGGTTGCGGGGGGAGAGAAGGGTCTTTTCTTTTTTCTAAAAATATATTTTTATTGATTTCAGAGAGGAAGGGAGAGGGAGATAGAGGTATCAATGATGAGAGAGAATCAGTGATCGGCCACCTCCTGCATACCCCCTACTGAGAATCAAGCCCACAACCTGGGCATGTGGCCTGACTGGGAATCAAACCCATGACCTCCTGGTTCATAGGTTGACACTCAACCACTGAGCCATGCTGGCCGGGCATGAGGGTCTTTTCAACAAATGGATATCTGTAAGCAAAAAATAAAGTTAGACCCCTACCTCACACTATACATAAAAACTAACTGAAAAATGGGTTGAAGATCTAAATGCAAGAGCTAAAACAATAAAACTCTTCGAAGAAAGCTTAAGGATAAATCTTCCTGGCCTTGGATTAGGCAAGGGTTTTCTGGATGACGCCAAAGGCACAGGCAACAAAAGAAAAAAGATAAGCTGGACTTCAAAAAGAGAAAAGGAAAAAAGATAAGCTGGACTTCAAACTTAAAAGCTGTTGTGCTTAAAGAGCTCTATAAAATGAAAAAGACCACAGAATGGGAGAAAATACTTGCAAATCATGTATCTGGAAAGAAGCTGGTATCCAGAATACATAAGAAACTCGAACGACTCAACAATTAAAAAAAAAAATCCCAAATTAAAAATGAGCAAAGGATTTAGATAGTTCTCCAAAACAGATAAACAAGTAGGCACTAAGCACAGGAAAAGATGTTCAAGCCCGGCGGTGTGGCTCAACCTAAGAACCAGGAGGTCCCGGTTGGATTCCAGGTCAGGGCACAGGCTCAATCCCCAGTAGGGGGTGTGCAGGAGGCAGCCAATCAATGATTCTCTCTCATCATTAATGTTTCTCTCTCTCTCTTCCTTCTCCTTTCCTCTCTGAAATCAATAAAAATATTTTTTTAAAAGATGTTGAGCCCTAACCGGTTTGGCTCAGTGCATAGAGCGTTGGCCTGCGGACTGAAGGGTCCCAGGTTTGATTCCAGTCAAGGGCATGTACCTTGGCTGTGGGCATATCCCCAGTAGGGGGTGTGCAGGAGGCAGCTGATCGATGTTTCTCTCTCATCGATGTTTCTAACTCTCTATCCCTTTCCCTGCCTCTCTGTAAAAAAAAAAAAAAGAAAAAAAAAATCAATAAAATATATTTTTTAAAAAAGGAAAAAAAAAAGATGCTGAACACCACTAGTCAATAGAATATGTGATGCGCACGTGAGACTTGTTCATTAACCCCCTCACTCACACATTCACCCACCTACCTACCCAAGTGTTTTCAGGCTATGAGTTATGTACCAGATTCAATGCTGGAATTATAAAGATGAGTAAGAGCTGTTCACAACTCTCAAAAGCGCTACAGCCTGGGGGGGGGGGGGGGGCTTAGGAGGGATATAGACTGTAACCATGAACGCAATGCAACATGATGATGAGAATATCAAAAGCTAACATCTACTGAAGTAATTAATTACTCTTTTCAACATTTGTATCAATAATCAATGAGGTGGGAATCATTGTTTCTATTTAGCAGTAAGGAAACTGAGGGACAGCATAGTCAAGTAACCTCCCCAAAGCCATAGCATGGACAAATGAGAAAGAAGAAGCCGAGATACGAACCCGACAGTGGCTCAAAAGCCTGCACTCTGGTGTGCGGATCCCAGGAGAAATGCCTCATTTCACGGGGAAGGGAGGTTGGGAAAAGTGTCACAGACACAGGAGGTGGTGACTACAGAGAGTCTTAGAGGGGTACTAGGACTCTGCAGGCCAGGGGTAGGGGTGGGGTTAGGGAGTGGATATTCTAGGCAGAAGGAAGAGTAAGATAGAGATGTGAAACAACACGACACATTGAAGGAATCACTTGATATGGCTGCTGACGAACAGCCCTGAGGTGGCAGAAGCCCAGCCCAGCAGAAATGGTGGCCCCTAGAAGGGTAGTCAAAGGACTTTATATGCAGGAGCAACACGATCGGATTCCGGCAAGAATGTGGGGAGTGTGTTTTGGGCAGTGGGTGAGACGAAAGGCAGGGAGATGAGATGAGGATCCCACAGCAAGCAGTCCAGCTGAAGATTACGAAGGCACGAATAGGAGCCACAGAAGGCATGAGAGGAGGGGATGACTCAGGAGGTATTTTAGAAGCTGACCCAGTGTGAGAAGATCCGGGAGGCTGAGTGAACATGGGGTATGCAGGCAGGCAGAGTCCTCAAAAACCTGGAGGTTTCTGGCTTGAGCAACAAGAGAATAAGGAGCTTAGGAGAAGACCGAGAACAATGGCTCTGCTGCGGATGTGAGGAACCCGTGGGACATCCAAGGAAAGTGGCCAGCAGGCAGGAGGGACCGGAGCTGACACATACAACTGGGAATAGGCAATAGCGGTAAACTAGTTAAGTCCGGGAGGTTGTCCAGGCAGAATGGGCAGAGTGAAAAGAGGGTCCCGAGCAGTACCTTCAAGACTCAAAACATCCAAAGGTCAGGTGACAAAGAGCAAGCTGCTGAACGGTCAGAAGGGCAGGCAAGGCAGCAGGTGGTGTGGCATCCCCGAGCCAGGGAACAGTTTCGAGAAGAGAGCTGGCCAGAGTTGCAATTGTCAAGGGGAGTCAGTGAGAAAAACTATAAAACCTGGGCCTGGGTGGATGTTTTCACAACTGAGACAGTTTCCCACCAAACTACCCTAGCAGCAGCACACTGCCAGGTAGCCCCACAAGGGGTAGTAGCCCCAGGCTCCCCAGAGCAGTGGCATTCCTTCGTCACACTAATGTTGCATTCTATTGCATAACAGATTTATGTCAACATTATAGCTGCTCCCAAATCTTGGAGCATAATGGACATTCCAGGAAAAGATGGATTTCAGCAGCACCAGAGGTCCCTTAACAATCACCTATAGACCCCAGGGAAGGCTTCAGTCTGTTTATATGCTGAGGATAAGGAGCAAGAGATAGAAACAAACAAATAAAAAAGCACACACACACACACACACACACACGAAAACACAAGTACCAGAACCCAGGAGATAGGTTTCTGGAGAGTTTGAGGAAAGCTAAAGACCTTCTCCCCAGGAAAATACACACAGGCACAGTCTCAAAACTTTTGTATATAATTTCAGGAAGATTCAAGGACCCCTGTCTTAAAATGTCATTAAGAAGCTATAATGAGCCCTAGCCGGTTTAGATCAGTGGATAGAGCATCGGCCTGAGAACTGAAAGGTCCCAGGTTTGATTCCGGTCAAGGGCACATGCCTGGGTTGTGGGTTCGATCCCCAGTGGGGGACTTGCAGGAGGCAGCCGATCCATGATTCGCTCTCATCCTGGATGTTTCTATCTCTCTCTTCCTCTTCCTTCCTCTTTGATATCTATCTATCTATATCTATATATCTATATAATCTATATATCTATATATAGGCTATAATGAGTAACACAGTGATTAGGGCTGCATCAATTTATAAAATATTTTCTTCATAAATTTCTATTATTCATCTCTTTAAACAAGCAATAATCATTTTTATTTAAAAAAAAAAAAGAAATAAGTCCAGCCAGTATGGCTCAGTGGTTGAGCATCGACCCAGGAACCAAGGGGTCATGGTTTGATTCCGGTTAGGGCATGTGCCTGGGTTGCAGGCTCCATCCCCAGTAGGGGGCGTGCAGGAGGCAGCCGATTGATGATTCTCATTGATGTTTCTATCCCTCTCTCCCTTCGTCTCTCTGAAATCAATAAAAACATTTCTTTTTAAGGAATAAAACTGTTTTCACTTCAGGGGTAAAAAACAAACAAAACACCCAAGATGGAACAAGAATTCTTCTCACTAACAAGCGCTTCTTTAAGGGGCATCTCCTCAAACTGAAAAGCAGAGCGGGAGAATTTTCAGACACATTCTGCACTGGAAAAGCAAAGGAAGTCGATGGGAGAAGGCCCAGACTAAGGTGATCATTGGTAAAGAGTGTGGGAGGGGCTCCTTCCACTCACCATTACCCCCTTGCTCTGGTCCCACAGGCCGGACCTCGGGAGCAGAGGGAAGCCAGGCCGCTGTGGGAAGGCACGGGACAGACAGGCCAGCCCAGCAGAACAGGCCTAAGGAAGCCCGATGGTGCCCAGAACGGGACACCTGACTTGGGTGGGAATGAGAGACGAGCACTTTCACCCGTACAGCGGGAGAATTCTGGTGAGGGGTGGGGGTGAGGGGCTCGGCGCGGCTGCAGGGATGGATGGACTGGGCAACTGGAACTTCCCAGCAGGGCCTCCACGGGGTCCTTCACAAAGCAGGTGAGCAAGTACACCTGCATACCCACATGCCAGGTCTCCCACGCCTTCTCATAAAGGGCCTCTCCGGTGGTGCCAGCCCGTTCTGGCAGGGGGATGGACGAGCCCTCCGTGAAGGAGACTTATTTTGAAGAGTGGGGTCTAGAACCTGCAACCTGGCGAGTCTGGCTTTCATTTGGAAACACCTGCCTTGGAGGTCCTTGAAGGAAGCCACTCTTCTACGCAGGCCCAAGAAATCCCAGGACTGGAAAAAAACACAAAAACTGATGAGGAAGAAGTAGGGAGGCTCGAGGCAAGTGAGCCACAGCTTCGAGTGCTGCCAATGCTGGTTATCTTAGCTGACAACCATTTTCTCTGTTAGGACTACAGAAAAACCTGTTGCCCATTGACCTGGCTTAGAGGTCTTCTCCCTCAATGCGTGTGTGTGGGGAAAGATCATCTTCGTGTGAACACCGCAACCTCGAGAACTTCCATGGCTGATAACTCCAAGGGCCACACTGGCTGACGGAGAAGGAGGCAAACAAAATCTGTCTACAGGCGTCCAGGTCCTCTCTTGGTGGAGGTCTCTCTCAGGAGTGGCAGGAGCTGCAAACGTGGTTGTAAGCCCAGAGACATACCAAGTCTTGCCTCATGCAGTGGCAAAGATTATATCTATCGAAGGCCAGACTGCGTGGCCAAATTAAAAAACAAAACCAAAACAGGTAACAGGAACCTGGATCCTGAAACACCAAAGTGTGAAGTGTCTTATGAATGACCAGATGCCACAGAAATGGTCAACTGTGGGCAGGGATTAGGTACACCCAAACTAAACGGAAATCTTCAAACCTAGAGTTGAGGTGTGAACTAAGCAGCAAGAATATGAGACCCATTGGTTGACATCGCTACTGACGGATAAAAGTTCCAAGCTCCTTCAAACCGCTTGGGTTGCCTCTGAGGTAGTCCAATTCATAAAACCAGGGAGACTCAGGAACATCTCATAAGGTACGTGAGCCTGAAGAATATCCAGCCAAACTGAGAAAACCATACAATTTAACTTCGTCTCTGCTAAGTAAAGCCACTCGATAACATGTGGTACGACTTAGGTGCAACCTGAACAGTACTTCCTCAATCACGCCTAATGGAAGGATAAAACGTCCTACGTCTAGGCCTGAACATCCCCAAACATCTTGATCGCATCGAGGAAATACACCGAGGATTATAAACAAGCACCTTACTCACCTAGTCCCATGACAACACAACCATCCAATGCTTAATTCTCGGGACAAGTCTACCTCGCTCGTGTCCTGTTTCAAATACTGTACAGATTATACTTCGTAAAACCTCCACTTTCTTCTCCCGCTTCCCAACCGCGAGTCTTCCCGGAGTAAATTCACGCTATAAACACACCCAGGGCTTTTGTTTTATACACAGATTTCTCCCCCCTGCTCCCAAGAGAGGTTGCTTTCCCTTCTAAACCCAACGGAGGCCAAATACTGCCATCTGGGGTCACGGCTTCCTCTGCCGCGAAGCGCACTCGCCGGTTCCGGATTCCCCGCGCCGGCCGCGGCTCGCACCCCTTCCTGTCTCCCTCCTGTCTCGTCGGCCCACGGCGGGCGGCGGGCGCGCAGCGCCCAGACAAAAGCTCGGGCCGTCGGGCCCGGACCGCCCACCCTCCGGGCCGCGGCGTCCTCCAGCCCAGAGGCCGAGGGTCCCGATGCAACTTTGCGAACGTTAAGGAGGGAGGCGCCGGCGCCCGCAGGTTCGGGTGCGCCCGGGCGGCCGGCACGCGCGTGGGCCGCAGGCGAGGGCGCGAGGGGAGGGCGCGGCGCGCCCCGGCCGACCGCCCGCGCGCCGGCGCCCGCAACTTGCCCGCGGGCCCGGGCCGGCGCCTGGCAGGGCCCGCCCGACGGCGAGGCCCACATTGTCCCCGCGGCACGGCCGGCCACCCCAGCGCACAGCCACTCGCACACGCCCCCTGCCCGGGCCGGCTGCGGGGCCCGGGGCGCCCGCCGGCCTGCCGCGCTCCTCTCTACCCCGCTCGGGCCCGGCCCTGGCGGCACCACCGGCAGCGGCTGCAAAACTTTCTCCTGATCGCGGCGGGGTGGCGTCGCGGCCGCCCAGGGCGCGTCAGTCGGTCGGTCTGGAGGTCGGGTGGCGGGTCCCTCCCTCAGCCCCACCCCGGGCCCCTGACCTGGTCCGGCTCCGATTCATAGTCGTCGTCCTCGGCGCTCACGGACATGGCCATGGCTCATGGTGGGCCCAGGCTCGCGCGCGCTGACATGGCTGGAGCGCCGCCGCCGCCACCGCCGCCCGCCCGGAGCAGGCTCGGCTCGCCCGGGCTCGGGCTCGGGCTCGGGCTCCCGCGCCGCGAGGAGGGAGCCGCGCCGCGCGCCTCGCACGCCCGCGCGGGAGGGGGCGGGGAGGGGCCGGGGCGGGGAGGGAGGGCCGGGCGCTCATGCATATGCATGAGGCGAGCCAGGAAGGGGCTGGCCCCCCGGGCCGGCGGGCCAATGGCGCGGCCGCGGCTCTCAGGCCGCACACAAAGGGAACCCAGCCTGCGGTGACACGGGGGCGGACCCGCAGAGGGCGGCCCTCGCGGGGACTGGGGCTGCGTGGGGGCGTGCCCCATGCCCCGCCCGGCCCGTGCGCCCCGGGATACACACGGGTGGCTGGCTGCACGCCGCCGCCAATCTAACAGGAAATGCACGCCCGACCTGGGGTGGGGTCTTTTGTGTGGTCCTGCGGGGCGTCCCGTGGGAGTCTCGGGGTGCAGGGGCCAATGGGGAACAACCCTGCACGCGACGCCAGGCACGGTCCCTGTGCCCCCGAAGCGGACACCCGGGCTCCGGGTTTGCACAAGCTCTGGAACGAGGACCTGATGTCCGCGAACCCGAGAATCCCGCGCCCAGAGCTTGCAGGCCCGCTGGCCTGGAATCCATCTGGGGGCCCATTTCTCCCTGACTCTGCCCTCTCTGCCCTCAGGTTTACCTTTCCAAGTGGAAGAGGGAATTAGTGTTGAATGTGGGGTGGTGCAGATGGGAGTTCAGATCGAGCCCCAGACGTGGAGGCTACCGGAGAGAACCCCTGAATGCGCTGTCCTTGGAGACTGGCAACTACCGGGCTGGCCCAGAAGGTGTGGGTTTCTAAACTGTAAAGGTTCCTAGTGCTTGCTCCAAAAGAAGCCCACTCCTGCAGAAAATTGTTACTGTAAAGCCAGATTGAGATTAATTTAAAAAATAAATAAAAATCTATGGGCACTTACACCAGCTGCCCTTACTCTGATGGAAGAGGAACTCCCGACCCTTAGCTATAGTGGTCAATGCTGTAAGAATTAAGACCTTAGCTCAACCCAAGCTGAGGAGCAGAAAGACAGCCTAGCAGCCAGCATACTCATCACCTAAGGAGGGATACCCAACGTGACACTGAATATGCATACCTGTACCTGCTCAGATTCTTCATCTGTAAAATGGGAAGGTTTGCCCAGCAGAGGAATGGGTGACCTTCCGTAAAGAGATCAGAGGCTTTCCCCAGAAAGAGCCCCCATTCGCTGTGAAATCTGGCCGTCAACTCTTCAATGTCATCCAACTGTTAATTCATGCTCAGGCCACTGGCTGAGAAATCCACTGTGAGAACAGAAGGGACCCACAGGCAGGTCATGGCCTAGTCTTTCAAGGAAGGCAGACCGTGTGGCACAGAACTTGTAAATAAAACTCAGGAGGCTTCTAGCAGGGAGTCAGCAAGAGTGAATAAACAGGGATGCCTGTCTTACAGAGTGGATTTTAAAGTCTGTCTGAAATGTATACACCCACTGACACTACGGGAAAAAATCCCAGCGGACTTGCTCTTTACTGAAACATGTCTGTTCTGAGTATCTTATATTTTTCACAATTGTTTCCTTTAGCTAAGTGATGCACACAATTATCCAACATTTGTTTTGTATTAATAGTGGCCTGGATGGGATATAAAATACATCACACCAGCCCTTGCCCAGTAAAACTGCCACCTTAAAATTCAGCCTTTACTTCGTACCTTAGGCTCATTTTCCCTCCCTCTGGATCTCATCTTTCTTCTTCTTTTTTTTAATCCTCACCCGAGGACATGTTTTTATTGACTTTTAGAGAGAGAGAGACGGGGAGAGAGAAACATCAATGTGAGAGAAACATCCATCTGTTGCCTCCCATACACGCCCTGCCCCGGGGATCAAACCCTCAACCTAGGTATGTGCCCTGACTGGGAATCGAGCCGATGACCTTTCAGGGTATGGGATGATGCTCCAACCAACTGAGCCACCAGACCAGAGCTGCACCTCATCTTTCAGTGACCCTAAGAAGTGAACACTCACCTGGCTCCACTTAGCCTAGGCTTACATTCTTAGAAAGCGATCTCCAAAGCTGATGCCACCGGGCAGTTGGCGCTTGCCCGAGCCAGAGGATCCAGAACTTTCACCAAGTGGTGAGGAAATAAAAATAGATAGATGCCAAGTCTGCCTGGATCACAGTCCTCACCCATGTCCCTGCTTTCTCTCGGAGTATCATTTAATTTTCTGGTCCACTTGTCGGATCAGGAGACACCAGGAATGACCCCTATTACTGAGAGATTGTGCCCAGACGTAGCACTGCAGGCTGACCCAGGGTGAGTACAGGCAGGGAGCTAAGGCAAAAGGTGGCAGAAATCTATCTCCCCATCCCCACTCCCAGGAACGGGGAAGGGAAAGGGCACGCTCGGCAAGTGCCCTCTGGGCTCTGGGTTCCCCTAGGGCGAGGGTGTCTCCTGCATGTGGCCCCTCTCCTTGTGCCCCTGCCGCAAAGGGCATGGCTACAGCTCGGGAACATCACTTTAAATATCTGTGTTTTCCGACGGTCTTAGGCGACCCTGCTAGTGGTTCTCAACCTGTGGGTCGCGACCCCTTTGGGGGTGGAACGACCCTTTCACAGGGGTCGCCTAAGACCATCGGAAAACACAGATATTTACATTACGATTCATCACAGTAGCAAAATTACAGTTATGAAGTAGCAACGAAAATAATTTTATGGTTGGGGGTCACCACAACATGAAGAACTGTATTAAAGGGTCGCGGCATTAGGAAGGTTGAGAACCACTGTTCTGGAGGATCAGGGCAGGAAAAGAGAATGGGCTGGCACTCTCCTGAACCAAGGGATACCATCTGTCAACCTGCCCCTAAGGAGGGAACAGAAATGACAAAGCAGGCATGCCAAGGGGTCGCTTCTTAATGCAAGTATTAATTTATGCTTAAAAAGCAACAGAGAATGCATGCTTCAGTTACTTTACTGTCACTCCACCACTTGTCTCTCTCTCTGTTCTTCAGTAGGTTCCCCCCTGCCCCCCCCAACAGCAAAAGGAGGGCTTTTTTTGTTTTTCTAATAAAATGTAAATAGGAGGAATTTTTGCCTAGTGTCACATAGCAACTTAGGGCTGACTGCAGGGTAGCCTGGATAAAACTACGGTTCAGAGAATGCCTGAGTGACAAAAAGGCAGCAGTGATTTCTGTTAAGGAAATTATTGATGTTGTTTAGTTACTTTTTATCTCCCCATTCTCCCCCCCCCCTCCCCCGGGGACAGTCATTCCATGAGCATTTACAAACTAAGTCATATAAGCCCTTGCGACAGACAGAACTTCCTGTGAAAAGGGGTTCCTCTCCTAATAACGTCTCCTTACACTACCCAAATCAACCAATAAGTATTCACCGTCACTGGAAGATTTGTGACTGTGCATAACATTTTAAAAAAATTAACTAGTTTAACAGGTGAATGGCATTGATTTGAGAAATGTTTTCCCACCATCCACCCATTTCCAATTCATTCGCTGACCTTGGTTATTTCCCTCCTCTATTTATTTCCCCACAAAAATCCAGACTAAGGCTGAGCGCTCAGAGAATTCAGATGAAACAAATGGATTCATTAGACAAACCACTCTCCCCACGAACTCTGGAAAGTATAAGGAGCTAAAAATGCATGAAATGCGCTGGCCCCTGTGACTCAGTTGGTTGAGCATTGTCCCATGTACCGAAAGGTTGCCAGTCTGATTCCTGGTCAGGGTACATGCACAGGTTGTGGACTTGATCCTTGGTTGGGATACATGCAGGAGGCAGCCGATTGATGTTTCTTTCTCACATCGATGTTTCTCTCCTCCTCTCTCTCCCTCTCCTTTCCTCTGTCTCTAAAAATCAATAAAAACATATAAAAAAATAAAAATGCATAAAATGCCAGCATACTTCCTAAAACCAGGACTTTTGTAATTTAAAAACATTTTTTATAACAAAGTCAAATCTACCCCTACACACACACCTTGGTTTCCCGGCATGAAACCAGTCATCACACTGTCTATCCCACCATCTGCCAAAGAAAGTCTTTGGAGAAACGGGATATAAAGTTCTGTACATGGAACTTACACTCAAAAGAAAAGACCAAATCCAAAGATGACGCAAAATGGGATGAAAAGCAGACAGTCAAGAGGTAAAATTATATTCACCACTAATAGCGGCTCTGCTCACAATGGCCAAAATGTGGAAACAACCCAAATTCCATCCAATGATGAACGAGCAAACAAAATTCAGTCTTCCCAACCAGTGGAATGTTACTCAACCACAAAAAGGGGTGAAGCACTGACACCTGCTCAATGGGGATAAACCTTGAAAACATACTGCTAAGTGCAAAAAGTCACACACAAAAGGCCACATATTGTATGATTCCATATATATGAAATGTCCAGAATAGGTAAACCCATTGAGAGAGAAAATAGATTGGTGGTTGCCAGGGGCTGAGGGGTGTATTTTTTTTTTTGGGGGGGGGGGGGGAGTGGGAAGTGATGGGTACAGGGTTTCTTTTTGGAGTTCTGAAATTATCTTGAAATTTAGACAGAGGTGGTGGTTGCACAACATTGTGAATGTACTAAATGTCACTGAATTGTTCACTTAAAAATGTTTTGTTTTTGTGGTGTGTTTTTTGCCCTGGCCAGTGTGGCTCAATGGGTTGGGTGTTGTACCATGCACAGAAGGGTTGCCAGTTCAACCTTTCAGGACACATTCCCAGCTTTTGGGCTCAATTAATGATCCTCTCTCATCATTGATGTTTCTATCTCTCTCTCCCCCTCTCTCTCTCCCTTCCTCTCTGAAATCAACAAAAAGATATATATTTTTAAAAATAATAATAATAAAAATCAAACTTTTTAAAAATATATATTTTATTTTTTACAGAGAGGAAGAGAGAGGGATAGAGAGTTAGAAACATCGATGAGAGAGAGACATCGATCAGCTGCCTCCTGCACGCCCCCTACTGGGGATGTGCTCGCAACCCAGGTACATGCCCTTGACCGGAATCGAACCTGGGACCTTTCAGTCCGCAGGCCGACGCTCTATCCACTGAGCCAAACCGGTTAGGGCAATAAACTTTTTTCTGAAAGGTTACGATTTATTGATTTTTAGAGAGAAGAAGGGAGGGAAGGAGGGAGGGAGGGAGGGAAAGAAAAATCGAGAGGTGAGAGAAACATTAATCGGTTGCCTCCCGTACTTGCCCCAATGGGGATAGAACCTGAAACCTGGGTATGTGCCCTAACCGGGACTCGAACTCACCACCTTTTGGTGCACAGGACAATGCTCCAACCAACTGTCACACCGACCAGGGCTAAAATGGTTACTTTTATGTTAGGTGAACTTTACCTAAATGAAAAAGTGTATATAATAGCCATCACTTAAGAGTGATCTTAACTCCTATGCCTAAAAGGTAACCTGGTTGGGAATGTTGGCCCTACACCCTGGGACATGTTGAAACTAATCAAACCAAGGAGAGAATTGAATCACATCTTCTCTGAGCTGCGAACAGTCACTGATGGGCTCTGACGAAACGTTCATGCCTTTCACTTAGGGATGCATGCCTGGCAAATGTGAATGCAAACGCTCGCTCTGGTGTGGCTGGGAGAGTGGATGGGGGAATACACACACACACACACACACACACACACACACACACACACACACCCCTGGCAAATGCAAATGTCTAGTTTGGCTGTGGGGGGAGGAATGGGGAAAGACACACACACACACACACACACAGATGCCATGGGCCTCTCTTCGTGTACCATTCTTGCTTTTCTTCAAAAACGGCTTATCTCCAGAGGGCCAATTTGCCTTTGAAATCCTCCTGGATCTATGAAAATCCATGAGTTTATCATGACACTCCGAATAGAAAAGGCCTGACAAAACTCGTCTGTCACCGTGTGAAGCTGCTATTAAACGGACTCCTTCCTTTGAAAATTAGTCTTTAAAGGGACAGAATAAGCATGAGCACTGCCTTTTCGGGGGGAGCTCTAGAGCAGGGCAACCCTGACGGATGAGGGAAAGCTTGGGAGAGGATGCCGGCAAATTCACTCCACATCTCCTGGTAAAACTGACACAGGAAAGAATCGTCACCTGGTGTTGAAACCAGTGAATGGCGGAGGGAAGCAAGGGGCCACGGCATTGCCTTCCAGATTATTCTACAGGAGAAAGATGGACGAACATAACTGAGTAATGGGAGGAAGGATCAGACCACCACCACCTTAATCGCTAACTATGATTTTAATCTTACCAAGCCTTTAGATCGAATGCCTAATTTACAGAAGTTCCAAGAGAGAGGGGAGAAGCTTAAGGACAGCAGCAGGCGGCTTCAGACACATGCATGAAACAAGATGCTCTGCAGCCCACAAGGTTCCTTCCACCTTCTCACAAATCGCCATCCTAAGGAAGGTCTGGATGAAGAGAGAGGGTTCAGAACAGATTCAATGTGTGGTCCTGGGTTGGATCCTGGTGTGGGCGGTGCAGCTTTTATAAAGGATCATTTGGGGAATCTGAACATGACCAGGATGACCAGGCATTAGGTGGCGTTAAGGAATTATCAATTTTGTTAGGGGTAATAATGTTATTTTGGCTAATGCAGAAATTCCGTCTTTTTCAGAGAGGCAAGTGTAAGTATTTAGAGGCAGAATTATCACGAACGTCTGTAATTTTCTAAACAATGCTTCAGCATACAAAATAAAGTGAGTCAAAAAGAAATAACGCCCATTAGGATGGCTATTTAAACAACAACAACAAACAGAAACTAACAAGTGTTGGCGAGGATGTGGAGAAACTGGAACCCCTCTGTACTGTTAGCGGGAATAAAAAATGGTGCTGCTGCCCTGGCCGGCTTGGCTCAGTGGATAGAGCATTGGCCTTCCAACTGAAGGGTTCCAAGTTCGATTCCAGTCAAGGGCACATATCCGGGTTGCGGGCTCGATCCCCAGTGAGGGGTGGGCAGGAGGCAGCCAATCGATGATTCTCTCTCATCCTTGATGTTTCTGTCTCTCTCCCTCTCCCTTCCTCTCTGAAATCAATAAAAATATATTTTTAAAAAATGGTGCTGCTGCTGTGGAAAATGGTGTGGCAATTCCTCAAAAAAGTAAACATACAATTTCTATATGATCCAGCAATTCCATTTCTGAGTATATACCCAAAAGAATTGCCAGTAAGGGCTCAAAAAGATGTTTATACACTCGTGTTCACGGCAGCATTACTTACACAGACAGAGAGGAAGCGACCCAAGTGTCCAAGAGAAATTATCTTCTGAACTCCTGCAAAGTGCGTTGCTGTTTAGTCATTTACATTCACTGGTGAGAAGGCCAGTGGGTTAGAGCAGGTTTTACTATTACTTTCACTTCCCACTACTTTTTTTAAAATTTCATTTTTCAATTACAGTTCACATTCAATATTATTTTGTATTAGTTTCAGGGGTACCCACCTGCTTTCTTTGTCCCAACAAATATACTTGCCCTTCCCACCTTTGTAACACGAAAGCAAAGTTAAACAATGTAAATATTTCACCTGTATTCACCTAATCATGCCTTTTCCTTTAGATCAGCTAACTCTGGAGAAAGATTACCTGACATCATTTGGTAGCACCTCCATCCATCTTTCTAACAAAGCCAAATTATAGAGAGGGGGGAAAAGAACAGGACCACTTACTCCCAGTGTCAGTGGTCAAGTGTCCTCCTTTCAACGGGGAAAATATACGATGACATTTGACAAAAAGAAAAGACTGAAGGATAGGCCATTATTCCAGAAATATAACCATGATCACGGCCCTCCATCACTTCCGGCGCTGGCCTGGCTTTCTAATTACTCCACCGAAGGCAGGAGCCCTCAACAATGCAATTGCTTTCCAAGAATTGTCGTTGGCATTATTAACACAGACAGCTAAGCAGGTTATCAGATGAAGAAAGAAATCCTGGGCTGCAGACTTTAATTACAGGTTTTTTCGGCTGAACGCTGTCTTAAAGTTCCAGTGCAGTGGTTGTGAACGATACAGGTGATGGCTGCAAAATTCCAGGTGACACAGGATCTTTCTAAGTCGGTGGGAGAAAGGCCTACATTTCAGGGAGTCTCTAGGGTGTGCCAAGGAGCCCTTCTTAGTGGGAGTGGGAAACAAAAGTTAAAGTAAGGAGAGGCACTTCCTCTCACCAAAGGGAGGCCTCGGGGGACACTTGGAGATCAGAGTGACTGACAGGGATTGAACACAACTTTATCTTTTAGAAGCTCTAGGAAGACCTTGCTATCAAGTTCATTCACTCAACAAACATTTCCCAGGCCCTTGCTATCTGGGATCAATCATGCAAGACAGGATACAAAAATACATAAAGAGTTAACAGCCCCAGCCCTAGCTGGTTTGGCTCAGTGGATAGAGTGTAGGCCTGTGGACTGAAGGGTCTCAGGTTCGATTCCGGTCAAGAGCACATGCCCAAGTTGCAGGGCTCAATCCCCAGTAGGGGGCGTGCAGGAGGCAGCCAATCAATGACTCCCTCTCATCATTGATGTTTCTCTCTCTCCCTCTCCATTCCTTTCTGAAATCAATAAAAATACATTTTTTAAAAAGAAAAAATTAACAGGCGACCTTCAGTCTCAAGAAGCTAGTGGAGGCTTAGGACAGACATGCAACAAAAATCAGAGCAGAATGTGGACATCCAGTGGAGAGAGAAACCGGGGAGTAAATCAGACACGATCTTGGCAGGAAATGGATGGCACCCCAGCTCCCTCCCACCAGGTTCACAGAGAAAATTTCAACAGAGGCTCAATATACAGAGCAGAGTGCATCGGGTTAGAGCACCAACAAGGCCTGGAGACGCACCCAGAGCTGCAGACAGTGATAAGCTGTTACCTCCCTTTGGCCAATGGGCTAGGGGAGGGAATGGTTATTAGAAACAAAGAGAAAAGCTGGGAAAGGCCATGGAAGAGGAGCGGTGGTCTCAATGGAAGGAAACCGCCAATCTGCAAGGATCCCGTGGGGCGGACGCTGGGAGAATGAATCCCCCAGCCTCTCTGCTCCCAGGCTCCATTCTCCTACCGGTCCCTCCCAATGGCTGAACCCAACCAGGAGCCAGAGAGGCCAGGGTGCCCTTTGATTTCTGACGCAGCCCACAGAGCAGGCCAGACAAGGCTGGACAGGGAGACTGGGGTGCAACTAGAAAACACCCAGGCAGGAAGCTTCCTGGTGAAGAAGGAACTCGGTTGGGCCCAGAGGTGGAGAATTTGTACGTGGGGAAATAGGACCATCCCCCAAAAGGGGTAAAGACCCAGGATGGTAAGTAAATGGAAACGAGGGAGTAACTCAGTTCCCCTGCAAGGAAGAGAGACAGACATCAGTAGATCCTAAGACAGAGCTATGGCTGAAGACTCGAGGCCAGGATAGGGACCTGGGAATTTTAAAGACAGAGGGTCACGGAAGGTATGATAACAGGGTTCTCGGCTGAACTGTATTTCCCCCCAAATTCCTTTGATGAATCCTACCCCCAGAATGTGACCATATTAGGAGACAGGGTCTTCACAGAGGTGATTCGGTTAAAAGGAGGTCATTAGGGTGTCCCCATAAAAAGAGGGAATTTGGAAACAGACGCATAGAGAAGGAGGACGGTGTGAAGCCACAGGGAGAAGGCGACCCCAACTCTTACAAAAGCCAGCAGGTAAAGCTGCTACTGCTCCATCCTGCCTGGACCCCGCAGGTGCTGTGGCTAGAAACGTCCACTACCTGGCTTCAGTCCACTCCACTAAAGGGGTCGTGGGGGGCTCTGATGGGGATCCTTGTCCTATGGTTCAGCCACTAACAAATTTTAGAATCGGAGCTCACGTAAACCAGCCAGAGACTTGGTCCCAGCTTGTAAGCAACTGGCATCCCCGAACCACCCATAATTTTCAGTCAACTGGACTCTTCTGTCGTTGATTCTGTGAACAACTGTTCAGAATGCACAGACCATCTTTTGTGGGCATTCTTTTATCAAAGGTATCTGCTCCACTCCAGGGATCCTGCTGAACTCTGGGCTCTACAAAAGGCCTCGCTGTCCTTTAGGAAAACCCTGGGGATCCCAGACCAGGTTATATTTTACTTGGTTCCCCTCACTGCACCCTCCTCCCTGCTGTTGAGCGTCACCTGGGCCCACCCTCAAGAGCTGCTCTTTCCTCTCCTGGGAGGGTGGAATCGACACCCTCTCCTCCCACCCTGGCCCATCAAGGCAACTGCCTCAACCTCCTTCCCCACCGCCGCCCCAGGGGCACATTCTAAGACAACAGGCACCCTCCCCAGCTCACAGGGCCTAGGACTTCCCCCTTCAGGGAAGTGAGGAAGGGGTCACGATGCATGTTCTTAAACCAGCCATTTCAGCACAGCCCGTGACCACTGCAGGGAAATTAAGTGATTCGGACTCTTGCTGGAAATTAAGTTTTAGCACCAGCCAATAACTCAGGGATGGGCCCTAACCGGTTTGGCTCAGTGGATAGAGTGTCGGCCTGCGGACGGAAAGGTCCCAGGTTCGATTCCAGTCAAGGGCATGTACCTTGGTTGCGGGCACATCCCCAGTAGGAGGTGTGCAGGAGGCAGCTGATCGATGTTTCTAACTCTATCCTTCTCCCTTCCTCTCTGTAAAAAAATCAATAAAATATATTTAAAAAAAAATAACTTAGGGATGGAAAAGTCCTGCACCGCTCGCCCCCTTCTCTGTTCCCAGTCCTTCCTTCTGTGTAGTTTATTTCTATTGAGAAAACCACCAGCTTCTGGGGACAGATTCAGGATGATATCGCTTACTTAGAAACCGTCATTGCAAAAACCCACTTAATTGCTATCAGTGACTAATGGCCGACTACTGAGGTATTTTACAGACAGCAACTCGCAGGAAAGCGTTACTAGCCCCTTTTACATGTGAGTTAAGTGGCAGAGCTAGGATTCGATGCCCAGATGCGTCTGACCCCGGAGCTTATCCTAGTCGTGCGTGAGAATTGCCTGCAAAACACTTAGAACGTGCAGATTCCCGGGCCCCGCCCAACCCTACCACATCACAGTGTCCGGGGTGGGGCCCAGGAAGCTGCATTTCCTTAACTTGTTCCCCAGATAGAGCTGATGCCTGCGGGCTGGTCCTCGCTGGACCACGCTGCCTTGTCTAGGAAGCCACCTGGCCCTGCATAGATGACATGATGGCAGTCATTCTCCTTGCCAACTGTACACCAACTTCATTACTCCGGCGGTGACAGGAATCGGGAGCCGAGTAGGAACAGGAAACGCATAAAACGAATTTTGTGCCTCTCCTTCTGGGAAAGGCTTGGTCACTCCCGAGGCCCCCCAGACTTATCGCCTCCCAGATCTAAATGACCAACTGCGGAGGAAGGGGAAGAGACAGCAGAGCAGAGCCGAGGGTGACACACACGTCAGGTGTGTGCGTGTCGCTTCCTCCCGCAGTTCCTGTGTAGCCCCTAACATCCTCGTGAGGAAGCTGATCCAGTACCTGCTGAAGAGGACTGTCCCCATGTCCCCAGCCACAGTACTTGCTCACACACAGGCCAGCCTCGCTGCTCCTGCACTCCAAAGAAATTGCCAATAATTGAAATTCAAGTGGCAGCCTGCTTTGGCCACGAGAGATAATGGATTAAGAAGCAGGACGCTTCAGCAGGCTCTCTCCACAAGCAGCCGAAGCTCGGCCTCCCCACTTCCTCAGTTTCCTCCCCAGGAATGACCGGCAAGCTGGCCAGGTCACAGTGTCTGGCTATTGAGCACAAGGTCAACTGGCTCCTGAGTTCACAGGTCGGGCTTCAAATAAGCTCAATTCTCTGGGCTTGGTGGTAAGGTCACAGACAGGGCCCCCCAAATCCCGCCACCTGGTCATAAAACGAAGCGGCCAGAGTGCAGATGGATCAAACAAATCCATCACCACCAGAGGAAACAGCCAATCAAGTGCGTGGTGACGGATGGTGATTCAGTAGCATCTTTGATTTGAAAGACGCCACATCAGAAATGACCTCACAGCGCCTAATCACTTCCAGAAAAGGACCCGGTTCTGCAGGAGCCAAGGTGGGAGATCAAAGCATTTTTAGCTAATCATCATTTCTCATTAATTACTTGTTGAGTAACCTGACCCAGACCCAGTGCTGCTCCCTACCTCGCATCCTGACAGCCTCAGTGAACACCCTTGATCTTTCAACCCAACCTGCATGAAACTGAGAAGAAGCCGACTGCAAACCTGGGAACCAGGAGACCCCGGGCGGCCCAGGCAGTCAGTCGTTTACTGACTTCTTCCGTCCCCGTTAACTTTTTAACCTCACGGGCCAGGAAATGCATAAATATAGCACCGGGCCTCTTCCCCCCCTCCCCTCTGCCACATTTCATTGAGTTCCTCCGAGCAGAGAAACACGTCTGGGGACAAAACGCCTTACTATTCACAAGCTGTGTGGCCCCAAGTGTACCAGGGCACCTCTCCGAGTCCCCAGTCTCCACGGCACCATGGGGCTAAGACTATCCACCTCCTAGCCTCCTTGTGAGGGTTAAATGAGACCTAAACACTGGTACATACACTGAGGAGGAACATCCAGGGGATTTGGGCTGTACCGGAAATCATTTATTTCTAGAACTGGGGGCCAGGGGCGGCCATGGTATTCATTAGTCTATTATTTATACCTTTTTGGACTCTGAAATCATTTACAATAAATGCTGTGGGCTGAATTATGCCCAACCCCCAAATTCCTATGTTGAACCTCCAGCACCTCCAAATGGAGATATGTCTTTAAGAAGGTAACTAAGTTAAAACCCGTTGTTATGGTGGGGCCCTTATTCAGTATGGCTGTGTCGTTATAAATAGAGGAGATTAGGACACAGATACACAGAAAGGGACGATCATGTGAAGACACAGGGACAGCAGCCATCTACACGCCAAACACAGTCCTCGGAAAAAATACACAGATCCTGCCAACTGACACCTGGATCTCAGACTTCTGGCCTCCAGCGCGGTGAGGAAATGAACTCCTGTCGTTGAAGCCACGTGATCTGTGGTACGTTGTTAGGGTGGCCCTGCCAAACCCACACAACAAACTTCAAAGAAATGATAGAAAACAAACGAAATTGAAAAGAAAAAGACCAAGCTGGCATGGCTCTAATCGAACAGACAGACAGTAAGTGTTGGTGAGGACGTGGAGAAATCGGAGCCCTCGTACACAGCTGGTGGGAATGGGGAACGGGGCAGCCCCTGTGGACAACTGCCTGCCAGTTCCTCAAAAAGTGAAACACAGAGGTACCATCTGCCCAGCTAGTTCTATGCCTAGGTATCTACCCAAGAGAAATGAAGACACAGGCTCACGTAAAAACCTGCTCACAAATGTTCAGAGCAGCCCTATTCACAATTGCCACAAAGTAGAAACAGCTCAAGTGCCCATCAACAGATGAATGGACACACAGAATGTGATATGTGGCCATACAATAGAATATTACTCAGCCATATAAAGGAATAAAGTACTGATACATGCTAAACTTGGATGAAGCTCAAAAATATTGCGTTAAGTGAAAGAAGCCAATCACAGAAGGACATATACTGTATGATTCCACTTCTACGAAATGCCCAGAATAGGCAAATCCATGGAGAAGGAAAGTGGATTAGCGATGGCTGGGAAAAGAAAGCTTAGGGGGCACTAGCTGGTTTGGCTCAGGGGATAGAGCGTCAGCCTGCTGCAGACCAAAGGATCCTGGGTTTGACTCCGGTCAAGGGTACGTAGCTCGATTGCAGCCCCCCCCCTCCCGCCCCCCGCCCTTGGCCCTGGTCCGGGAGCGTGCAGGAGGCAACCAATCGATGTGTTTCTCACACATCGATGTTTCCCTCTGTCTTTCCCTCTCTCCCTAAAAATCAATGGAAAAAATCCTCGGGTGAGGATTAACAAACAAACAAACAAAAAAGAAAGCTTAGGGGAAGAGGGTACAAAAATGTTCTAAAATTAGATTGTGGTGATGGTTTGTACAACTCTTTCAACATTTTCAATATACTAAAAACAGCTCATTGTGCACTTTTAGTGGGAGAACTGTATGGTATGTGAATAACATTTGTTTTATTAAAAAATGACTAGTGCCCCATAAGTGTTGCTGAATGTCAAAGGTTATTCCTTCTCCCTCCTACTCACTCTTTCCCAGATGCCTAAGGGCTCCAACTTTTCCCATCCAGGCCCGACTTGGGTATAGACCAGTGCTTACAACCGATCCTTCTCGGGGTAAGGCCCTCCCGGGGTAAGGGCTACTCCCTCCAGAGCAGCTTGCCGATTCCAGGCCTCTGGAGGAAAGGGGGCAGAGGTTCGAGTGTGTTTGTTTTTCTTTTTAAATGCCTATATGCCCCTGAGGAGTGGGCTGAGGGTCTCAGGCACAGACGACAGGGACATCTGTAGTCCTGAAGTGACTTCCCCTTTGGACCTCTCCATGGACTGTGAGATGACAGTGGGTAATGGTGAGTTTGTTTCTTTAACAGCCCACCTTCTGCAAACCCTACTCCTTCCCCTGGAGGCAGTGAGGCAAAGCCACGGTTTCCTCTTCAGGTTCAGCACAGCTGTGGGGCCTGGCTGGGTTGTTTCAAGGTGCTAGTTCTGCAAAAACAGTTTGTGGTCTGCTAAATGGCATTTATATTTATTGCCCATGTCGGGGAAAGCCAGTTTTAAAACCCTACAACGCTTCCACGGACTGGGGACCTAAAGGCAGAAGTCAGGGAGATGAATCCTTTTCCATTCCCATTGCCTCCTAAATTCCCACTAAGCTTCAGAGTATTAGAATCCAATACCCACAAGGAATGAGTGCCCTTTTCCCCAGTGGATCCACATTCAGGAATGAATGTACCCTAAGGAGATAAACAAAGGTAAAAAGAATAACCTAGAACAGCACTGTCCAATAGAAACAGAATGTGAGCCACATACGGATTTTAAACTTTTTTTATAGCCACGTTTAAACAGGTAGAAAGAGCCCTAGCTGGTGTGGTTCAGTTGGTTGGGTATCATCCTGGGCACCGAAAGTTGATGGTTCAATTCCCAGTCAGGGCACATGTCCAGGTTGTGGGCTCAATCCCCAGTGGGGCGTATGCAGGAGGCAACCGATCAATGATTCTCTCTCATCATTCATGTTTCTCTCTCCCTTCCTCTCTCTAAAATCAACAAGCATGTCCTTTGGTGAGGATTTTTAAAAAATACAGTACCCCCAAGTACATTTGAGATGAATAATGAATAATCTTTTTTAGTGTAAATAAATCCCAAGTAATATGTAGGATTTACTTATATTAGAAATTTTATTTGTTGTTTATCTGAAAATCAAATTTAAATGGGCATCTTTTTTAAAAATCTGGCAACCTAATTTCAATAAGCAATCACATAAAAAATAAATTAATGAGATATTTTGCACTGTTCTTTTTTGGGATAAATCTTTGAAATCTGCTGTGTATTTACACTTACAGCACTGCTCGCCGTATTTCAGGTGCTCAACAGTCACATACAGCTTAGTAGCTACCATTTTGGAAAGCGCAGATCTAGAATGTTACTCTCAGTAATTTTTAGAAGGGCAAAAAATATAAAATTATAATAAATCAGAAATTAGCAAAATACCCATCAAGGAGAAGGTTGCTGAAGTTACAACTAACGTTTGCAGAGCCCTAACCATCGATCGGTCCTTGTCCTAAGGACTTGTGTGCATTACCTCATTTAGTCCTCACCACAACCATTCAGAGAATATACGGTGTAACCCCTTTTACAAATGAGGAAGGTAAGGATCTGGGAACTTATATAACTTGCTCAAGAAAGGCGTGGAGCTGAGTGCAGACAGACTGATGGTAGATGGGTGGGTGGATACATATGAATCCCAGCCTAACACAGCCCTCAGGAGACACTCCCAAACCTGACTGGTTTTCTCTAGATGGTGGACCTCGAGGTGGGGACTAAATAAGACAAGGGAGGTAGAGGACTAGGCAGAGCAACCTGCTCCCCATAAGTTCTAGAGATGTCTCTAGTATTCTTCCCAGTGTCTTTTTTAGTTAATTCTCACCCAAGGATATTTTTCCATTGATTTTTAGAGAGAGTGGAAGGGAGGGGGAGAGACAGGAGAAAGAAACATCGACGTGACAGAGACACATGGATTGGTTGCCTCCCCCACTTGCCCCTACCGGGGCTGCCAGGAATCAAGCCTGCAAACCAAGTACATGCCTTTGACCGGAATCAAACCCATGACTCTTTAGTCCATGGACAGATGCTTAATGCACTGAGCCAAACCGGCTAGAGCTCTTCCCAGTGTCTTTATCCTTTCCCGTTTGATTAGACTTTTTTTTACGGTAAGCACCTATCAATTTCACAAAGACAAAAAAGTCACTTTCAAAAGAGGAGAAAACTGCACGAAGCAGCTGGAAGAAAAGAAAGCAGAGGTCGGGGGAGAAAGAAAAAAGGGAAGGAGAAGAAAATTCTCAGCAGGAAAAGGTGAGGCATCACTTTCCCCCAGTTTCCTGAGTGACCACCAGGAGGCACTGCCTGCAATTCTCACGCTAGGGAAAAGGATCCCTTTCGAAAACCAAACACTTGCAATGAACAAATCCCTAAAACCATCTTAACTGGAGCGCCCTCCCCCAGGAATCCCTCCTGAAAATGTCAACATTCACCATACAGATGTGAAAGGCCGTGGAAATGGTCCCCCAGCGTCGGGCAACCTGCGTCTTACCTTTGGAGTCTTCTTTGGCCAGGTGACCACAGGGACCCCAGTGATGGCCAGACTGGGGTCGTCGTCAGCATGCTCCTTCAGGACATTCTGTGGACAAACAAAGGAGCCGTGTTAGCCCAGGATAGGAGGGAAGACCTCTGAAGGGGGCTAGAGGCCAGACCTAAGCCAGTTAGAAACACCCTGAGAGCTCTCCACAAAGTCCACCACCCACAAGCTCAGGAGAAACCGAGTCCATGTCACTAACGTGTGACTGTTGCTTGTAAATGTCTTGGTTCACTGCTATATCCCCAAAGCCTCACACAATGACTAACCTATAGTAAGCTTCCAGTAAATAACTGAAAATAAACACACAAAGCCACAAATTCCCAAAGAGGGACTTTCTACAAAATGCCTGACCAGTATGCCTCAAATCTGTCACAGGCAATAAAAACGGGGGAAGTCTGAGAACTGTCACAGCCAAGAGGAGCCTAAGGAGACAGAAGAGGAAATGTAATATGGTGTCCTGGGTGGGATCCCGAACCGATAAAGGCCAGAGGTAAAAACTGAGGAGATGTGAACAAATTAGAGACTTCCGTTATAACAATGTATCAACATTGGCTCATTAATTGTAACAAATGTACTGTAAGACGTTAACAATAGGGGAAACTGGGTATGTGCAGGGTAAATGGAAACTGTACTATCTGCTGAATTTTTCTGTAAGTCTGAAACATAAAGTCTATTGATAGAAAATAGTTTTTAAAATGCCAGTTAGACAGTAACAGTTACAATAAGGTAAAATAGAATGTTTAGGGTACCAATTTTTCTACTATGTACATATTTAAAAAGAAATACAGCCCGACTGTGTGGCTCAGTGGTTGAGCATCAATCTATGAACCAGGAGGTTCGATTCACAGTCAGAGCACATTGCCCGGGTTGTGGGCTCAATCCCCAGTATGGGGCAAGCAGGAGGCAGCCTATCAGGGATTCTCTCTCAGCATTGATGTTTGTACCTCTCTCTCCCTTCTTCCTTCCTCTTTGAAATCAATAAAAATATATTTTTTAAAAAAAGAAATACAACAGAAAGGAACCAAGAATATGGACATGATTCAACTCTGGTGGGTACTTCACGTGGGGCACTTAGAAAGGCTACCAATGGTTGGGGGGACAGTGGGAACTATGTGTATCTAGGGGAGGACATTGTTTAGAATTGCCAATGTCCTGATGATGATATAAAGCCAACCAACTTTTCATCGGTTTCCATTTTTAATTACTGTTTCAAATGCACCGAAGACGTCCTATCCTTTAGTACTCACACCTGGCCCCTCCTCATCTCTGTCCATCACCCGGGACCGGTGGGACTAGCTGGGTGAGGGGTGCCCATGTAAACGGCAGAAGGGCAGGCACCATACGTGTTTGGGGCATGAATGTGTGAGAGTAAGATGTACTGAGTACTTTCTCTATGCTGGGCACCATAACAACTATTTCTTTTCTTTTCTTTTTTTTTTTTATTGATATTTCGCAGAGAGGAAGGGAGAGGGATAGAAAGCTAGAAACATCGATGAGAGAGAAACATCGATCAGCTGCCTCCTGCACACCTCCTACTGGGGATGTGCCCGCAACCAAGGTACATGCCCTTGACCGGAATCGAACCCGGGACCTTTCAGTCCGCAGGCCGACGCTCTATCCACTGAGCCAAACCGGTTTCGGCCATAACAACTATTTCATATCCACTCTCTCACCCGCTCTTCTTGGCCACCCTGTGAGATGGACTTGTCACCACCTCTACGGTGTGAATGAGGAATGTGCCTCTCATGAGCCTGTCTCCTTTAGTTCCATTCTGGAAGGATCACAGTACTGAGCCATGTGGTTTTGTTGATTCTGTCATAGATGGCACATCATCAGGGAGTCCCATCTGACCCCCAGCCAAACAAAATCAACTAATGTGCATAAATTAGCACCAAATGTCTACTCTGCAGAAATGCCCAAACCATTCTTTCCTACAACAGGTAACTGGTCATTCCCCAGTTCCCATCAGCCTCTTTGTTCAACAATGACCTACACTTTATCTTGTTTAGTTTTATAATTTATCCAATGATTTCAAATGCCTGTCCTCATTGGGCCTTTTGGGCATTTGGACAGCAGACAATGTAAGAGGTTTATTTCCATTATATAAATGAGAAAAATGAAGCTCAGAGGAGTTCAATGGGAAGCCCAAATCACACAGCTAAAACCTGACTCTCAACCCAGTGTTCCCTCCACAACACCCTTCATCACCAGCCAGAGAACACTAACGTTGAAGGAGCCACCAAGTCCCTTCCTTGTTCTCTCAACCTCCAACCCACAATTCACCAGAAGTCTCTGATCAAGTCCCATAAATGTCTAAATCTAAAAGATTAAAAAATACAGGTGGGAAGAGATTAACCAAAAAATCCTATATGCATAGCCCATGGACACAGACAATAATGTGGTGAAGGCCTGGGGTGGGGGGAGTGTGGGATAGAAAGGGTCAATGGGGGGGGAGGACATCTATAATGCTTTCAACAATAAAGATAAATTTAAAAAAATACAAATGAAAGGGGAAAATGGGTGGTTGATAAGAGCCAAAATCTCGCCATCTGGAGACCGACTTATTTTGGGGACTGTGTCCAATCCCAGGGGCTCTGATTCCTGTGAGCCACCATGAGCAGCAGTCGGAGGTCCTGGGGAAATGGAGAGAAGGAAAGAAGACCTGGCCTTTTCGTAACACGAGCCAAAGATCATACCTGGGCAATCACCAAGGACGAAACAGCAGGGGTCAGAAACAGGACTCACTCACTGGCAGTGGAGCAGGGGGCACCAGCTAAGGATTCTGCCTTGGACCCACATTCCTGAGCTGTTTTTCATTTCTCAGTGCAAAAGAACCCCACCATCTGGGAAGAGAGGACTGGCGGAGCCCTGAGTGTGCAGCCAGGAAGAAGTTGCTCACCCTCTGTGACAACACTCTTACTTGGAAGGTTAGTTTTAGCTTTAAAAATCTTTCCTGGGTTGCCTTAGCCGGGTTTGCTCAGTGGATAGAGCATCAGTCTGTGAACTGAAAGGTCCCAGGTTCTATTCCGGTCAAGGGCACATGCCTGGGTTGCAGGCTCAATCCCCAGTGGGGGGCTTGCAGGAGGCAGCCGATCAATGAGTCTCTCTCGTCATTGATGTTTCTATCTTTCTCTCCCTCTTCCTTCTTCTCTGAAATCAATAAAAATATATATTAAAAAAAAAATCTTTCCCGGGTCTCCAGAGACCATGAGGGACTGGTGGCCTGGCCAGACAGACAGGAACTCCCCTGTTCCGGAGGACAGCACTGGTCCACTTCACCCATTCAGGCTCCTGGCCACACAGCATTTAGAGACGCTCGCAGAAGCTCCAATTTCCCTGGGGCTCTAGGAGGCCTGTCCACCCAGTTTACAAACTCCTTAGCCTAACAAGGGCCTCCTCAGACGAGGCTCAGGACCAAAAATATCTCTAAAGACTGTCAAGTTCAACAAATGAGCTAAGTGGGTAGATTATATGAAAAAGAGATGTGCTGGCCTAGTGGAAAATACACACTCAGGGAGGCGGTAGGGAGTGGTGGGGACTGCGGTGTGTGAAGTCAGCTGCCACTCACTTCCCACTGCTTGCCGCCACTCAGAAACATGGGCCAGGGTAGCCAGGACATTGTATATGAACTGTTGGCAACTAATTACAAAAAAATGTTTACTACCATGCAGACCAAAAATACAGGTGGGAAGAGATTAACCAAAAAATCCTATATGCATAGCCCATGGACACAGACAATAATGTGGTGAATCCAGCCCTTCAGAGGTCTATCAGGTGGATATAGGTGAGAGAGAGAGGAGGGGCCAAGTCCCACTCCCAGAAAGAAATCTAACTAATCCGGAATCAGGAGCATTGTACACATAAACAGGTCAGACACACAAGATACTTTTAAAAGAAAAAGGCTCTTCACAGCACTTCCTCTTGAAATGAATGTGTTTTTAACTCAATTACAATGTTTTCGGACCCAAATACTATTAATGATTTAATTATTAATGAAAATACCTTATTCTCACTTTACAGGACCTCAGAAGAATAACGTAGCCACATGACAGAATTCTCAGGTTTCCTCTGGGAAACCCAATATACAAAACTCTTTGCCACAAGATTAGGGATTCTTAACCTGGGGTCCAGGAACAGGCTCAGGTGTCCAAGACCCCCTGACATTTTGTGTGTATAAGTAGATTTTCCTAAAAATCTCAAGAGAGGCCAGCAACCTCTAAAAAAAGTCAAGAGTCAATGAAAAAAACCATTAGCAAGTAAAGATTTGCTTTACAGAAATACTCACCATAGAGTTCTCTTACTCGACAATTTCCCTGAGTTATAAAACTTGAATTTCACAACACCTGTGGAAGATGTACCTGCTCTATCAAAGTGAAATGTACCTGGATTAGTGATTCCGTACACTGGCTCCCTCTGCTGGTGGTATCTGTCAGACTACCTGATGTGGGCCCCACATCTCACTTCTGCTAGACCCTTGGTCACTGAGCACCGAGGGGAGGACACTCTTAATATTTCTATATCCCAAGGCCTCACACAATGTTTCCTAAATGAATAATTGAACTAATTAACAAACCCTGGGTAGAGTTTGCAGACATCAAAAAAGAGACTTAAATTCCGTTTCAAATCCCAGCAGGCAGCTGGATTTTCTTGGGAATCAGACATTGGAGAAGGAAGCTCAAATGCCTCTGAAGCTTCACTCCGAAAAGCCTTAGCCATGCTGACAGGAGGGAGTTCCTGGAGTATTTCCACACGGGAGTTCTGGAGGCATTCCCACGTCCTCATCCCTGCTATGCACCTCAGGCGTGTCCCTTAACGTTTCTGAAACTACTTCCTCATCCTGTAAGGGCAGATGATAAGGGTAACTACCACTTGCCTAGCACTGGTACCTGGCAAGGAGTACGCTTTCCACAAATGTTAGGATTATGAGGACAACAAGATAAGGCTGCCCAGTGTATTTGCTTTTTCTTAAACACCTGTTCGTTAGCACTCTGCCTCTGGCAGCCCTCCCCATCGGGAGGACTCCTATGCAGCCTCAGAGCCCAGCTCAAATGCCCTCTGCATAACTGTCCCAGAGCCCTGGCCAGCTCCCATGCTCTGGGTACACACAACACGCTCAGTGGCACTTCATTCTCTGTCTCCCGATTTCTTCACCTGCTTGCTTCCCTGCTAAATAGTGAATCACCCGAGGGCGGTGACTATGACCCTCTGCTTTCTGTCCCCCAATGGATAGCACAGCTGGTGCCCAATGAAAGCTGGATCAATAATTAGGCTCTACTTGGAGAACTCTGGACCCCGGATGGCCATGTGGCCCACTTTAGCTGGCCACCTTGAGGCTCACCAGGATGTACAACCTGCTCATGTGAAATGGATACATGTTCCAGAGGAAGCCAACCCAGAACACACACGTCTCCCTGACCAGGATGCATCCCCAAAGCCAACGGCAGCACACGTGATGCACCCATCGCGACTACTGTTGGCAAATCCTCACATTTCAACAAGTACAAGAAAGAACTCATTGTCAACCACAAAGCCATCTTCCACCAGATTCCCACAGATCTCCGTGGTGGCCTCCACTTGGACACCCTGGATGAGCTTACTTGGACCAGAGGCCCTTCTCTATGCATGGGTGTATCCCAAGGAAGGTCTGCTCCAAGCCACCCTGTGCTGAGCTGCCCTCGAAGAACTATGTTTTGAACAGAACCTTCCAAGCCCTCCGCTGTACAGCCCCCGACGTGGCTCCCTGCCCACCTTCACACCCTCCAGGAGTGCCTGGGGGTCCTCGATGCCCTCAGGGACACACTTCTTGTTTTCTGGGAGGGATTCAAGTTTCTCCACCAGAGCTTTCAGGCCCTTCAGTTCAAACTCGGTGAGGTGGGTCCATTTGGCAGAGACCTCGGTGGTGGGAGAGCCAGTGGGCGTCTTAGGGTAGTCTATGGGCATCGTCGTGGACTTGACACTTTCCTCGGACTCATTAGACAAAGTCCTTTTGAGGAACCGCAGGGCAGGTGCTTTGGGCTTCTTCCCGGGGGGCTCCTGGTCCTCAGAGGGGATGCTGGTGGGTGAGGCAGGGCCATCGGCAGGTGGCTTGGGCACCTTATCTGCACCCTCTTCTTCCTCCTCCTCCTCCTCCTTCTCCTCCTCCTGGGGCTGCTGCTCACAAGACTCCTCCTCCATTTCCAGCCAGGAATCAGATGAGAAGCCGTCTATGCTGGGCTTTCTTGGGGCATCTACAGGGGGTGGGGGTGAAGGGATCACAAAGGAAGACTGAGATGAACACCCTAGGTTCAATGCTGAAAGTCATGTGACCTCCATTCACTTGCCTCCCCCCTTTACACTGGAGATCGAGCTTTTCTGAATAGTTCTAACGGTCTATGCTTCCCTCACTTCTAGAAAGGTTGGGGTCAGTCAGACACAGGTTCAAATCCCAGCTCAGCTTCCTCCAGCCATGTGTACCCACACAAGATGCTTCATCTCTCTGGCATTTTATTTTTTCAAAGTATAAAAATAACACAAAAGAGCATATATGATGTATGATTCCACTCATTGGAATGTCCAGACAGTGGAAAAATCCAAAGACAGAAAGTAGATTAGCAACTGCTGGTTTCTCTCTGGGGTGATGAATGTTTTAAAAATTCACTGTGGTGATGGCTGCACAACTAAAAACCATTCAAGTGAACACATTAAATAGGTGAATTGTATGGTATCCTATATAATAAGAAAGCCCAGATCACGGATCTGCAGGAGGGTGGGGCAGCAAACTACAAGCGGGCGGCGAGAGCTACAGGAGGGGGCAGGGCAGCAAGCTATGGGGGTGAGAGGGGAGAGGTGTGGGAGAAGCTACAAGGAGGGCGGCAGCGACCTACTGGCGCATGGATTCCTGCGCAGGGCTACTAATGTGAATTATAACTCCATTATGCTCTTTAAAAATATAAGGCAGCCCAGCCAGTGCAGCTCAGTGGTTGAGTATTGACCTATGAACCAGGAGGTCAGTTTGATTCCCAGTTAGGGCAATAAGCCCTGGTGGTGGGTCCGATCTCCAGTAGGGGGAGTGCATTTTGATAATTTTCTCTCATCATTATGTTTCTTTTCTTCTTCTTTTTAAAAAATATATCTTTATTGATTTCAGAAAGGAAGGGAGAGGAAGAGAAAGATAGAAACAACAGTAATGAGAGAGAATCATTGATTGACTGCCTCCTGCATGCCTCACACTTGGGATCGAGCACACAATCCAGGCATATGCTCTGAGCAGAAATCGAACGGTGACCTCCTGGTTCATAGGTTGATGCTCAACCACTGAGCCAACGCCGGCTGGGCTCATTGATAATTCTCTCTCTCTCTCTCTCCCTCTCCCTTGCTCTGTCTGAAATCAATTTATATACACTGAGTGGCCAGATTATTATGATCTCTGAATGCATAATAATCTGGCCACTCAGTGTGTGTGTGTGTGTGTGTGTGTGTGTGTGTGTGTATGTATATATATATATATATATATATATATATATATATATATGAGGCCCGGTGCATGAATTCGTGCATGGGTGGGGTCTGACCAGCCTGGCCAGGGAGAGGGGACATGGGCAGTTGGCCGGCCTGCCTGCTGGTTGAACTCCTGGTCGAGGGGACAATTTGCATATTAGCCTTTTATTATATAGGATTATATAGGATTATATAGGATAAACACTGAGTTCCTCCGAAGGTCTGTTGTGAGGATTAAATAAGGCCTCACAGAGCACGGTTCCTGGCACACAGCTAGCATTTGATCAATGAGGTGTGTCTCACTAACACCCCCCCCCTTCTCCTTGGTTGAGGGACTACAGAGGTGGGGGGATACAGTGGCAAGAAAATTTAAGAAAAAAGTGGTCACCAATGACCCAAACTCTGGCTCAAGATTGCCTCTCAGAATCAGGAATGTTCTTTTCTGACCCTAATACCCAAATGAGAGAAGTGACTCTCATTCCCTGGCCTGGGACTGCCACAAAATCAAGCCTCTGGTCCCCGCAGGGTCACGTAACGACTACAATCACAGCAGCTCTCAGCTATTTCAAAATCATTTCCATCTCCTACCCGGCTGGAGACTTCGGAAGAGCGGGTTGCAGGGTTTCGGCATTTTTCACACCTGAATATCGTATCATCTGACAGGAACGTAACTCAAAACAGACCACCCCCCCCCCCCCGACAAAACTGAATTTTCAGGAGGCAAATGAGCACTTCCCAATAAAACCCCAGCCCTGACCGGTTTGGCTCAGTGGATAGAGCATCGGCCTGTGGACTGAAAGGTCCCAGGTTCGATTCTGGTCAAGGACATGTACCTTGGTTGCGGGCACATCCCCCATAGGGGGTGTGCAGGAGGCAGCTGATTGATGTTTCTCTCTCATCGATGTTTCTAACTCTCTATCTCTCTCCCTTCCTCTCTCTGTAAAATCAATAAAATATATTTTTAAAAAAACAAAAAAAAACAACAACAAAAAAACCAGCAGAAACATGTTCCCGATCCTATGCCCACCTGAAACCAACCCCCAAAGGCACTAAGGATGGGAGTCATGGGGAAGGAAGGAGGTTTAATGATGGAGAAAAAAAAGAACCTAAAAATCCTGGAGATAACAGGAGTAATCACGTGGCCCTATTGCATTTTTCTATCCCGTGATGAGAAAGATGCAATAATTGAGGCACAGCGGATCCGCACCCAGTAAAACTCTGCAGCAGTGACAGCTCAGAGGCATAGGGGAAGAAGTGGGGCTGTCATAGCTAGATGCAGCTTTGGGGCAGGCGTCTGTGAGTCAGGATGCAAGGACTGAGCATTTTGGGGGGAGGAGGTCCCTTTAAGGAACGACAGCGGGGCAGGGCGCTACAGCTGCTACTGAGAACCACCCACTGCTCTGCCAGGCTTGTGTTTCCAGTCCTGGTCACCCCTCCGGCTGGCTCAAAGCTGGCCTGGGATTTGGGGGACTGGCTGGGCCTGCTCTTCTGTAGACAAAAACCCAACCCCCAGGGCACAGGGAGGGAGAGGGTCAGTTGGTAGCTACTGAGGAATAAAAAGATCAGGGATGCTTTGCTCTGTGGGGATCTTGCTTCAGCAACCACGCCCAGGACTGGCCCCTCCCCACATCTGCATAGTCACCAGTGTGACCTGGAGGCCATCAATGTGACTCGGTTGGGGGTCATGATTTCGTTTTCTTGGACGCTGCATTCCAAGTGGGAATCTGACAAGGATGGCTTCCCAGCTAAGGTGTCCCTAGGAATCTGCCTGACATTCTGGCTCAAGAGATTTCCCGGAACCCAAAGACTCTCAAGGGCCCCACTGAAAAAATGGTTTCTGCCCCAGCTGAGCGGTCAAGGTAGTTGACCCCGTTGTCCACTCACCAATCAGCATTGATTCTCTCTGGTATTCCTGAGTGAGGTAGGACCTCTGGGTCACACAGTACACGTATCTCTCCAAGACATACCAGCACATCTCATAGTAGAAGGGGTAACGGAATTTGGGCTGCACCTAAAAACAAAGACCCAGGGGCAGAGGTCAGTTTCTGGAGGGCAAAGGGAAAAGGTGGGAGAGAACTGAGGGTGGGAGTTATTTTCATCATCTTAGCAAGAGCACAAATGGTGTGAGGAAAAAATGGGGCGGGGCTGCAGGGCAAGGGGGAGGCGCTGGATGGAGCAAGATACCAGGAGCATGCACGAATGAGAGGGAAGAGGGGAGGAAAAGGCCTAGGCGAGAGCATTTCAAGGTTCCTTGAGCTGCGCGCCACCGGATGGGGTCGGCTTTGTGCTTTGACAAACAGAATTGTCCCCTGACCTGCTGAGGAGGGTGCGGGCACCCACGAATGCGAGCCACTGCCTGATTCCAGCTACAACAGAAAGGGGCTCCTGTCGTTCTTAAAAATTCTTGCAGACTCTGCTATCCCAACCTCCCCTGAAAAACAGAAATCAATCCCAAACCTTACCCAAGTCCATGTGCAGACAGGCTATCTATCAAGCTTCTCCTGCACTCTGTGGGAAAGGCCACACCAGGCGGACCAATGGGGATGGAGGGGTGTGGCCTCTCCACCCTGGGGGCGGGGCCTAAAAGGGGTTCACCTCCGGCCCCTTCACCACCACCACCACCTGCATTCCCAGGCGACTCCCTTGGACACAAGTTCCTGGTGTAGCTCTAACACCAAGGGACACACCCCAGGTCTGGAGCAGGAGTTCAGACAAGAGATCCCTTTTTGGCTGTTTCTTATAGGGGACGAAGGATAGGTGCTGACAGCTTTGTGTATCAGAACTATGAAAGGGCCTGGAACCCAGGAGAATGCCGATGGGTGGTAGCACGCAGGGTCTATATGGGTGAGATTGCAGCGAAGGATGGGAAGCAAGCAATACCACTGCCGGCCCTGGCACAGATGAACCTTCCGGAAACTGCATCCTGAGCGGGCAAGGGAGGACTGACAGTGTGGGAGGGTGGTCCCTCTCCCATCTCTGGGTGCTCTTCCCCAAGGCTGTATATAGACCCTGCACGTCCACACTCACTCCTGACCTGCTTGCCTGCCCTCTCACCAAGGGTGTGTCTGCCTCAAGAGACCTCTGCAGGGGCCGGGAGCCCCTCTCCACCTCTTCTACCCAGGGAGCTGGATGTTAATTAAGCCAAGTATACTCTCCCAACGTTCTCTGCTGACAATCAACTGGCAACATCCTACATGTGGGACGAAAACAAATACAAGCAGACCCAGGTCCACCACGTGCCCTTAAATACTACTTTCCTGCCTCTCTCACGGTGCCCACTGGAAAGGGCCCCAACCCAGCTCCCAGTTCCTCATCCAGGCCCCTCGGATTCAGTTTCCAGATGCACGGCCCTTTTCCCACGTTTGGGGCCTCACCTCTCGCATCTGTGTGTTGGGTCCATTTGACCTCCCTGCCTCTGGTGGATGGTATGCTTTGGAATGAGATTCTGGCTGCCGCATGCTTTTGAGCTCCTCGGGGGTGGGGTGGGGGATGCATGGCGTTGGGAACATCATCTAGCGGTTTCCTTGGCTCCAGCTACTTTCCCAAGAGGCCAGTTTTATTGCTGGAATAGTATGTTTCTAATGACTTTTTTTCAGTCACCAGATCGGTGCCCTCTGTAGTTTAAACAGGAGAGAGGCCCTTCAGCCTGAGGCAGACCCTGACCTCCTGGGAAGAAGGGTTTGGGCGTCTCAGCCCCACCCCTACTCCACAACAAAGGCCAACTGATTTTGAAACAATTGCCAATTCCTAGAGCAGAGGACAGACAGGCCCTCCTCTTCTCAGACCCTCACTCACATCTCCCGATTTTAGACTCCATCGGTAAAACTCCCAAGTTGCTTTTGACTTTTCAAATTTGGGGAGATCACCCGAGCCATTCTGCATTGATGGGCACCATGGCACCCGAGAATCTTTATAGATTGCGGGGGGAGGGAATTTTTTTGGCTGTATTTCAGCAGAGGAAGGTAAGTCTCCCCTCATTGTTGCTGAGCCCAAGAGAAACCAGCTGGGTGAAAACAAATGCTGATGAAGGAATTAAAATTCTTTTCATTTTGTTTTCTTTTCTTTCTTTCTTTTTTTTTTTTTCTCCAAGAGAGCACCGCAGGAAACAAAATTGGCAAAGAATTGACTTACAAACGGGTTGTCGCCTTCCACCCTTCGCCTTCAAAAGGTTTCAGCCACATGCCTGGGAACATTAAACACACGATTGCTCAACATTAATTGTTGACAAAAATCGGAGCCTCATCAAATTGAGCTGTTCACCAAAAGGCAAGGCGGTTGTTCAGAAAGCATGCGATGCTCCCTGCCTGCGGGGTCATCCATGTGTCAACGGGCCTCCCGGGGCCAGTCTGAGGTCCCAAAGGCCCAGTGGAGTGGCACCTGGCCTCAGCCCTTCCTCTTACAGCAGAGTGACCGCAGGAGGTCAGATCCACAGGTATTTCAGGGCATCGAGAAGTCCCAGGCCTCAGGATTTGAAAAGGTAAAATATGAGGGGTGGGTGGAAGTATCTTAAAATTTTTGTTTTTCTCCTGGAAAAAAAAAAAAGGCAATGGGGAAAAAAGAAACCCAATGGTAGGAGAAAGGTGAGAGGAAGGGTAAATTGTTTGCAATTTCCAAGTAGATTCACTGGCTGAGAGGAAATGGGGCATGCGGGCATTACCTTTCCTGAGAAGGCTGCTTTCACTAGAACCATTAGGGAAAAGAAAAAAAAAAAAAGTAAATAAAGGAGAGATGGCAGTTTAATGATCATTGGGACCATCCCTACTGGAGTTAAAAATATGTAGTGATCGTTGTTGAGACGTTATCTTCAAATAATAAACATGCAACCTGTCCATTCTTTGGTGTTGTCCTTCCACCCCTCTGCATGTTTTTAGAAGGAGAGGGGAAAGAGTTCATCTCCAAAGGGGGCAGGAAATGGAAACCCACCAGTCCCAGACACCTGTCTGTGCTTGTCTTCGGGGCAGCAGGTAAAGTCACCTATCACCCAGCCCAGAAAAATTTAAATTGTGAGAGCAGGCATGGCTTCTTAGACCTAGGAGAATCATGAGGTCCCCCTGGTCTTGGGCCACAGAAGGCAAATTCTTTTTCTAAGACAAACTCACATCATGAGGCTCAGAGACGGACGATATCCTCTGTCCTGCCCCCTGTATTTGGTTTCCAAGCAAAGCCATGTTTTAGAACTCCTGAAAAACTATTTTTAAATGGCCACAACCTTCTTCAGCAGCTCCCAGTGACAGAAGGAATTAAGCTGTTGCGAGCTGACAAGGAGCCGTGGCACTTTTTCTGGCATCCAGTGCTCTCTCCCCAGCATCCTTTGTCTCCCTTAGCTCCTAAGACATGAACAATGGGACCTCGTAGACAAGCCCTCACCAAGGACCAGAAATCAAAGCAGACTGAACGGCTTGCCCACCAGCCCCGCTGCCCATCAACCTGCTTGGGGGAAACCAGATGGGTACCCGCTCACGTGACAGGGACAGCGGGCCTTGGGGGAGGGGACCCTGCCACGCTCATCTGGATGTGGGTGTGATATTCCACAGGCACTCAGTGTTCAGCTCCATTATCTTTCCCCCACCCCCAACCTCCTGCTGAGTGGGGTGGGGACCTGGGCTCCTCACAGGGTAACGAGGCCCAAATCCACTGGCTGAAGCTTATAGAAATCCGAGCCTGGAAAGTCATGAGCCCGACTTCTCGTTCTAGATTTTTCCCTTTCTATCCCACACTTCCTAGTCTGCTCACAAACAAGCCTATTCTTCAAGACCAATCAAAGAACAGTTGGCCAGAGCGCCCCAGACAGCACTTGGTCCAGATTCTGAGATGACCACTCGCACCCAAATGGAGCCTGTACCACAGAATGACAACCTCCAGCCCAGCGCGGGGCTGGCCACCCCCAGACCGGGAAAGGAAGGTTGGGCGGGCAGCAGAGAAGAAAGGCACGAACATCCACAAAATGAGACCCAGTCTGTGCAGATCTGGGCCTCCCAGGCAGCAAACCTACTGTCTGAAGATGCGTCCTCTCTTTTTTGTGCACCTGGCCACTACAGGTGGCTAAAGTGGTCCCTGGGAAACCTCTGCATGGGGTCCCTCAATGTCAGGGCTGCTAAAAGGGTCAGATACACATATAGTGTAAAACTTCCACTCATCTATGTGATTCCATGCAGATCGAGGCCAGAAAGCAAGACTGAGAAAGAAGGGGATCCTGGGCCCAGACCTCCTGCCTCTATAACATGTTTCCTTAGGTTCCAAGCACTGCAGCACATCTTCGGGGCAAAAAGTCATCTCTGTGGCAAAGCCGGGAAGACATGGTATGTATGGTCCGTCCATCCAGTGGAGTATTATTCAATCGTGAAGAGGAATAAAGCACTGACACAACATAGATGAAGCTTAAAGTCATCTCGCTGAGCGAGAGAAGCCAGATGCAAAAGGCCACATCATTATGATTCCATTTATACGGAATGTCCAGAACAGGCGAATCCACAGACACAGAAAGCAGATCAGCGATTGCCAGAGGCTGGGGGAGGGGGAACAGGGAGTTACTGCTAATGGGGACTGGGCTTCTTTTGGGGGTGATGAATGTCCTGGAACTGGAGAGAGGTGATGGCTGCATAACCTTATGAATGTGCGAAATGCCACTGAACTGTGCACTTTAAATGTGAATTCTCTCAATAAAGTACAGAACAGAAATAGCTGAATAACTATAATTAAAAAAAGAAGAAAAACGAGCCCTTTTTGCCCCCGTTTCCCACCCTCGGACCTGTCTCAAATGCTTGGGGACACTTGGTCAAGTTCCAGTATAGGAAAGAGGGCGGCAAGTTCCAAGTAGCCAGTGCTTTTCTGGAGACACTCATGGAGTGGAGCAGAGAGCACACGCCAGGTCCTGGGGGGATTGAGGGGGTGGAGGTGGGGTTGGGGGTAGGGGGAATCCATATCTGAGACACCATCACCATCACTATCAAGGGGAGCTAGGGACACCCCAGTGGATACTGAGACAGATCTCAGAGGCAGCATCTGGGTAAATCACAGACACTGGCTTCCTCAGGCTCCACATCACATTTGGGGTTCCCTGCAAACCACATCAACAACCACCACGAAATCCCCCTACTCCCTCCAATCCCTTCTCCACGTGAGGAGGTGGCGGCAGGCTGCCTGACATGTCACGGTACTTTCTCAAGAGACACTTCCTCTTAGGCAAGGGGGTTTTGGCTGCCACCAGTTTGGAGGTGAACAAAAACTCCCAGGGCTCTGGGAGAGGCTCCTGTGGGCACCCACCACCCCGAAGAACCAGGGCCAAGGTCCGGATTGAGGCAGGGAGCAGGAGGGAAGAGGCACTGTGGAGGCTTCAGAATGACTTGTCCACACAACATCCTCATCGATCTCAGCAGAGCTCAGGGGCTGGGCACGCCCACCCAGAGAGAAGGAAGCCACCTTACCCGTGTTCTGTCCTCGATCTCATAAATCCGCAGCTGCATGGGCACGTTAAAGCTATGCAGGATGTTTCCACCGAATACCAGAGAATCTACAGGGGTGTAGACTGCATGGATCCAGCCTGGGGGTGGGGGAAGAGAAGGTCAGTCACCAGCCCCACCTATGGCAGTGTGTAGAAGGGCGCAGGTGCCCAGGTGAGCTCCCAGGATAAAGATGAGAGATGCTCAGGCCTGCCTGATGCAGAAAGCCGGACTCAGGCCTGCAGCCAGCTAGACCACTGCAGTCAGTGTCCTGGCTAGCTCAGGTTGGGTGGTAGGCAGCTGTAGACCAGCCCCCACCTGTTGAGGACCTTGATGACAAAGGCTTCCTTGTGCTGATTCCGACCTGGCTGCAGCAGCCAACAGAGACGTAGGCCCTCCCATGCTGGCCAAGGAGTTGGAAATCCCTCTCTCAGGCTGCTCAGATGTCCTTGAGCCTCTTCCTGGGCATTCCAGGGACCGCCAGTCTCAGGTGGGGTCACAAAGGATTGCTTGGGGCCACAACTAAGAAGTGACATCTTGCCAGGGCTACAGGACCCAGACACTTTTCTCTGCCCAATTCCACCTTCTGCCATCAAAACCCTCGAAGGTCCATGAGCTACTGACATGTCTCGCCCTGAGCTCCTAGCCCAAAGCCTGGCTCCGTAAACATGAAAATGCTAACTGAGTGCTTCCCTGGGCCAGGCACAGTCTAAGGCTTAACAGGGCTGAACTCATTTAATTCCCGCAAAATCCCGAAAAAGTATACATTATATTCATCCCCAATCTACAGATGAGGAGACTGAGGCAGAGAAAAGAAAAGTCACTTATCACGACTGGAACCCAGGGAGTCAGCCTCCACTCGGTCCATAAAGGCCAGGGACAAAGCAGGCCCCCAAATTCCATCAGTGACTCTCGGACTGGCCAGCTTTCAAAGTGCTCACTGCACCTCCGTGTGGCTCCTGGCTACCGCAAGGGACAGCACAGGGCTGGGGGACAGGTAACATATGATACACTCCCATTTAGGGATGCTGCAACCGAGGCTGAGAGAAGCTAAGTCACTTGCTGAATGAAGACACAGCCGGTAAGTGACAGCGCCTCCGTTTTCTAACAGTTCTGCTGCACTGTCACTGCATCAACGGCTTAGCGCAGGCCTGCGGGCCCCAGGAGACAGGCCTGCCAATGCAGAGGGAGAGGGGCACAGAGAAACAAGACACTCAGGCCGTGAGGACAGGCAGAGTCGGAGAGTCACGGTGAAAGACACAGGATGAGCGGAGGGAACAGGGGACAGGCAGGGGCAGGCCAGGATCCCCAGGCAGGTGTGCGGAAGCTGTTCCAGCCTCTTCGCTCCCCCTGAGCAAACACACGCCAGTCCCAGCTGCCAGGCAAAGGTGCCCTGGGAGGAGAGTGGTACAGGCCTCTGATGGCAGCGGGACAGAGCTGGCAGTCATGGGGGGAGAGCAGGGAAAGGCTGCCTGCCACCAACACAGGAACGAAGGCTTTCATGTCACCTGCTTGTGTTGTTAGCTCCCTGCATGTCTGGCTCTGGGGAGGCAGAGGGAGCAGCTCTGCCTGCTGGTGTGCCCTTGTCAAGCCACCTGGGTCTCTGTCCCCTCCCCCTATACCTACCCGCTGTGTGCGGATGCCTTTACAGTGTCAGAGTCCCCATCTGCTTCAGCCTCTCCACCTCAGCTGTGTACCACCTGATTTTCTCAACATTTGCATGCTTCTACCAAGTGCAGCTACAACTCTTACCATTGCTGCTGTTACCATCATCGGCATTATTTAAGCAGTATTTCCTACCACTGGACCTGGGACCACGGGGTTTCTGTGGATGCACGTGGTGGGGTGAAGCCTGAACAGGCACAAAGATTTCTGGGTCCTGTTCCTATGAGCCAGGTGTACCCACTTACTGCCCTACAGAAAGGCCAGGTCTGGGGGCTTGAGTTAGAGACTGTCCCCAGCGCCAACTTACCCTGTGACGCGGGGCACCTGACTGCCCCTCTCTCGGCCACCACCTCCATATGGGCAACTTGGTGAGCAAGAACTCACTCCATGTGAGCAACTGCAACCGAGGTCCATGGGGCCTTGTCCCCTGCAGGGCTCTGGAGAGCACGGTGCCCATGTGAATGGCACTGAGCAGCCCCCGCCTCTCCCTGCTCTCCTGGCAGGTGGCATTGTAGACACACCTGACTTACATCTGTTACTCTCATGTGTGAGCAAAGAGGGGAACCTGTACTCCCAGTAATTCTCCCGTTCGAGCAGGTAAAGGCTTCCACCTGCTCTTTGTTCCTCCCGAAGCCAGGGCCTCAAGGGTGGGTCAGGCAGCCTCCCCTGGATTAGAGTCACTGCCAAGTGCCTCCACGCGTTGGCTTCATTACTTAAACGATTACCTCCAGAAGAATCAGTGAGGGCAAATCATATTGTTCCTGAGCCCCATCCGTACCCTCTCTATGGTGTCTCTTTGGCCGCACCCCAGGAAGGAGAGAGCAGGTGTCCCTGGCTGATGACTGGGCCGGGGAAGCTGACATCTGCCTCCTGCTCCCAGGCCAGAGTCACCGACAATATAAAGGCAATAACAGAGGCTATTCAGGCCATGCGACAAGGGACAGATCCAGTTCGTGGAAGGAAAGCAGGCGACCCACAAAAACCTACTGACACAGGTGTTCTCCGGGACCTGAGGGAGCCAAGGAGGACAGCAGGGACACATGGAAGTCTCGCCTACAAGTTAGATGTTCAGAATTCAGAACCCAAAGGCTCCCCCCGGCACACATTTGTCTACCTTTGTGGCTGCTGCAGGGGTAAAACGCAAGGTCAGAGGACTCAGGGCACCTCACAGAGGCCCACACCTGCTGCTTTCCCCTGCATCGACCTGCCTCCATGCTGAGCCAGGTCTGTGTTTGCCAGGATGAAGCATGAGGGGCCTCAATTCTGTAGGACCTGAATTGAGCTGGCAGGCCACGGGTTGCATCGGGACTCAGGGGAGTACTTAGTTTGACCCCTTCCCCCCCCCCCCCCCCCCGCATGTTACAAAAATGGGGAAAATTCACAGGACAATCTGAATTGCTTCCTTCCCAAGAAAAATGAGAAGATGGGCCCACTGGGCCCCATTACCGCCTGACTCTACCTAGTTGGAGCTGAGCAGCAATTGCCCAGTTTCCACCGCCCCACTGTCTGCCTCACTTCCAGCCTGCGTCACTGCCCTGCACCCATTTTACAGATGGATCATCTGAGGTCCAAGCCAACTTACGCTAATAAGCAGCTGCTCGTTAGTTTCTCAGACTTACCTGAGTCTAAGAAACATATGGAGCTACCATGAATTTTGGGTCTTGGGTAGTTCTTACTATAGAGCAAGAATGGGAAATACTTTCAGGCCAGCCCAAGTCACTGACCCCAGCATCCTTCTGAGGTCCTTATACTAGGCTCCACCACCCTGGCTGCGACCTGGCTAGGCATTCGCTCAGGACAGAGAGAATCTCACATCCTCCCCAGCACCTTCTGGACTGCCAAGTGGACCCTTAAGAAAGTCCGTTAAATGAGCAAATAATTCTCCCAAAGTCATACAGCTGAGAAGGGGGACTATATCTCAAACCTGCTGACTTCCAGGCTAACAGGGAACCAGGTGGGCTCTGAAACGACACACACCTGGCCTGTCTGTCACTTATTAACTGTGTGACCTTGGGCTAGTTTGTTCACTTTTCTGGGCCTCAGGAACGTTCTTTATTTAAAAAAAAAGGGGGGGGGGTTGAGATGTTTTTTCTTACCTGCTTGCAGAGACGATAAAAATATAAAATATTTGTTGCTCAGCAATACCAGTTATTATTATTATTAACTGTAGTTCACCTGGGCAGGTGCAGCCAGAGGGAAGGCCAAGTCCCTGGATGAAGATGGTGTAAATTTTCATAAACTCAACACTATCCAATTTAAAGTGCTGTCCCTGATTCTGAAATTATGTACTTTCACCATTTTTAGTGTCAGAATAGTCTTCCTTTCATGAAATACCAGTAAAAGTAGATTCCAGGTTCTTGTTTTTTTTAACTAAGGTCCACCTTTAGCAAAACTAAAAGTTAGTAACCTTATATTAGCTTTCAACTTTTTTCCCCCCGTGTTGGTCCATGAAGTCAACCCCCGGGAACCACATGTGCCCCACCTCTGAGAACATGACAAATCCCAACTGTCCCTTCAGTAACAGGGAACTCACTACCTAGCAGAACCAGTCATCCCAATGCCATTTGGCTTTACCTCTCCATCCAGGAAACAATCCTTCAATTGGCTGACTGCATTATCATACCTTCACTTCCCTGGGTAAAACAACCCAATTCCTGCTTCAGATTCATCTCATCTGGGGTGGTACCAACCCAGACTGCTCTCTCCAGGTCAACTTACCCTCTAAAGCAGTGGTTCTCAACCTTTCTAATGCTGCGACCCTTTAATACAGTTCCTCATGTTGTGGTGACCCCCAACCATAAAATTATTTTCGTTGCTACTTCATAACTGTAATTTTGCTGCTGTTATGAATCGTAATGTAAATATCTGTGTTTTCCGATGGTCTTAGGCTCTACAGCAGCAGTTCTCGACCGCTAGCAGGGTCGCCTAAGACCATCGGAAAACACAGATATTTACATTACGATTCATAACAGTAGCAAAATTACAGTTATGAAGTAGCAACGAAAATAATTTTATGGTTGGGGGTCACCACAACATGAGGAACTGTATTAAAGGGTCGCGGCATTAGAAAGGTTGAGAACCACTGCTCTAAAGTATAATCAAAGAAGGACACAACCTCCCACATGTGGCCTGACGCCGACTCTATATGGTGGGATTGTCACCACCCTCATCCTGGGTAAAATTCTATTATCGTTCAGCCTAAGAGCGTACTCCCGCCCTAACTGGTTTGGCTCAGTGGACAGAGCGTCGGCCTGCGGACTGAAAGGTCCCAGGTTCGATTCCGGTCAAGGGCATGTACCTTGGTTGTGGGCACATCCCCAGTAGGAGGTGTGCAGGAGGCAGCTGATCGATGTTTCTCTCTCATCGATGTTTCTAACTCTCTATCCCTCTCCCTTCCTCTCTGTAAAAAATAAACAAAATATGTTTAAAAAAAAAAAAAAAAGAGCGTACTCCCAGACTCCTAGGTCAGTGGTCGGCAAACTGCGGCTCGCGAGCCACATGCGGCTCTCTGGCCCCTTGAGTGTGGCTCTTCCACAAAATACCACAGCCTGGGTGAGTCTATTCTGAAGAAGTGGCGTTAGAAGAAGTTTAAGTTTAAAAAATTTGGCTCTCCAAAGAAATTTCAATCGTTGTACTGTTGCTATTTGGCTCTGTTGACTAATGAGTTTGCCGACCACTATCCTAGGTCATCTGCCACATCCACCAGTGACTCAGCCTAGAACTGGCCAAAAGCCCTCAGTCCATTTCCAAAATGCTGTAGGCAAGTAGGCCCTCACTCACTCAGTCCTCACAACCACCTTGGAAAACCTTATTCCCATTATACAGCTAAGAACACTGAGCCACAGAGAGGTTAAGTCACTTCTGTGAAGTCACAGCCTGTAAACAGCAGAGCCGGAATTTGAAATAAGGCCATACAGTCTGGTTCCGGGGCTAATGCTCTTAATTACTACCCTCTGCTGTAGCTGTGGAGTTAATTTTGGTTTTGGAGGGGGGAGTCTAAGGGTGAGAGCTGCCACTGATTACATCCCATCTTGTTCTTCAGGAGGGAGGCTGCCACTCTGGGTCCTTCCCCAGTGACCCAGGGTCTGCCCCTTCCCAGGGCCTGCCTCAGCGTCCTCAGGGTAACACCTGCCCCACCCACCCCTCCACAGGACCATGCTATCACCCAGAAACCTCCCTGCGGGAAGTCCTGAGGGAGGGCCCTGGGCGTTCCCCCAGGAGAGAATTCTGGCCCACAGGCAGAGATACAGGTAAGATAGGAGAGGAAACCGGGACTGTTTTTCCCTGCAGCCCAAAGCCTCTCCTCTCAGGGCCTGCCAATGGCCAGGAGGCCCAGAGAAACCCTGTCGCTTGGCCTAAGAACTCTGGCTGAAGCCGCAGGGACACGGGAACACACGACCTCAGCGCCAGCCGCATTGGAACCTACCGGAAGGGATGAAAAACGTGTAGCCCTGTTTCAGCTCAATTCTTTGGCAGCGCTCCACACGGTCTCCCAGGAAGATGTCACTCTGTTTGCCTGACAGCACCCACTCTTCATACAGCGCCAAATTGTGCAGGGTTGGAGGAATCAGCCAAAAGATCTTGGGAGGAAAAGGAGGTAGTCAGCTGAAATACAGGCCACGTCTCTGGTTTTCTCCAGGCTCCGCCACAGCACAAGGGGACAGCCCCACCTGCCCAGGAGAGGGGGAGGGGTCCCTCCAGGCCCAAGCCCAAAGGGTCTCTGGGGTGAAGGGAGGGCTGTGCCACCCTTCAGGGATGTCCTTTACACGCCTTTAGGGAATCCCTGTTCCAGATGAAACACCAGGGTGGGAAGACTTCCTGGATTCCGTGGAACACTCTTTCTCCTGAGCCACAGGCTTGTCAGGAAGGTGGGGGAAGGAGAAGAGCAATTTCCAAAGGTGTATGATAAAGCAGCCCAATAAATAAACCCAGTTGATGTTCACTCGGGAGAAGGAGGAAAAACATCTGGAACCAAGCGGGATGACATCCTAGCCAGAATTTCTCCTGACAAGAGACCCAGACAAGCAGGGCGGCACACCCATATTCTCAGGGAGCGCCTGCATCCCTAGAGGGACGCCTACGTCCCCACGTGGACGCTCACAGAAGCAAACACGGCAGGAGCATCCTAACGCATGTAGGTCCCACACGGCCTTTCTCTGGGTGACGTCTGTCCCTGGTGTAAAATGTTCTTGGAAGCAGGCGATGCTGGCAACTGGAGTTTTAAGTTAAAAGGTCTCAGCCCTGGAGCTGAGGGAAATGAACGCTGCAGGTTCCTGGGAGCCGAAATCTGGAGTTCCGATCTGGCCTAACGTTCTGGGTGAACAAGTGTGAATGGGTGACCGGATGTGATACAAAAGGGGTGACCTTGATCTTTCCTGCCAGAAGACAAGAGTAAAGAGGTGGCCCCAGGGGCACCAAGAGGCCCTGAAAGTTCTCAGAGAGCAGGGACTGGCTGGAGGAGGGGGCGGAAGGCAGGGGAAAGGTGAGCGAGCCCTGCCATGCAAACAGCCGGAGATGTAGAGAGTTGGAGAGATTCAACTCGACTCACCTTCCCACCCCGGAACACATGGTACCAAACGGAAGTGCCTCCAAAGTCGATGTGGAAGTCAGTGAAACAACCTTTCACGCTCATCAGACAATACCTGCATCGCAGAAGCAGGGGGGCAGAAAAACAAGTCAACGCCTGAATCACAGGAGGTGAGAAAACAACTTCGGAGATGTCTGACCTGCGCCCTTTTATAAACGCTGACCCTGGGAATTTCCTTCTCTTTCTTTTTTTTTTTTTTTAACCCAAATTGAATCGGAGTTCCCCCCTGGGGGAAGCCCCTGCAATCAGGTGACCAATCTCAAGCACTGGCCATCTGCTCCCCAAGGTTGGGGAGGCACTTTTGTTTTCAGGTTCCCACAAGAGAGCTGGATGGCAACCCAGGGCAGGTTTCTACTCTTGCCTCACCCAAGCTCCTACCCAAGTAAGGTCTTCCTTTCTGCTCCTTAGAAACTCCTCTATCCAGAGCGCGCCCGCTGCCAGCCCCCTCCGCAGCAGCTGGGCGCCCTGGAATTCAGTTGTAAACCACCTGCGTGGCTTGCCAATTACCAGTCCCCATTCATCTCCATATTCATTCAACTATCATTTACTGAGAGCCAACCAGCGCTGCAGCCCAGAGCGAGGCATGGCACTCAGAGTAATGCAAAAGACCCCTGCCCTTAAGGATGGGACACTCTTGGAGCACTGCACAGGGAAAAGTTAAATGGTGAGACCAACTGCCCCGGACTGCGGAGTAAGCAAAGAAGCTAAAAGTTCAGGGGGACCAGCCACAAAAGACCACACCGCGTATGATTCCACGTAGATGAAATGTCCAGAGGGGGCAAATCTACAGAGACAAGAGGAGATCAGTAGTGGCCAGGGGCTGGGTGTGACTGCTAAAGGGTACAGGGTTCCATTTGGGGGTGATAAAAATGTTCCAAAATTGATTGTGGTTGCACAACTCCGTAAACATCACTAAAAACCACTGAATTGTACACTTTAAATGGATGAATGGTATGTGAATTATACCTCAATAAAGCTGCTAAAAAAAGGTAAAGGGATTAAGAGAAGACCCTGGGGGTGGACAGGCAGAGGGGGAGGAAAAGAGGGAGTGTCTGGGCTTTAGAAGCTGGGGCTGGGGGAGTGCCTTCAGGGGCCTCCTTCTGAGCCCTTCCTTACGGGAACTCCCCAGTCTCCTCCCTCCTCCCGGAATATGCTGCCCTCCTAGAGGGAGGCAGTGCTTAAGGAAGGAGGAGGGAGGACGGAACAGGCTTCCAACTCCAGACCTGGCAGACAGGGGTGCCAGGGTGGCCTCCCTCCCATCCACCCCTTCCCTCAAGAGCCACTGGAGGCACGGTCAGGGCAGCCTCCCCAGGGCTCACGCTCATGCATCTTGGCACCTCCAGAGGCCCACACACACATGCTTACCCCACTGACCTCTTTTCCCCGGAGCACTTTGCTTTTCCATGGTTTGGGGAAGAGGGGTGGAATGGGGCAGGGATGGGCAGGGAGGAGGAGCCAGCATGGAGCTGAGGAGATAATAAAGGGTGGGGCTGAGCTGGGTTAGGAGGCTGTAGGGCTCCTAGTGCCCCCTCCCTCTGGCTGCCTTTGGCACCTCACATTCAGGTGTACCGGGGCTCGGGGCTGGCAGTCTGCAGGCAGCGTGCCGCGTCCCTCATCGGGATAGGCTGGAAGGAGCCTTAAGCATGTGTCTGCAGGAGGCTGACAAATCAGAAGGCCTTCCCGTACATCAGAGCCCCGCTGCCTAGCAACCCCATCGGAGGGGTGTAGTGGACAGCACAGGACGCAGCCCTGTCAGGAAGACAGGCGCTGGGGTTGTTAAAGTCCCAGCTGGGGACTCCAGCTCCACACCCTGCCCAGCCCCAGCCATGTCCCCACTCTGAAGGCCTGGGCGAACTGGGGGAGGGGGTGTCTGAAGCCCTAACCCCCGCCAGGGACACCACCCCATGGACCACACTGGCCTCTTTTCTCTCAGCACCACTTCAAAATATTAGTCCTCAAGCTCCTAAAACCACCTCTTCCTCTCGGTTTTTTTTCTTTTCTTTTTTTAAACTAACCTTGGTTTCCACCCCCTCCAAGCCTCAGCAGAACAGTCTAAGGAAAACAATTTAAGTGTCTATGGGTGGAACAAGATACACTTCCTTCAGTCTGCAGCTGGATATCCACCCAGGTGCCCACAGGGCAGAGGAAAAGACAGTAGTTTGGTTCTTGGGCTCCAGGGACCAGGCCTACCTGGCCAAACTGACCTCCCACCCAACCTCCCGCCTGCAGCCCCAACCTGCCAGCACGTGAGGAAACGGAATGCCTGCGAGCTGCCGCTGCTGTGTGCAGCGAAACTTCTCCAAGTTGAGTTTGTGCCTGACCTGCCCTCCTAGTCACCCTTCAACATCCTCTGAGGCCCCTGGGAGCTTGCGGACACCACTTCCAGACCCGCCTGTCCTAGAGAGGCCCCTCCTCCCACGTCCCTCATTTCCTGGCCGCCAGGCCTGGGCCGCCCCTCCCGCCCCTCAATTGCATGCATTAGGGCGTCCAGGGTAGGATGGCTGTGACAGGGCGGCTTTGTCCGGGCCGTGCAGCCGCCACCCCGCCTCCCTCCCACCTCCCCGCGCTCATTCCGGGTCTCCCCCCTCACTCCTGCTCTCGCCCGCTCTGGCGTGACGTCTTTGCACTGACCTCTACAGCTTCCTCTTCCAAAGCACACCGCAGTCACATGGGCACCCCGGCTCGGTGCCACGGCGGCTAAGCTCTCCCTGCGGCTGGCCAGCCAGCCAGGCTTCCGCCTCGGCCGCCCCCTGCCTGGAAAGCCGCGCCCCTTGACACCCCCGCTCCCGGCCCCCCGGCCCAGTGGCTTCGGTGTCACAGGCACCCTGCGTGAGGGGCTGAAAATCAGGAGCCCCCGGAGCTAAGCCTCTCAAGGGTTCCCGCCTCCCAGGGCTGGCTAGGGAGGAGCTTGGCGGAGGGGGTGCTGCACCTGCCGCACCAACTTTGGGGTGCTGTCTGGGGTCTGGGGAGGCGGGGCGGCCTCAGCCCGCCCATTTCCCTCCAACTTCTCAAAACTGCCCCGGCCGCACAGGAAACATCCCCTCGGGCAAAGGTCTGGCGCGGGACCTGGAAAGCTGGCACCGGTGACGGGGCTGGAGGCGCCGACGCGCACACACTCCACTTACACGCATCGCCAGGAGACACAAAGGGCTGCTCCGCGACGCCACCGTGCAGCCCGCGGGCGGGAGGCCACCCCACCACGCCCAGCGCACCTCGAAGGAGCGGGATGCCTGGGCAGCCCCTCGCTGGCGGGGAACAGCGCAGGGACAACCGCCTGGCCCCGCCCGGCCCCGCCCGGCGCGCCCGCGGTTACCCTCGGCGGCGGCGGTGGCGGCGCAGCTCCCGGGCGTCCCCTTCGGCGGCGCCGGCTCGACGCGCGCCCGGCCCTGGCGAGCAGAACCCAGCCCCTGCCACGGCGCTGCTAGGCACCCACCGAGGACCCTGGAGCCCCCGCTCGCTTCCTTCCTTCCTCGGGAAGCCGAGCGCAGGCTGCGCTCCTCCTCGCTGAAACTGAACCCCAGCGCGGCGCTGCTGCCGCCAAGGAGGCGGAGGGAGGCCGCGGTGGTGACAGAGAAGCGCGGGCCAGCGCCAGGGGACGCCGCCGCCGCCCGCGGCCACCCCCTCACCCAGCCAGGGTGGGAGCACGCGGGTAGCTCTACCCACCCCCGTTCTATGGGAACCCCCGGACCCCCTTTTTCTGGGAGCGTGGACTCTGTCCTGGTGTTGGAGGTACCAACCCAGCAAACCCACTTTCCTTAAACGTGCCCATGCGGGCACAGCTAGAGAAATGATCAGTGCTAGGGGTTGGAAGGGTGTCAGATCCAGGGCATGGCAGTCCAGAAGCCAGGGATTCATCTCTGGCCCTAAGATAGACAAGCTGTGTGACCTTGGACAACTTACTTCCCCTCTCTGAGCCGTTCCCTCCTCCTAATGGCAGGGAGGTGAGCTGAAGTTCAACTCTGCATTCTAAAATGCGTTATTGCTGCCCTTCCCCCTACCTTAGTAGCTCTATAACCCTACACGATAAAAGTATTGTGGGGATTCATTGAGATAAATACTGTTAACACATACCTGGCACTATGATACTTTGATTTAATACAATCCTCACACAGCCCTATGAGGTCACTCCCAGGAAAGCAGAGGCTCAGAGGTAGTGACTCACCCTGGTCACTACCCTAGTGGTTGGCGGTGCTTATCCAAAGAGCCTGATTTGGAGTTTCTCAGTCCTTCTCCCCAGGTCTCTCAAGAAGCCCAAGGCTCTCAAGAAGCTGACTCTGCAGTTACAGCTAAACCTCCACCACTGACTTCCTGCTGAAGGAGCTGGGCGCTCAAATCACAAGTCCCAGCCTCCAGGGCATGCTCATCAGGGCCACAGCCCTCCTCCCATCCTGTCCCCATACCTTTCCCCCAAACCCTTACAGGGGGGCAGGTGACCATCAGCTATACTCTCTACAGGAATCAAGTTTCTTTGACCAAACTCCATCCACTGGGGCTACCCACCAGTATTAATTATCAAGTGCTAATTAACTCCCCAATATTAATTACCAAGTCCAATGATCAAGTACTAATATTAGCTATTTACATGCATGATATCCTTTCACCCTTAAAACCACCCCATAACCCCATTTTAGGAAAGCAAACATGTGAAGTCATTTCAAAGTGGTCAATGCCTTGGGCCAAGGGAAGGCTTCCTGGTGTTGTTCATGGGATGGCCTGCCAAGACGTTAGACTGTGAACTCTTGGAACTGGCTGGATTTTTCACCACATGTATGTTTTGCCTATTTAAAAGAAAAAGTAATAATTATAAGAACTATCCCCCACCTTGAGCAGTCATTGAGTGGGTGTCCTTGAGCAAGGGCTTTGCCACACACAAAACAGAGGTGGAGTTAAATGAACTGCCAACATGGGAGAATTATTATCATGTTTTTAGTCACAAATGCCTCAGCTCCTTGATGGCAGGAACCATGTCAGACTCATCTGTGTAAGTGCAGCAAATGGCTAAAGGCCTGGAATTTGTTATTCTAATCAGCTTTGTGACATTGGGCTAAATCTTTCCCCCTTCTGGAACTGGGCATCCCCATTTGTTGAACTAGTCAGGGGACCTCTAGTGGCCCTCATGGGTCAAATCAGGTCCTAGAGCCTGGCCGGAGTGGCTCAGTTGGTTGAGAGTTGTCCTGTGTATTGAAAAGCAGGCACGGCTAACAGAAGAAAAAAAAAGAAAAGCAGAGGGTGTACCGAAAGGTTACCAGTTTGATTCCTGGTCAGACATGTGCCTGGGTATCAGGTTCAATCCCCAATTAGGGCAGGTACAAAAGGCAACAGATCAATGTTTCTCTCTCTCTCTCTCCCCTTCCTCTTTCTAAAATCAATAAAAAACATAGCCTCGAGTGAGCATTAACTTTTATTTTTAAAGCCCTATGCAAATGTGAGGGAGAGATGGAAAAGCAGAAGATGTAGGAATTCCAATGGCCACTGGAGTGCTACCGGAGACCACATGCATTAGCATCTTGTCCCATCCACATTTCACATCCACCGCAGGCTCAGTCTTGCCCATGGTGGGGGATGGGGGCAGGGGGATCCCCACTTCATAGGGGAGAAAACTGAGTCTCTGAGAGAGACGAAAGACTTGCCATGGTCACCAGAGTGGCAGAGGCAGCCCCTGAAACTGGCTTATCCTGTGCCCATTTTTATCCTCTCTGTTTCAGGTATGCATCCCCAAATTTCCCCAGGTCTTCCCGCCACCCCAGAAAGTGACATGGGGAGAAAAATGCAGTCAACTCTCAATTATTCAGGACCCCGTTTTTTTTGTTTTTTGGGTTTTTAATAATATATTTTATTGATTTTTTGCAGAGAGGAAGGGAGAGGGAGTAGGAAACATCGATCAGCTGCCTCCTGCACTCCCCCTACTGGGGATGTGCCCGCAACCAAGGTACATGCCCTTGACCGGAATCGAACCCGGGACCCTTCAGTCCCCAGGCTGACGCTCTATCCACTGAGCCAAACCAGTCAGGGCCAGGACCCCGTTTTGCTGGACTTTTAGTCCAGAGCATATCTCCATTACTCCAGCAAACCTCATTTTGCCAGTCCTGCGTGTTGCGTAGCAGGTGACGAAGGAAGAGACTTGCTCATTTCCTTCTGGAATGTGTTATAATACCTAGAAGTCTAAAGTGAAAAGGGTATATGCCCATGTCATACACCCAGGACAGTGATTTTCAACCACTGTGCCACCAGAGGCACACTGGTGTGTGGCAAGAATTTTTAAAACATGCAATACCTGACCTCTTTTCCCTTAGACTGTCAAATAAATAAAAAAGGACAGCACCCAACACAACAATAGCCATCTGGTGTGAATGAATCAAAATTATACCTATTTTTTTTTTGTCAGATCGGCAAAATATACATTTTTTGGTGTGCCTCAGAATTTTAGTAATTCGTTTATTTGTGCCACGTGATGAAAAAAAGGTTGAAAATCACTGACCTAGGAGATTGTGGAGTCTTTAAAACATGTCCACAAATCCTTTGATACGCCTCCCTTTCAGAGGCAGAGCATAGGCCCCTCCCCTTGAGTGTGGGCCAGATGTGGTGACTCACTTTTAATTAATAGAATATGCAGAAGTAAACAGTATGCAACTTCCAAAATTAGGCCTCACAAGGCACTCCCGCTCTCTCAAACTGCTCCCTCTGGGGGACCAGCTGCCATGTCACCAGGATACTCAAGCAACCCTGCGGAGAGGCCCACATGGTAAGGAGCTGAGGCCTCCTGCCAACAGCCATGTGAGGGTACCATGGTGGAAGTGGGTTCCCCAGCCCCAGTCAAGCCTTCAGATGATGGCAGCCCAGGGCTGTCTTTACAGGAGCTGCACAGGCTGTGAGGTGATATTTATTGTTTTAACCTGCTAAGATTTTTTTAAATATATTTTTAATATATTTTTATTGATTTCAGAGAGGAAGGGAGAGGGAGAGACAGAAACATCAACGATGAGAGAGAATCATTGATTGACTTTCTCCTGCACGCCCCTCACTGGGGATCAAGCCTGAAACCCAGGCATGTGCCCTGACTGGGAATCCAACTGGTGACCTCTTGGTTCATGGGTGGACAAGTCAGCTACTGAGTCACACCAGCCAGGCTAATTTTTTTTTTTTTAAGTTTTGAATTTTGGGGGTAATCTGCAATGCAGCAATAAACAGCTAATACAAAGATACTCCCAAATAATCATCATTGTTTATATGATCATAAAGAATTTTCCCAGACAATTCTATACAGCAAATAGTACTTAAAAAAAACTATACTACAGGGTAGAGGTGGAGGGGACAGCAGTGGCAGAAATGCATGGTACAATTGATATTCATCCAGTCCACCCAGTCACCCTCCTTCCCCTTTGTTTTTCATGACACTTGTCACCTCAGTTATATTACTCACTTTGCTTGTCTGTGTCTTCTTCCCACCAGGCAATAAGCTCCATGAGCACAGGGAGCCCACCAACTACTTAGAATAGCGCCTTGCACATAATTGACACTCAATAAATGCAGCAATAGAGAACTAATAGACTAACATACTCTGCACAAATCTTTTGTCTCCCACACACCTGTAACTACCCCCTCGACAACTGTCACCAACCCTGGCCTTAAGTATCTCAGCCAAAACTCATTACAATTCCTAACCCCTCACGGCTGAGCAGCATGAGTCTGGAGCTGGGGAGACAGCAGTAATGGTTTGTAACACTTCCGTCTCCCCTCCTGCAAGCCCTCCATTCAGGTGGCCCGTCAGCTGTCTCCACTCTCCAGGCACCTCCAGCACGAAAGCTCTGTGATTTCCAGAAACGGTGTCACTTACATTATATCCCGCACATTAACTGAGATCAGCATTCTTTTCCGAGGAACAAATGGACTAGTTCCAAGGAGACAATTTCCTTCCTAACAAGGTTCAAATCCTCTAACGAGTTTCCACAGCCACTGATGGAGTTTGTCAATCTACTTGGCACACAATCTAGCCAATGGGTGGGAGACATGTGGTCCTGGAAAACTGTGTAAGACCTTTTTTTTTTTTTGGTAATTGGATAGAATTCTCAAGGTATTAACGAAGTTTACTATGAAGAGGAATCTTTCAATCAAGTTAAATCCTTCCCTAAATATCTTAGGGAGGCAAGGTAGACATAAAGTCACTGAAATATACAGGGGTGGGCAAAAGTAGGTTTACAGTTGTACTGCAAATAAATACAAAAATTAATAAATAATAATCCTATCTAATAAAAGGGTAATATGCAAATTAACCATCACTCCATCACAAAGATGGCAGCACCCATAACCACAAGATGGTGGCGCCCAGTCCTCTCTGCTCCATCTGAGTCCCCCAGTCCTGGGGGGGGCGCGGGGGAGCAGCCGCTGAGAGGGGGCAGCATGAGCATTCCGTGCCCAGCCGTGGATGGGCCTCTGGGCCATGGAGAGCCTCTGGGCAGTGGGCACAGAGTGTCCAGACCCTGCAGAGAGCTATTGGCGCACGGAATCGTGAGCAGGGCTACTAGTATAAGAATAAACTCTTGCACATACTCACACAGGTAAACCTGTGTGTTACCCACTGCTGTCTATTTTACCTTCCTACGTGTCCAATTTGTTCTCTGCTCTCCTGCCCCTGGCCCATCCTTCACCTTTGTCTAGACCAGGGGTGGGCAAACTTTTTGACTCGAGGGCCACAATGCGTTCTTAAACTGGACCAGAGGGCCGGAACAAAAGCTTGGATGGAGTGTTTGTGTGAACTAATATAAATTCAAAGTAAAGGAGCGGAGGGAAGAGCAAGAGAACCGGATAGAACAGCCGGATCTGGCCCGCGGGCCGTAGTTTGCCCAAGGCTGGTCTAGACGATGCAGTGGTTCCTCATATTCTTCTATCTCCACCTCCTTCAACTCACACAGCAGCAGGAGAATTTGCAGAATGCAACTCTGAACACATCCCTCTCGACCTAAAATCTCAGAGAGGTTTCCAACTGCTCTTAGGAGAAATACAGACCCCACACTATGGCGCGTCAGGGACTGTTCACCCTGGTGCACCCCACCGCCACCAGCATCCTGCACCCAATCCCCAGCCCCACTGCCATCCTTCCTAGGGTCCTACTCAGCCCCGCTGCACAACCAGGAAAGCTCTTCCAAAGCCTCTTCACCTAAGTAACTCCTTTCCCTTCAGACCCCAGCTCGGGGATGCTATCCTGACCAGGTGATCCCCTGGTACATGCTCCCTTAGCTCAGTGGGTCTCTGCCTTGTGGTCTCATCACAGCTGCAAGTTTCCACTTGTTTCTCTGGTTATTGGATTAATGTCTGTCTCCAGATGAGCATACAGACTGTAAGCTCCATGAGGGCAGGGAGCTCATGGATTTTCTCCCGGCTGCATTCCCAGTGTCAGCACCAATTAGATGCTCAGTACTTATGCTGAATGAATGATCAATCAATCAATGAGCCGAGATCCGCCTCTAACTGATCTCTGAGTCCCACATTTTTTCCTCAGGCTTGACCCTCATGATTCCTTCCCGGCCCTTGGCACTTCCCTACCTCCATCTCTGCCCACATCCCTCCCATCTCCTCTGTCCTTTAACACCTGGGTTAGATGTCCCCTCTGAGAGGACTTCCCAGAGCCACCAGCCCAAAGGGATTCCTCCCTGGACTGTTTCCCTCTCTGGCATGAGCGCTGCACCTTCACCCTTGTTTCCATGGCGTGTCCCCCAGAGGGTAGGGGTTTCTGTCTTGTTCATCGTTTTACTTCCCTGTCCCAGGGGCTCCTTGAGCCCACTTGCCTTTGATGGGGCCCAGATCCAAGGAGTGTACAGGGTTTCAGCTTTGAGGGGAGGGAAAATGCCAGAGAAGTAATTAAAGAAAGAGAGAGAGAGCTTGAAAGCAAAACCTTGAGAAGCCCAAGGCCAGCATGCTGGCCTCCCTTACAAAGCCTGGCACAGAGTCCGCATTCAGTGTGCACTGAATAAAGGACAGAATGAATGAAAAGTTCACAGCCTCTAAGCTCCTGGGGGTACTCCTGGCAGCAGAGAGATGCTAATGGATTTGGGCCACCAAAGCCAATTCTTCCAGGAAACCCAGAGCAACAGTCCTGCCTGGGACAGCCAGCATCTGCTTCCCATTTTGGAAGCCCCAGGGTGACTTCCTCTTCCCAGGGGTCCGTTACTCAAATGCTCCATCATGCAGGGATAGGTGTCTCTGCCCGTGATGAGCAATCGGTCTCATGACTTGCTGGTCACGGTGCATGTAGTGAGGTCCCTGCAACCGAATGTCAGCACCTCCCCAGTGCCAACCTCCCACTTAGAGGAATGTCTACGGGACGTCTGGTGAAGAAGTGACTCCCAGGCTCTGAAAAAGGTTCTTTTGGATCAGAGGCCCTCCTCTCAACAGCCAGAAGCAGAAGGACACTCAGACCCTCCCCACCCCTCAACAAAAGCAGTGTTTATGGGGCACCAGTCTCCCTGAAATCGCCCACTCTGAGTTGACAAAGACTTGATAAGTGTGTGTGTGTGTGCGCGCACACACACACACACACGTGAATGCACACACATGCACATACACATGGGCACAGAGACAGTTCCCATTATCTTCCTCCTCCTCAGATCACACCCCCTGGGGACAGCTGGCAGCGAGGCCAGAGGACCATCTGGAAGGAGACTGCAGCCCCAGAGCAGGACGCAGACCCCCTGGATTCCAGGGAAGCAAGATGCCAACCTGCCCACACCATCCCTCCCATCTCATCGGCGCTGTGGCATCACTGGCGGCTCACTTCCAGCCTCCCCACCCCCCAGCTGGGAGTCACCCCTCCCAGCTCCCGCTGCCCGCGAGCAGTCTTACTTCTTCACTTTCGGGTACTTCATCTCTGCAATGGCGTTTGTGGCTTCCATCTGCTTCTCCTTCAAGTGCTGCGGCCACATGTTGTCCACCCAGTCCACCAGGTCTACCTAAAAGCCAGACCCCCGTCAGCACTTGCTGGGCTCCCAAATCACCCAACCCCTTCCTCCTGTCCCCAGCATTCCCCAGGCCTGCGGCAGGGAGCAGGGCGAGGGCAGGAGGTCGAGTGTGTCCGGGAGGGAACCGCAGCCAGGGGCCTACCTACCACAGTGGGACGCTTGACCAGGTGCTCCAGCTTGGTGTGGCTGAACTCCAGGCTGATGACGTTGTACAGCTTGTCCCGCTGAGCCTCCGGAGTCTCGTAGTATCGCACAAACTGGGACATGCTCATCTCTGTGCCCTTCTGAGTGTTCACATCCATCACGTCCACCAGCCGCCGGCTGCCTGGGGGCAGAATCCACATGCTGGTAGCTCCTGCCGCCTGGGGGCTAGATCCTACTTGGGAGCCCCATAAAACAAAACCTCCTCCTCCTCCAGGGTTCCCCCATACGCCTCACCCCCATGCCATGTCCATTCCCCTTAGTGAATCTTGCCAATCCATCTGCTTCCTCCACCACCACCGCTCCTCTCTAGTCCAGTCCACCATTGCTGCTGTCTTCCAACTACACCGCCCACCCCCACCGCCCCCCGCCCGCCGCCTCCATACCGCTGCCAGTATGAGCTTTCTAAGACAGACACCTGACCATGGACACTCCTCTCTCTGCTTAAACCCATCAGAGAGGGTTCCCCACTGCCAACCAAATAATCCTCGGCATGGCACTCAAGGCCTTTCTGTTCATTTAAGGATAGGACTTAAACAGATAATTAACTGTTTAGTGGTCCCCCTGCCTGGTCTGTGAGGCCAAGAAAGTTACTTCACTTCCCTGGACAGCCATGTCTTCATCCTGCCATCCCTCCTCATTCGCTAGTTGTGAGGATTAAACCACACGATGGTTACAGAAGTCCTCGGCACTGTGTCTGGTACATAAATGAATGGGTCCCTCTGTTATTCCCTGGCACTAATCACAATTCTTAAATTCGTTTCTTTGTCTGCTCCGTCTTCCCTACTTCTCGGCAATCATCGCGAGGGCAGCAGTCTTATCTGTCTTGTTTACATCTTTACCCCACGTATCTAGGGAACATGGCACCCAGTTTATTATGGAACAAATAAACGATGAATGTAGGCTGTCCTGTACAGCACGTGACGCATGCCTTCTCCTATGAATGACGGAACTACAGAGAGGGGTGCCCCTCCTCAGGAAAGCCCAACCTTCATCGTAGTAGCGAGCTCCAGGAGAGAAGGGGGCAAGCTCTGAATTAGGAGACAGGGCCACTGCTGCTAGCCCTGGGGCCACCACTGGCCACAAACTCTAAGGAAAATATGACCCTTCCAGCAACTCTACTTCCCCATCTGTAAAATGGGAATCCCGGCCAAGGCAGAAGCAACAACTGAAGCTAAGTGGACACACTTGGAAGGGGAGAAAGACACAAAGTAGACTGCCACCTCCATGCGGCTTTAGGGCGAAAGCTCATACCTCCTGTCTGCTAGGACTGCAATGAGAAGCCCACGTTAGCTGTGACAAATATACGGTCCGTGAAGACTTAGAAATGTGTCAACCAGAGGAGAGAAATCATGTTCAAAGCTACCCCGAGAATTAAGACTAAACTAAGCAATAAATGGGCCCGCCACCGATTCCTGTATGGCCCACAATCAATAATACTTTGTGATGTGAAAATTACATGAAATTCAAATTTCTGGGTCCATATATGAAGTTTTATGGGCACACAGCCCCCACTCATTGATTCACATATCTCCGACTGTTTCCGAGCTACAACGGCCGGGCAAAGCCTGAAATACATACTTAACTCTCTGGCTCTTTACAGAGAAAGTTTGAAGACCCTGAACTAGACAAAAACCCTCATGGAGCTTACACTCTGATATGCATAGTATTCCCATCTGTTCACTGCTGCAAACACAGCTCTCTGCACACGAAGTCTGGCCCATGACAGGCCTGTAGTCAGGATTTGTTGAATAAAAATGTAGTGCCTTTCACCTGGTTGGAAGTGAATAATAAAAGTAATGCCTTAAGCCCCGGTGTGGCTCAGTTGATTGGGCATTGTCCCGTGCACTGGAAGGCTGCAGGTTCAATGTCCAGTCAGGGCACATGTCCAGGTTGCAGGTTCAATCGCCACCTGGGGGCGTGCAGGAGGCAGCCAATCCATGTTCCACTCTCAAACAGATGTTTCTCTTTCTCTCTCCCTCTCTCTGTAAAAGTCAATAGGAATATTTTTTTAAATAGAGTAATGCCTTAAGCTTGTAAAAGAACTTGGGGGTTACTATCTTTTGCATTCAATATCTAGTTTTCACAACCACCCCAGAAGCTAATTAGGACTGTTCCTGTCTTACTAATGAGGGAACCAAGGTCTGGAGACGGATGTGATTGGCTCAAGTTCCCCCAGAACATACTCTTTCTATATATATATATATATTATTGATTATCTCTCTCTATATATATATATTATTGATTTTTTACAGAGAGGAAGGGAGAGGGATAGAGAGTTAGAAACATCAATCAGCTGCCTCCTGCACACCCCCCACTGTGGGGATGTGCCCACAACCAAGGTACATGCCCTTGACCGGAATCGAACCTGGGACCCTTGAGTCCGCAGGCCGACGCTCTATCCACTGAGCCAAACCAGTTAGGGCAGAACATACTCTTTCTACCAATTAGAATAGTTAATATTTAATGAGCACGCCAGCACAGGCAAGCTCTCTACACAGGTTATCTTAAGTTAATTGAGGTAAGAGTTCTGTAAGGTGGAACTTCAATTATACCCATTTGATGGATGAGACACTGAGACTTCGACAACTAACTTGCCTCAAAATGCCCAGTTAGCAAGCAAGCAGCAGAGGTGGGATTTGAACCCAATTCTATGGAATGCTCACCCCCCACCCAAACCATCCCCACTCCATCCTATGCAACACTGAATCACGAGCTGAGCCTGATAAATGATCTGGCCTTCTTCAGTGGCTGGCTCCAGGCACCCAGGGATCCTGGGAAGGCTGGGAGAAGATTATTTCTGCGCTGGGAATGCAGATCCACCAGGGGGCATCCCTGAACTTTGCTGGAAATTCTGGTGTGCTCTTGGCCATGCTGGCTCCTTACCAGGGCTCCTGGAACAGGTGGGCTCTGCTCAGCTTTTCTGGAAAGCCGACCTGGCAGAGAGCCTGCTGTTAAGAGTCTGGGAGGTGGGGGCAGAACAGGCCCCCCCAAACCCTTGCCACTCTGCCAGCCTCCCACCTTCCTGCCTCTCCTCCCTAACCTTGCTCAAGGTCACGCCTGCCTGGGAAGAGGGCTTGCTGGCAGGCAGGTGATGGGAAGCACACCCCTAGAGGTTAGAGTAAGTCAGCACCAAAGGCCCAGAACTCATCTGCCCCTATGGACACAATGCAGTGATTAAGCAAAGACTTCCTGGGTTCAAACCTCAGCTGGGCCTCTTAGCTTCTCTGAGGATCAGTTACTACGCCGAGGCAAAAGTGGTAGCCAGCCCATGAGGTTGTCCTGGGACTGAAATGAGATAATGAACATGCAACACTTCTGAGAAGTAGTGTTAGGTAGATAGGCACACAGGTAGGCACAGCAATCAGCCAATTGCATCTAGAATTCCAGGGACCCTTTGGTGAGTGGGCCGACGCCCTAACTACTGAGCCACGCCAGTCAGAGCCTATTCCAGCTCTTTTATTCTCACGTGAAGAACCATGCTGGAAGCCCAGGTGCCTGACTTGTTCCTCGGTTAGTGACAGCCCACAGGCGGTCACAGAATGAGGAGTGGGTGTGTCAAGGGCACCAGGGACAGTGCCAAGAGCCCTGGACTGAGTTTCAGTCCCAGGCACCCCGACTGACCCTGCTCTAGGCTTCAACTGCCTAGTGTGTGAAGACAGGAAGTAGTTGACCTTTATACTTTATTTCTGGTTGCCACAAAACTCTTTCTTCTTCAAACAGAAGCTTTGACAAGAGCCAAATGCATAAACAAAAACAAGAGCTCAGGCTGAAGTGGAAAGGAGGCGGGGGTGCTCAGAATTCACATTCAGATTCTCAGGATTTCCCCTTTGAAAACCACTGGGTTAGGTCAGTGGTTGGCAAACTCAGTCAACAGAGCCAAATATCAACAGTACAACGATTGACATTTCTTTTGAGAGCCAAATTTTTTAAACTTAAACTTCTTCTAACGCCACTTCTTCAAAATAGACTCGCCCAGGCCGTGGTATTTTGTGGAAAAGCCACACTCAAGGGGCCAAAGAGCCGCATGTGGCTCGCGAGCCGCAGTTTGCCGACCACTGGGTTAGGTCATTTGTGGGTTCTCTTCCAGGGCAGCCGCACTGACTTTTAGCCCAGTTCTTAAATCCTCAGATCAGATCCCTTAAATGTGAAATGGGGGAAGGTAGGAGGCAGAAGAGACCCAGAGGAGTCACTGGGGACACTTGGGGCCTGCCAGTCTCTTTCAGTCTGAGCTGGGGGATTAAGAACTGGCGCTCCGGCTTCTCAGGTTCCCAGTCGGCTCTGCCACGGATGGCAAAGGAGAGCTGGGTACAAGTGCCCTGTCTCTGAGCAGGAAGCCCAGCAAATGCCCGTAGGGACAAAAGGGACAGATCAGTGCTAAAATGGAATGCGGTCCTCCAAGCTTTGGGGACAGCCACCCCTGGAGCAGGTGACAGGGACAAGCTGCCCTTTGGAGCCTGCAAGGGACCCACAGTGCTGAACTCTCCGGCCCACGAAGGCAATGGGTTCCAGGAGAAATTTTCCACTTGGGAGCTGCGGGGCCTGGCCTTTCTAAGTAGGCCAACAGCTCAGCCCCCTGTCTCTCTCTCCTCCACTCCCCTCCCCTGTTCCCAGTCTCAGTGGTTTCTGGGCTCACAGGCTACACACACATCCAACAAATTCCAGCTGCAGAAATTAATCCGTGGCCCCCTGGCCCTGCTTTGAAGGCTCCATCAGTCAGTTCTAAGAGTCACGGGCTCAGAGCCGGGGAGAGGCTTCAAGGTGACCTTGAACACTAATATGAAGCACACGTGGGCCCTGACCCCAAACTCCCCCAAGCCTGCTTTTCAGAGAGTGCACGCAACTGGCCCTCTTCATGGTTCTGGAACCTTCTCTATCATCCTCAAGTTTCTGATTTCTTTTTTTTTTTTTTTAATATATTTTATTGATTTTTTACAGAGAGGAAGGGAGAGGGATAGAGAGTTAGAAACATCAATGAGAGAGAAACATTGATCAGCTGCCTCCTGCACACCCCCCACTGGGGATGTACCCGCAACCAAGGTACATGCCCTTGACCGGAACCGAACCTGGGACCCTTCAGTCTGCAGGCCGAAGCTCTATCCACTGAGCCAAACCGGTCAGGGCAAGTTTCTGATTTCTTTTGCAGTGCTTTTTTTAAAAAAAAAAAAAAAAATATATATATATATATATATATATATATATATATATATATATATATATAAATATTTTTTAATATATATATATTTTATTATTAAGTTCAGAGAGGAAGGCGGGGGGGGGCGGGGGAGAGAAATAGAAACATCAATGATGAGCCCAGCCGGGGTGGCTCAGGTTGAGCATTAACCTATGAACCAGGAGGTCACTGTTCAATTCCAGAACAGGGTACATGCCTGGGTTGTGGGCTCGACCCCCAGTAGGGGGCAGGCAGGAGGCAGCAGATTAATGATTCTCTCATCATTGATGTTCCTCCCTTTCCCTTCCTCTCTGAAATCAATAAAAAATATTTTAAAAAAACAAGAGCCCTAACTGGTTTGGCTCAGTGGATAGAGTGTCGGCCTGCGGACTGAAAGGTCCCAGGTTCGATTCCGATCAAGAGCACATGCCTAGGTTGTGTGCTCGATCCCCAGTAGGGGGCGTGCAGGAGGAAGCCAATCAATGACTCTCTCCCATCATTGATGTTTTTATTTCTCTCTCCCTCTCCTTTCCTCTCTGAAATCACTAAAAATATATTTTTTAAAAAGTAAGAAACATCAATGATGAGAGAGAATCACTGACTGGCTGCCTCATGCCCCACACTGGGATCGAGCCTGCATCCTGGACATGTGCCCCGACTGGGAATCCAACTGTGACCTCCTGGTTCATAGGTCGATGCTCAGCCACTGAGTCACAGCAGCCAGGCTAGATTGTTGTTGTTTTAAATTCCCTCCTTGCGAGTCTTTCACAGATGCAAGAGCACTGGCCGCGGGTCAAATCCCACTCTCCGATTCCCAGCAGTGAGGCCTTGGTATATCCCTGAACCTTGCTGGGCCTCCATTCCTCACCTGGAAAGTGGAGAGAGAAAGACCTGCCCTAGTGACTTGCCACAGTTACTGAAAGCACTTTGTAAACATAAAAGCAAAAGCATGGGCTTTGGCCGAAACCGGTTTGGCTCAGTGGATAGAGCGTCGGCCTGCGGACTGAAGGATCCCGGGTTCGATTCCGGTCAAGGGCATGTACCTTGGTTGCGGGCACATCCCCAGTGGGAGGTGTGCAGGAGGCAGCTGATCGATGTTTCTCTCTCATCGATGTTTCTAGCTCTCTATCCCTCTCCTCTCTCTTCCTCTCTGTAAAAAATTAATAAAATAAAAAAAAAAAAAAAAAAAAAAAGCATGGGCTTTGCAAACACCTAGAGCTGGCTGGGGTCAGGGCCTGGCTTCACTGCCCACCAGCTGTGTGGCTTGTTCGCTCCGAGCCTCAGATCGCCCATCTGGAACAGTGAACAATAGCACTTAATTTATATGATTACTGGTGAGGACCAAATGAGGTCATACAGTAAACATCTAATAAAAGATAGGTGATTATTTCTATAATCAAAAGAATAAATGAGGAGAACACGTTTAGGGCCAGCTTCTAGGTGGGAAGCCTCGAAGCACTGAGACCTCCCTGGGAAGAGGGTGGCTCTGCCTTAATGGGGGATGGTGTGTTGAGGAGAGTTTAGGGACACCCAGACCCCCAAACAGGACAGAATTCAAGTTTACCCCAAACCTGCTGTTCCTGGGAACCTTTACAAGCGGAAATAGCCCTTCTCAGTTGTATTCTCATGATTCAGGTCATCGACATGAACAAGAAATAAAATGGAAAAATCCAACCACGAAAAAAAATAAAAATAAAAATAAATGAATATTGAATGAGGTGATTTATCCTGAAAAATTTTTAAGAAAAAGGGCCAGAGAAAGCATCAGTTGGCTTGGGCATCCTCAGTAGAAATACAATAAAGAGATAATATGCACCCGGCTGGTGTGGCTCAGTGGTTGAGCGTGGACCTATGAACCAGGAGGTCATGGTTCCCAGTCAGAAAGAGATAATATGCAAGACCCCATTGCTGTAGGCCATCTCAATCCTCAGTGACCTGGGGAGGGGGCAGGAGGCTGGAAGAGGAGACTGAGATCCCACACTATCTGGGAGGGGTGGTCCAGCCTCCCCCGTACACCGCACTCCAAAGCAGAACTCCCATGTGTGGTAGGGGCATGTTCCTATTGCCCAGCAGCCTGGTGAGTTCCTCCTTCCTATGCTTAGTGCATGTGGTTCTGCTGGGTGGGGCGTGCTAAGCCCATCAGAGCCCATCCAGAGACATCTGATGGAATGACTGAGGGGTTGGGGAGGAGGACCCTGAGCTGGTAGGACGGAAGCCTGGAGCTGCTGGCTCCCCAACTTTGCCACCACATGGGGAAAAGCTTGCCAAAGAATGAAGCAGAAAGAAAGAGGAAGCAGAAAGGAAAAATTTGCATCAACTTCTTGAGATCTTCTTGGAGCACCTAGATCTAGACGTGCCTGGACGGCACCCCTTGAACTCATTCTGTTTTGCTTAGGCCAGCTGGAGTTACACTTATCCCTTCAGTTGCTATGACAAAGGTGCCCCATTGCCGCTCTCTGGATGTGTGTGTGCACTAAGATGGGCATAATAACACCCCATGCTAACCACAATTACAGGCCTCCCTCACGGCGGCAGAGCTCACTTATAGCTTTACAAAGCACTTTGATATTCACTGATCATTTGATCATCACAGAAATGCCAGGAGAGACTGTGCAGGTATTACTAGTTCTGCCTTCTTTGCCATCCTAGACTTTCCAAGAGCTGGCAAGGGCATAGGGACCATTGATTTGCTTCCACAATGAGAAGAATGAGGCTCAGGGAAAGAAGAGGCGGCCTGGACACATCAAACCATAATGATACCGCCAAGGACTTGAAAATTCCTCAAAAGGGCCAAAAGCGATGTCAGTAAGACAGTGATGTTGCCTGAAACCCAGATTTGAGAATCTGGCTTTAATCCTTGTTCATAAAGAGCATCTCATCAGCCTGATGTCCTGCATTTATAACAAAGAGTAACGGGGACCATTTATTGAGCACTCATCATCCAGCATAATTCTGAGTATGCATTCATTCATTCTTGTGGAGGGTCCTCCCTTGAGGCAGATTCTGCGATTAGCCAATTAGCTCCACTTTGCAGATGAAGAAATTGAGGCTTAGGGAGGTTAAGTAGCTTTCCCCAAATCACCCATCAGCTAACAGAGTGGGGCCTCAAACCAGGGCTGTTTAACAGCAAAGGCTGTGGCTGGGCTGAGGCACCAGAGCGGGTTGCCTGGGCCAAGACTTGATTTATGGGGTCCGTCATCCCATCTGCCCAGCGTTAAGAAGTTTGCTCCCTTTAGCTCTGATTTTCACTTCCTTCAGCACTTCTGGAATCCCTGCTTTTTAAAAAACCGTTTTGTTGTTGTTTATTTTTTCCCATCACCATTAATTCCCCCTATAAAAAAATCTGTCCTTTGAGCAAGCCCTCGCCAATTAACCGAGATCCTTCTGTCATCAGTGCCATCTCCTTCCAGCTGATCCGGCCTCCCTTCTGAGTATCAGATGACACACTTTGGGATCAATTATTCACGCTGGATTAGCTGACACACCCACTGGTCAGCTGTCTTCATCCTCCACGCAGCCACCAGAGTGGGCTCTTGCAAAACTTCAATCAGATCACACCACTTCACACCCACTAGGATGGCTCTCATCAAAAAGACAGACAATGACAAGTGTTGGCGAAGATGTGGAGAAATTGGAACCCTCATACTTTGCTAATAGGAATGTAAAATGGTGCAGCTGCTTTGAAAAACAGTCTGGCAGTTTCTCAGAAGGTTAAATATAGTTACCGAATGACCCAGCAATTCCATTCTTAGCTAAATACCCAAGAGAAATAAAACCGTTTGCTCACACAAAACTTGTACATGAATATTCATGGCAGCATTATTCATAATAGCTAGAAACAACCAAAATGTCCACCAACTGAAGAACGGATAAACAAAATGTGGTCTGTCCATACAATGGAATATTATTCAGTCATGAAAAGGAATGAAGTATTGACACCTGGTACAATGTGGATGTACCGTGAGAACATGATGCTCAGAGAAAGAAGCCAGACACAAAGGAGCACATATTACATGATTCCACTCATATAAAATATCCAAATAGATAAACCCATAGAGGCAAAAAGCAGATAGAGGCAGAGAAGAATTGGGAGGTACAGGGTTTATTTTGGGGGTGACAGAAATGTTCTGGAATAAGATTGTGGTGATGGCTGCACAACATTGTGGCTATACTGCAAGCCACTGGTTTGTACACTCCAAATTCTATGGTATGGGAATTTTATCTCAATATTTAGAAAAATGTTTAACCCTATACGAACCTGACCCTGTGATCTCTCCCTTCTCATGCTACTTTGCCCCTCGATCTTTCTGTTCCTCCCACACTTCCTGACCTTTGCCTTTGCTCATTCCACAGTCTGGAAAGTTCTTTCCCACAGCTGGCTTCTCATCAGTCAGATCTCTGTCCTAATCTCTTCACACCACCACTACCCAGGCCCTCCCTGAATATACCCCCCCACCCCCCACCATCTACAACACCATCATATAGGCCCTGGCCAGGTAGCTCAGTTGGTTAGAGCTTAGTCCCAATATCCCCAGTCAGGGCACATACAAGAAACAACCAATGAATGCGTAAATAAACGGCACAACATATCAATGTTTCTCTCTCTCTCTCTCTCTCTCTCTCTCTCTCTCTCTCTCTCACTAAAATTAATAAATTAAAAAAAATTTTAAAGAAGCACCATCATGCTTCATCTCATTACTCTGATTTACCTCTCCTTAGCCTTTGTCACCCTTCAAATGATACACATGCTTTTTTAAATATATTTTATTGATTTTTTACAGAGAGGAAGGGAGAGGGATAGAGAGTTAGAAACATCGATGTGAGAGAAACATCGATCAGCTGCCTCCTGCACACCCCCCACCGGGGATGTGCCCGCAACCAAGGTACATGCCCTTGACTGGAATAGAACCTGGGACCCTCGAGTCCGCAGGCCGATACTCTATCCACTGAGCCAAACGGTCAGGGTAAATGATACATATTTTTAAAAACAGTTGACTTCTGAAAAATGTCTATAAAAGTTATTTAAAAATAACAAAAAAACTGTTGATTTCTTTATTGCCCATCACTCCAACCATGAGGGCAGCGATCTTGCCTGTCATGGTCACAGCTCTGAACTTGCCTGCCATTTAGGAGCTCCTTGAGAAACATGTCTGGAAAGGATGGACTTATCGAACGACTTCCTGTGAAATCTGAAATGCCGCCTGCCACCTGGTCTACCAGGAGTTGGGAGCTCTCAGTGAGCAGCCACTCCGCAGGTGCTCGGGGCACTAATCGGCATTTGCTGGGCAATCAGTGGACAGCCTGCCCCAGACCTGCCTGGAGCCCTGAGGAAGCAGGAAAGAAGGAACAATCCCTCCTCTGGAAAGTCTAAAAGTCTTCCAGGGGTCATAAAGCACGCCGAAAGTTACCCTGCAACTCATCAGCAAACTCAAAGGAGAGATCTAAGGTTGGGTCTCTGACACCCAAGCTGGAGACTAGGGTCCAAATCAGCCTCGTCAAACTGCACACTGGCAAACACCCTCAGCTTCAGCTTCTTAGGACTTTGCAATCTGACCTGTTCCCCACAATGACGCGGGTGCAGCTCACACCTGCTCCTGCCTCCTCCTGCAGGGACTTTGTTGTCAGAGGCAGTTAAAACCTAAGCAGGCAGCTGGTCAGGCCTCCTTCCCTTTTTTTTTCTTTTTTTAAATATATTTTATTGATTTCTTACAGAGAGAAAGGGAGAGGGATAGACAATTAGAAACATCGATGAGAGAGAAACATCGATCAGCCGCCTCCCGCACACCTCCTACTGGGGATGTGCCCGCAACCAAGGTACATGCCCCTGGCCGGAATCGAACCTGGGACCTTTCGGTCTGAAGGCTGATGCTCCATCCACTGAGCCAAACCGGTTAGGGCAGGCCTCGTTCCCTTTCTCCCCCTCCCTACTTCAGCATCTCTGAGCCATGCACAGCAAGCAACTTACCCACTAGGAGTTTGACATCTCGGACTGTGAAGTCAGGGTCAGGCATCCTAGAAAATGAGGAGCAGACGTTGATGAGAAGCCAGAAACCAGAGAGTTCAACCCAATTCTGGGGGCAAGGGGAACTTGCTCTCATTTTTTTTTTAATATTTTTTTTATTGATTTCAGAGAGGGACGGAGAGGGAGAGAAAGAGAGAAACATCAATGACTAGAATCATTGATTGGCTGCCTCCTGCATGCCCCCTGCTGGGGATTGAGCCCACAACCCAGGCATGTGCCCTTGATGGAAATCAAACCCAGGACCCTTCAGTCCACAGGCCAACGCTCTATCCACTAAGCCAAACCGGCTAGAGCTTGCTCTCATTTTTTTAAAAAAATTTTTTTTAGTTATTTCAGTGAGGAAGGATGAGAGATAGAAACATCAATGATGAGAATCATTGATCAGCTGCCTCCTGCATGCCCCACACTGCCTGCCTGGGAATCAAACCGTGAATTCCTGATTTCATAGGTTGATGCTCAACCACTGAGCCACGCTGGCTGGGTCCTTGCTCTCATTTTGGGAACCCAAACTGAGATAATCCAGAGGGAGGGTGATTGACCAGCTGGTCAAGGGAGGGTCACTGCTGAGCCCCTTCCTCATACCAATGGGCAAACCAAACCCGCACACTCTCCCTGACTCCTGAACTCACACTGCTACAGAAAAGAGGAAACATCCACTGTCCACCCACTTTCTCAGGGAAGACTGAAGGGTAGTGTCAAAGGTAAGAGCCAGAGCTGAGCATTCAAACACCTGTTTCTTTTCGTGTGGGTACCCCTCTCTGTGTGTCTCCCTCTAAAAAATATTCTGCATAATGCGTTTTATAGAGGGTGGGAGGGACCCCTCTAAGTTTAGAGGGGGGGCAACTTCAGGGATATGGCAAGGGGGTGATAATGATTATGGTGACATTCACTATTAATTAACAATGATGCTGCAGTTTCATTTCTATCCATAGGAATGAGAGGCTTGAGCAAGTCTGGCAGCCGTAGATGCCGGAGAGGGCAGCAGGCTGAGATGACACCCTCAGCCTCCTCCCCACCCCTGCCCAACGGGCGGAAACCTGTTCTTCCAGGCTGCCTTCCAGATGTCTCCCCACCTGGAGCTCTGACAGGTCTCCAAGAGAAAGTAAACCAAACAAATCCCAGTGAGGAGGCAGGTGCTCAGCAGGCTCAGAAAGGGGAGGCAGGGGCCTAGTACCCTAGGAACCCGTCCTCCATAGAAACAGACCAATTCCCACACAGTGGGAGTCCGAGTAGAAATATGTACCCAGTGCCCTGCTGGTGTGGCTCGGCGGTTGAGCACCAAACCATGGACCAGTCACCGGTTTGATTCCCAGGCAGGGCACATGCCTGGGTTGTGGGCTCAATCCCCCAGTGGGGGTTGTGCAGGAGGCAGCTAATCGATGTTTCTTTGTCATTGATGTTTCTTTTCTTTTCTTAAAATATATTTTATTGATTTTTTACAGAGAGGAAAGGAGAGGGATAGAGAGTTAGAAACATCGATGAGAGAAAAACATCGATTCAGCTGCCTCCTGCACACTCCCTACTGGGGATGTGCCCGCAACCAAGGTACATGCCCTTGACCGGAATCGAACGCTGGACCCTTCAGTCCGCAGGCCGACGCTCTATCCACTGAGCCAAACAGGTTAGGGCTGTCATTAATGTTTCTATCCCTCTTCCTTCCCCTCTCTCTAGTAATCAATAAAAACATATTAAAAAAAAAAAAAAAAAAAGGATATATGTACCGGGGTGCCCTGCCTGGGGCCTACCTAGAGGCTGGCCAATCCTTCCCAGTCCAGGCCCTGCCTCAGTTCCCTAATTCTGGGCAGGAGGCACACTCTCTTAGGAAGTCACTGTATGTTAACTGGGGTGGCTCAGGGGGGAAAGTCAACACTGTTTGAGCACCCTACATCCTCTTTTCCCAACTCCTCTGAAAAAGACCAATCTTTAGAGAGTTTTTTTCCCTTTGTCGGGTCTTGAACAAAGAGATACTATATCCCCCAGATAATGAAGAAAGAGCCTTCCTCGTGATGAAAGATGGATGGAGCAAATGCTATGAGAAATCCATCCCAAGGTATAAACTGTGTTAGGGAGGGAGACCGGGGTGAGGAGGGGGAGCAATGAGTTTCAGCAACTTACTTAATTCCCAGTCCATCCTTTTCTCGAAATATCAAGGGAACCCTGAGAGCTTCTCTCTGCACGTACTCATAGTTGAAATCTGTTTGGATATTGGAATTAAAACAAGCTGGTGAAGTCATGAAGGAGCAAAAGAACCACAGGCAATTGGTTAGGAGAAGAAAAATGATGGAGGAAGGGGCAGGGGTTACACTAGAGGCAGACACCAGCTCCAGAGCAAAAGCTCCCTGGAAAATGACAGGGAAATGGATTAAGCGAAGTCTAGGAGAAGCCATGCCAACTATCAGCTCCTCTGCCTACTCAGTCATTCCCGGCATGCCCCACGGGTCAGAACTTGTCAATGAATAGCTCAAGGATGGCGAGGGTTGGGGAGGGAGACTCATGAAAGAGCCCCACACAGGAGCCCTGGCTAGTGCTGAGAAAGAGGGACAGAGAAACTCATCCCCAGCTGAGCTCAGAAAGTAAAGGGACTGCAAAATTGAAGAATGCCACCTGGCAGGATCTGAAGGCCAGAAAGGAGGCTGGGAGGAGGATTCTCATTGTAGCTGAGCATCGGGGAAGATCTTATTGTAATATCCTGTATAGTGAAGGGGAGCGGGGGGGGAAAAGTCGGTTTCCCTGGAAACTGTGTATTTGGTGCCAAAATAACTAGGGAACTGGGCACCGCTTTGTTGCCTTAACAGTGAAATTCTGCTGCAGCATCACAATACTTGCTCCAACTGGGTAACCAAGAGGGATGCTCCCCAGGCGGAGGCTGTGCGAAGGGGCCCCGGAGAGGCCCAAAGAAATTCACAGCAGTTTTCCATCTGGGGTTCGTCTAGTGCAGACCCCCAAATCCTCACCCTAACTCTGGAGGTGAGGGAGGCTGAGATAAACTCTCACATCCCCGAATCCTCAGGGAAGGGAAGCAACCCACAGGGGCACAGGGCCTCCCTGGCCCATCGGAAGGGAGACAGAAGAGCTCTGGGGTCACAGGAGCTCCTGCCCCAAGGAAACAGTTCACCGGGGCCACTTGGAGGGGGAGGAGGCCAAGGCAGCTCAGCTCCGCGAGGGAGAGAACAAAACCAGAGCTCGGGAAAGCCCTGACCTTAGCAGCTCAGATCCCCAGGGGCTCAGAGTGAATGGGGATTCCTAAGGATTTAAAGGCAGAGAAGTTTAAGAAGCTTCTATTTTGAATCCAGGCTAAGGGCTCCTTCTGTTTCGCAGCTCCTCCCCCGAGTTTCGGGGGCCAGATCTGAATGAACTACCAAAACCCTAGGGCCCTCTCCTTTGAAAGGAGCTTGGACAGCAGATTTAAGGAATCTCCCTGGTTGGAACCCCTGCCCCCTTTGGGAACTCACACACCCAAAGCCCACCCGTAGGATCAGCTTCAGCTTCCTCAAACAGGCCAGAGATCCCGGCAGAGAATTCCTCACAAATGACTAGGAAGAGTTTGCATATTGTTTCCTCATAGGATCCGCCAACTCCTCAGAACCAGGGGGGAGAAAAGAGAGGAATTAAAATCCCATTTGTGCTAAGGAAATTTAAATGAAGTTGAGAATGGCTCCTGGGTTGCAAAGATGCCCAGAAAAACCAGACAGGCTGCAGAAATTCCCCCCCCCCCACCCCGCAACTCCCCCCTGCAACTCCCTCTTACTACGGAAGCCCAGCGCCCCAGGAAACAGTGGGCACAAAAGAGAAACTTCAAAATGCAAAGCCTGGACAGTCTCTCCAGAGGCTAACCCCACAGGCAAGCCACTCAAGCGGAACCTGGGGGGTGGGAGGGCTTCTCAGCTATGAGCTCACTGAGGGATGGATGGAACGGGTTTCCAAGGGGGATGGGGGATATACAAAATGGAAACGGAGTAATATAAAGGAAACTCGGATCTCTGAAGGGGGAGGATAAACTTACAAACCCCAGCAGGGCAAAGGGAGGTAGATGCCTAGGTAGGCAAGGGCACCTTCACAATACCAACCCCACAGGGCCTCTGGAGGCCTCAAACCCAAACCAGAGCATCACCCCAACGCCCAGAGGACATCCCCAGACACCTTCCTGGTACCAGGCTGGGGTGGCACCCCAAAATCCTAGAGGCTTCCCCAACTTCTGCTTTCACCTGGCAGGGCTCTCAAGAGGGACAGAGTTCTCAAGGTCTCAGGCCCCAGAAGACACCCCGTATCCTAGAGGGGTGCCCCAAGTCGTCTGTTTAAAGTGCCAGGAACAGGGAACTCAGCCTTAAGCCAGAGGGTTGTCACTCCCTCACCCCCAGTCCCCACTTCAAACTGTCAGGGCTGCAGGGCTAGAGGCCTCAGGTTTAAGTGGGGGCTCCGCCCAACAACTTGGAGTCTACCGGAACCCTGCTCCAATCTGGCACAGTCCCCCAGGTGATGGGGTTCCGTAGACTCCAGGCCTGAGGAGGCCCATCATTCAATGATCCCTGAGCGCCCCCAGCGCCAGTTCCTAACTGGCAGGGCCCGAAATAACCAGGGTTTGGGAGGCTTCAGGCATGGGGGGCCCTCGCCCCAGTCAGACTCCAGCCGGGCAGCGCGCAAGTAGCTGGGCCGGCTCCGGGAGGGGTAGACCGCGGCGCACCCGCCTTCCCTCTGTCCGCCTATCCGTCCATTCGTTCGTCCCCAGGTCCCTCTGTTGGCCGGACCCCTGCCTCTGCCCACCCTAGGGCTGATGGTGGGCGCGGGCCGGGCCTAGGCCCACGCCCGGCCCCGGTTCTAGTCTGCCCTCCTCTCTTGCCACCCCACCCCACCCCCCCAGTGCTCGGCCTCGTTTCGTCACCGGATCCCCTGGAATGGGGGACGCGGGCGCGAAATACGAACCCAGCCACCGGCAACTCCCTCCCCACGTGCGCTCGGCCCGCGGCGTGGAGGGCAGCTGAAGGAGGGGCGCCTCACCTTTGCCCTCCATGGCGTGCACGAAGTCCCCCTGGTACAGCTGGCTGCGCAGCTTCTCCTCCAGGCTGAAGCCGCGGACACTCACGATCTCCTCCACGTCCGACACGTCTTCGTTCTCGTCGTATCTCTGGCGGTCAATCGGGCGCTGCGGGGACCCAAGCCAGAGAGCCCGGGACGTTACTGGGGGTCCTGGGGGTCGTCTCTCACCAAGAGGCCAGCTCGAACAGGTGCAGAAGCCGCGCGCCCCCTGCACCCCACCACTGCCACCCGAACAACTTTGCGCAAATGCCAAAGATGCTGAAAATCGGGATAATGAGAGGGGCCGCACCCCCGGTGTCTGCCTGCGCCCTATACAGGGCATTCCCCTCCTGCATCTTTGGAGGCCATGGAAGGGACATCTGTGGGGGCTCTCCCCTGCCCCCCACCCCGAGAGGTGTTGAGTTTTGCCCACTCAGCCGGGAGCCTAGTTATGTAACCCGCGAGGGGGGCTCCGCGCACGGGCTGGCGGGGCATTTGTAGGCCCCGGGTGGAGCCGCGGCGGCGCCCGGCTCGGCGCTAACAGCAACCCGGCGGCCGCGGCGGCAGAGCCGGGAAGCCGGAACCGGGGCCGGCGGCATTTCTAAGACTGGAGCCGCCCCCGACCTACCGGGAAAGCTGGAAAGCTGAAATGAAAGGACTGAGACCCCAGCTGCCCCCGCCGACCGCCCTCCAGTGCAAGAAGAAGAGGTGGGAGGGGGGGTTCTGGGCTTGAGTGGGAGAGAGGCAGACCGCCCGCCACAAAGCTCCCATCCGAGACCCCAAAACGCACCAGCAGCTGCCTCATCTCCCCACAAGCGCGCGCACACTCACTTCCTAAGGAGACTCCCCCGTCACTCCCCGCATCCTCTGCCTCCTCCCTCCACAGCCCAGCGCCCGACCCCGCAGCCCCCCAGATTCCAGGCGAACCCCAAGCCCGCTCAGCTCCCTTCTACGCCTTTCCCCGCTACCACCTCGCCACTTAAGTGTCTGAGACTCTGAGCCTCACAAGGGACTGGAGGAGTAAGCTGCTGGCTTCCTTTTGCATGCAATTTATTATATTTTTCCGGTCCTCTTGCAAAACAGAAAAGGAAAGAAAAGACAGCAAGAAACAACAACAAAAAATAGATCTATCATATACCAGATACAGATTGGGGGGGGGGGGGGTAAGCTACACACCAATCTTCTTCCAGAGTCTTTCTCTGCCTCCATTTTTTTAGGAGAGTTCACCAATTAATTGTCAACACTCCTGCCCCCTGCATTTTGGCGGAGGGGGTAAGGAGAGAAGACCAAAGAAAACAAATCAAAAAATAAATAAATAAAGCAAGCCAGAGCCGAGATCTACAAAGTTTTGCACCAACACTTAAGCAGATCCGTTTGCAAAGTCCTAGGAAACCATTTTCAGCAGTTGTAGGGGGGGGAGGCGTCGACGTCATAATCCCCGGAACGTAAACATTGTTGCCGATCGCGCTCTGAGCCCGCGGCCGGGCTAGGGGTTGGGGAAGGGGGGGCGGCACTCAGCCTGGGACCCGGGGGGGCGGGGGCGGCGGCCCGAAGAGGTTTGGGGCGGGAAGGGCGCCCGGGAGGCACCGGGCGCCGTTAGCGCCCTGGCATCACTGTTTTGTTGTTGGGTCACGAGTGTGCCTCTGCACGCAGGCGCCGCCGCCGCCGCCGCCGCGGAGTTGTGTGCAGAGCTGACTTTTGGAGGCTGAGTTGCAGGCGGAGGGCGCATCCCGGAGATGGCGGGGCAGGGAGAGAGGAGGAGGAGGGGGTGGGGGAAGAGGTGCAGATTTGCACGGCTGGCCTCAGTGGGAGGCACGGAAATGCAAGCAGAGCAAGCTGGCGTGAAAGCCCCTGGGGCTTGGCACCCCAAAAGATGACCCCCAGCTCAACTCCTGCCCCCCTTGCCCACGGGCTACCTTTCCTCTTCCTTCAGCCACCCCATCCCATTACCAACGGGGCCGAGCGAAATTCAAAGCATTTTTAATATTTTTTTTTGCTGCTGCAAGTCTTTTCTTTTTGGGTGGGGACGATCCTCGTAGACGCCCCATATGCGGACCTACCATCAGGAAGAAGCATTTGGGGGCTCAGAAAGAAATTAGCACAGCTCCAATACCTGTACGAACTGCGTAACTTTTAAACTCCCGGACTCAAAAGATATGGACATACACACACAGTCACACACACACACAAACGTGCAGGAAATACAGCCAGACCAGCGCCTTTTCAGATCCGAGCTGACCGGAAGATGTTGCCTTTCATTCATTCATTCTGCCCGCGTCTGTGGAGTCCTTTGCTTTGCTAAGCGATGAGCCCTGGAACAGAAGTTGAACATTTTTTAAAGGTCCCTGCGCTCGCCAACAGGAGGAAATAGAGGCTCAGGAGTGAAATACCGAGAGAATTGGATCTGGCGCCTCCTAACACAGCTGGCAAACAGGCGGAGGGTAAGCCTTTATTGGCCATTTATAAGAGAAAAGTCTGCGGAAAGATGCAAGGCTCTATGGGATGTGGCACAGGGAACTCGGGGCCCCCCTGATTAATCCTATAAGGCTTCTCTGCGGAGATATGGGCACCCTCTATACATATATGGAGTGTCATTAGACCTGGATATGCTTCCCTGTCCGCATACCTGGTTCGCTGTGACCACCCCCAAAGCTGAAATCCTAAATGAACAGTCAGGTCAACTTTGGTTGTGAGAAAAGCTGGCCCTAAACAGTCCTCTAGGCCACGTAGGCCTGATCTTGGGAGTAAATATCACAATTAGATGACATGGGTCTGGGAAATAAGAAAAGGAACTTCATAGATGCTTATAGCAGGCATTGTAAAAATACTTCCCATTCTTTTAATATTGTATCTTGCCACTAACCTTGTGTGATAGCTAGAGCAGGTCATTTTGCAGATAGGGAAACTGAAGCTCAGGGAAGTTATGATTCTGGAGATTGCTCTGCCCTCTGTCATCCCCATGTCAACACAGCAATCAGACAGACATGTGGAGAGGAAGTGGCTTCCCTCATCAGAGATTGGATGTGAACCATCAGCTCCTATTGGTCACCCTAAGAGACAGCTTCCCACTCACTCACCTTAAAGTTTCCTGCCCTATCTTTTTGTATTCTCTCCCCACCTCCGCCAAAGACTACTTAGAAGTTGTTTTAATCCAAGTCCACTAGCTGGCAAACATCAAAAATTGGTTTCACTTTGGCTCAGTGGGAGTGAGAAGGGTTTTGCCTTCCGCCTCTGTCAAGAACCAGGGACCATTTTATTTCCTTCTCTCTCACAAGAACCCTTTAAGGGAAATAGTCTTGTTATTCCTCATTTTGCAAAAGAGGAAACTTCGACTCAGAAAGGCAAAGCCACTCACCCAAGATCACACAGCTTGTAAGTGGGGTTGCTGGGGCTCAAATGGGGGCCTCGGACATCACATGCTTTTTACTGCTCCCACATCATGAAACAAACATGTTCAAAGGAAGGTGCATGGACTGGAGGGGTCATGGAAAAAAAGGAAAACTGAAATAGAAGACTTGATCTTAATTCTTCTTTCCTCCTAAAGACCTCTCTCCCCATGTGGCCACATGGTGTCCCCAAAAAGTGGTATCAGAAAAAGATCCGATGACAGGCACCTTAGGGTAAAAACAGTTAAGTCCATATATTACCCCGATGAGCAGTTCCTGGCATGTCAGAGTGGGAAGGGGTAGTTACCTAATTTAATCCTCTCCCTTTACAAACCCCGAGGAAACTGAAGACCAGAGAGAAGAATGGGCCAGCCGGGGGTTTGTTCCCCTCTGACTCCCCCAGAATGCCTACCCTGCAGCCTGGTCCTAAGTGGTCACTCAATAAATGTTGAGCCCTTGATGGATCACCTTCCCCAGCGATATTTGCATTTTCCCTTTATCAGTAATTGGCAGATGAAAGGCTTTGTCCTCCTGTTGAAAGAATTCCAGGCATTTGCTCAAAGTGGGGGAGGAGGTAATTTTGGGCCAAAGGGGGAAGGGCCAAGACCCTTGAGCTCCTGGTGTTGGCTAATTGTCCCAGAGGAGTGGGCAGTAGGTGAGAGAAGGAAGATTAAGGTAATTCTCCAAGAGAAGTTCTTTTTCTTGCAGGAAGGAAAAAAAAAAAAAAAAAAAGAAGACCAGGCCAGTTGTATTTGAAACATCATAATAATGATTTCCTGGACCCTCCTGCTCCTTCTTACAGGAGCCCAGTCAGATTCAGTGCTGGCCCATTCATTCATTTCTTCATTCATCAAAGGTTGATTGAGCAGCTCTGTGCTTTAACACGGGGGTTTGGGGGGGGGGGTGTTATAGAAGAACCAGCTCCGATTGTACACATACTCCAGGCTGGGCAGGGTGTGAACCACCAGCTTCCTGCGGGAGTTAGTTAGGAAGGGATGATACTGGATGGAACCCTCAGAATTCAGGATTTTCAAACTGTTAGAAATTGAAGATGTTATCATATTTATATATAATTACAATCGCTCCTGATCTTTGAGAGCTTACTATATCTTTGAGCAAAGCCACTCGCCTTTGCTATCTCTCTGAATCCTCATCAAAGTTTTGTGAAGGAGGGTCTGTAGTGCCCCACTTTTATAGCTGAGGCTCAAAGAGAGGTCAGGCTACTTGCCCACATTTTGCAGCTGTGAAATAGCAGACAGAACTTGAACCCCGAGCTTGTAGGAATCCAGAGCCCACAGGCTTTACCACTCTGCCTCTCTGCAGGGCTGTCAATGGAAATGTTTTTTGTCTGTGATAATACAGGAGCCTCTAGCCACATGTGGCTATTGAGCACTTGAAATGTGGGTAGTGGGGTTAAGGAACCCAATGTTAAATTTTATTTCATTGAAATGAAATTTAAATAGTTACATGTAACTAGTGTCTACCTTATTGGAGAGTGCAGATTTCCAGTGTTTCCCAGAATTTGTCACAACTCCCCTACCAGGCTACCTCATGGTCTGATTTGGCACTGGGTCCCCCATTGACCTTCTGCAAATATTTGTGGAATGAATGAAGAAAATGAAGTATTGTGATGATGAGTTGGGGGGAGGAGCCCAGGATATCTACAAAGGTTTCCTAGAAGGGGCCATCTGGTACAGTGTGAATGTTTGCAGTGTTAGCCCTTAAACCACTCACTCTGAGTGCCTGCCGAGAGCATGGCCCGGTAGGCACCTGGGGATGGCAGTTACATACAAGACTGTGCCACCTGCCTGGATCTGACAAACTTCTCAAGGACAGGTAAGTGGTGAAGGGGCGGGAAGCCTTAGAATGGGATAACCACTTCCTGATATATTTCCTAAGGATAGACTCAAACGCAAAGATGCAATCCATTGTAGCCCTGTTCGAAACAGAAAAAGATTGAAAATAACTTAAAAGTTGGGGAACTGACTAAAAAATTCCTGGACCATGTTTATGCCCGATGAAATGTTATTAAATCATTAAAATGAATAATGTCGCTCTGTATATACTGATATGGAAGGAATGGTCTTATAGCCTTAAAACAAGGTGCAGAATGCTAATACTTAATTGTGCTTACCCTTTCATTAAGCAAGGGGATATATCTATATCTACATATATTTTATAAGCACAGAATTTTCTTTGGAAAGAAAGAGGAAAACACACAAACACACAGGGGGAAAGCCCTGGCCAGTATGGCTCAGTTGGTTGGAGTGTCATCCCACACCAAAAGGTGGCCGGTTCAATTCCCAGTCAAGGCACATACACAGGTTTCGGTGTGATACCTGGTAGGCACGTGCAGGAGTCAGCCATTCAATATTTCTCTTTCTCTTTCTTTCTCTCTCTCTCTTTCACTTTCTCTCTCTCTCTCCTCTCTCTCCCTCTCTAAAATAAATTTTAAAAAATTTTAAATTGGGAAAAGGGAAGAAAACTTATTGTTTGGTACAGCATGAAGTTTTTACCACATGTATGCATTAGTGTTTCCTGATTTTTAACCTTATAGACTTGTTTCATTTTATATGCTGTAGTACCTTTTGAATTTTGTTCTATGTAAATATATTGCCTATTCAAAAAGGAATTACATTTTAGTCACCCTTTTTGAGGCTCTAGGGTTCAAAATCAGGCAAATTTAAACCAAATAAATATTGCTTAGCTATATATATAGGTAAGTGGTAAAGCATAAATAAAAGCAAAGGAGTGATCAACACAAAATGCAGGAAAAGACTGAACTCTGGGGATAATGAACAGCGAGAGGTACTAGTAATTTTCTCTTTCTGAATCTATATGGTGGTCACTCAAATATTATTCTTCCTCTCTCTCTAAAATCAATAAAAGCATATCCTTGGGTGAGGATTTTTTTAAAAAGAATTCAGAATAATGTGTATGTTATGATCCCATTTATATTAAAACAAACTGCATATAGATGATGTATAAATACACACACACAAAAAAAAACATAGAGAGGAAATTTTTGAAGGGGTTATATAGACTATACGTAAATATGATTTGCATTTGTAATTACCACTGTGTCCTTTGAAATTTATCAAATACTTCAAACATAAAGAAAGGAATAGAAAATAAATATCACAAAAAATATAGCAAGGACTAGTGTATCTAGTACCAGACTTTGCCAAACCTTAGAGTTTTGCCATATTTTGTATTACTCTTGCAATTAAAAAATATTTCGGGGAACAACATACCACACTATTTCCATTAAAATGTTTGGAATTCCCAAAGACCTTTTCTGGTTTTTCATTCTTCAGTACCTTGTAGATTGAAGTATCAGAGTAGGAAAGAGCAGAATTACATAGAGCTTTGGTCATTTGGAGAAGACTTAAGTTGATGTCTAGAGTTCTGCATTTTTCTAATCTCTCTTCCTGTATGAGCATTGGAAGGAAAGTTGGAAATAACAGGTGAGTTTATTAAGGGGTTAATGCCAGGAAGCTAGTCATAAAAGTTCAAAGATACTTTCAAAACTTGCATCTTTGGATTGATGGACAAGTGTGTTACCCAATGGAAATCAAAATCCACGAATTACTTCATCGTGCTAAGTGGTCATTGGCTGCCAATCCCCAAGGGCCGGACAGCAGGGGTTGGCAGTTAACCCTCTCAGGGACAGTCATGCCCCCTTTGCATTAATTTTTATTTTGAAAGATGAAGTAGGGACAGAGGAAAAGCCTAGAAAGATTCCTCAGACCTTCAGAATCTCACCCCAAAAGGCAGAGTTTCACCCTGCAAAAGGACACCTGGGGACAAATTTCCGGGAGAAAAGTTTTGAACTTTTAAAATGAGGAATCAGCGAACCTCGCTTAGTAAGAGGAAAGGAGGGCGGGGGGCGGGGGGGGGCATTGATTCACTTTTTGTGCTGTCAGATGAGAGTCCAGGGTTGGGGATGATTCCATTAATCTTGCAGAGCCATCAGTCACTGAGAGGATTGAATTGCATTTCCTGCCCAAAGATGTGGAGACAGATGACCTTTGCCGAAGCCCTCAGACCCCCAGTTCACAGCTGGAGAGAGGATGTGTCAGCATTTACTTTTGGGTCTCACCCTGCCCTTTGTTCAAAATTCAGACTCTTTATGTGCAGGCTGCCGCGGGAGTTTTTGTAGTTGTTGTTGCTGATTTTTTTTTTTTTTTAACCTCCCACATCTTGCAACTTCTGAGAAACTTTCTACTTGACAGAAGATAATATCTGGAGGTGCCCCAAAGAGGGAACTAGAATAGACTTGGGGGAATTTTAAGAGAGGCCCTTGGGCCTTTTGGCTTTCATTACTGCCCCTTCCTGGGCTCCCCAGATGCTGCAGACCGAAAACTAATAATGCCTCGTGTTTACATGGCTCTATTACAAAAAAGCTTTTACATGCGTTACCTCATGTAAAAGGAACTGCTAGAACAGAAGCATTTGCATAAAGCAACATTTAAACTCCCAAACATCGCGAGCTATGTGAGCTTAGACCCGGCACCCAGTCTCCGTTGTGCCCTCTGTAAAATGGGAGTCATAGTATCAAACCTGTAAGCGTTGTATAAGGACTGAATGACCCAGTGTTCTATGATGTGGTGGTCAGTAAATGACCCTAATTGTGGATGGGGGAAATACAGTTTCCCCCAAGGGGAAGGCTGAAAGGGTGGGACAGCCCTGCTTTTCTCTCCAACACCCTTCCTTTCCCCAATCAGTCTGAACTTCCAGAGCTACCTTAAGTTCTTTGAAGTTGTTTTCTCTCCCCCAGGCTTTTGCATATGCTGATGCCTCCGCCCTGAGCACTTTCTCCTGCCTGCCCTCTTCCTCTCCAAAACTCTTATCTTCCTACAATCAACTTAGCTACCTTCTCTTTCCTGCCCTCTCATAATGCTTATCACGTTATCGCATTGCTGCCTTTGCTCTCACCAGACTTGTGAGCTGGGGGAGGGCAGGGCCCCCCCCTACCGGCTCCCGCCCCCACCTGTCTCATTCCCTTGATGCATCTTCTACCTTGTACGTCCCAGCACCTACTCTAAAAGGATGTGCCTAATGGAAGTCCAGCATCCCTATCGTGCCTCCGCTAGTCCCCAAATTCCTCATCCTTCCAGAAATCTGGGAATAACAGTGCTGACATTTCTTCTTACCCAGCGAGCCATTCAGCCTCTGCTAATGGAGTCAGTAGCTTTTTATCCCACCTTAAATAACATTAATTCGCCCATTATTTACTGAGTGCCTTCTAGATTCATACACAGAGCAGCATTCATAGGAAACCCTCCTCTTGGCCCCTCAGCACCTATTCATGGCAGAGGAGGAGGCCTTTGTCGCCCTGGTGAGGTGAGGATGTTCCGAAAAGAGACGGAGATTTGGCTCTTATCCCGTCTAAAGGGAAACAGCTCTGACGTGGCCCTTAGAAATTCAACAGCCAGCCAGTTTGCCCCGTTTACCCAAGCACAAAACCCTTTTTCATTTAGAAGTTTTCTCACAATTATAATAAAATACTCATGTGTTAATAGTCTAATGTCTGTCTATTAAAAGGAAAAGTCTCTGCCCTGGTCGGGTAACTGAGTAGGTTAGACTGGTCCTCGGACCGCTGGTTGGCAACGGCTGGGTTAGAGTATCATCCGCTTACACCACGGTTGCGGGTTCCATTCCCTTTCAAGGCACATACAGGAATCAACAAATGAATGTTTAAATAAATGGAACAAATCTCTGTCTCTCTCAGATCAATCAATCAAACAATCATTAGAAAAAAAGAAGAAAAGGAAAGGTCCCTGAGAAGACTGGCCTTGGTCTTGTTCACTGTCTATCCTCAGCCCCTAGGGCTGGGCTCATAAAATATACTCAACAAACGTTTGTTGAATGAATGAATTCCTCAAACTCCAAAATGTGTCTATTTTCAGCTTGATCAGCTAAACCTAAAAGTGCTCTTCTTTGAAGAACATGCAAATGTTCTAAGAGGTCCTCTTGAAGTGCAACAAGGTGGCCTGCCTGAGGGAGGTGGTACTCTATACCGTTGTAGCTCCAAAGCTCAGGCTCTCCTCCCCTGGGTTCCAGGTGGCCTCCGGAGTTCATGTGATCTGCTGGGCAGAAACTGAGTCCTGGGGCCATGTGGGGGCAAGGGACCAGCTGTCATCACCCCAGAGACCCCTATCTGGGAGGTCCCTCAAGCAGCTGTTGCAGCATGAGGAGAAGGGGAAGCAGCTATTTGCTTGTGCATGTGGCTTCAGGGTGGGGCCAGAGCTTATCACTTGGTCACTAGCCACTTTCTCCATGTTTGGTGGCCTGGAGGGCTGGAGACCTAGGGTGGAAAGGGGAGGGGCGGTAGAGCTGGCTGTGGGGACAGGGCAGGGACTGGTGGGTCTGTGAATCACCAACATCCAAAGGGCATATGGGGCCTTAGTCTTCTGCTCCTGGTCTCTGCAATTGATTTGTCTGCCTGAGCCTGGACTCCCGCCTCAGCATCTCCCATAGGCAATCACACCTAATGTCTGCCCTGGGCACAGGATGGACACTATATCCAGCTGTCTGAACCCTCCAGTCACCTGAGTCTACTTAACTGCCTGTCCGAGCTTAAACTCTTGGAAAACTGTTGACATTCCTTTTGTCTCCACCATGATACTAGGCACTCAGTAGGCACACAACAAAAAGTGATTGGCATGCCCAGCCGTCATGGCTCAGTGATTGAGCATCAAACTATGAACCAGGAGGTCACACTTCAGTTCCTGGTTAAGGCACATACCCCGGTTGCAGGGTCGATCCCCAGTGTGGGGTATGCAGGAGGCAGCCAATCAATGATTCATCATTGATGTTTCTATCTCTCTATCCTTCTCCCTTCCTGTAAAATGAGAGGAAGGGAGAGGGATAGAGAGTTAGAAACATGGATGAGAGAGAAACATCTATCAGCTGCCTCCTGCAGGCCCCCTACTGGGGATGGAGCCAACAACCAAGGTACATACCCTTGACCAGAATCAAACCCGGGACCCTTCAGTCTACCAGCTGACGCTCTATCCACTGAGCCAAACTGGTTAGGGGGAAAAAGTATATATAATTTTAAAAAGTGATTGGCAGTGATGGGATCCTTGGTCCTTCCAGAGTCCTGACTTCTCAGCCTATGAGTTGTGTGCCTGTGAGGAGGCGTCTTCACCGCTCTGAATCTCATTATCAATGGGAAAAATAATAGCTTGTTGGTCGAATGAAATGAGATCACGGAAACCCCAGCCATCCCACTCCATAGTTCCTGTTTCTGTTTTCATTTTCTCTGTAGCACTGATCACTATCATACATATATATATTTTTTTCCTCCTCACACTAGGATATCATCAACACAAAGCAGGTGTTTTATTGTTTTGTTCACCACTATTTCCCCAGCCCCTCACACAGCGTGGCACATGGTAGGTTCCCAGTAAATATTTGTTGAATAAATGAATGGATGGATGCAAAGTGATTCATATTCATTAAGTGCCCCATAATGGTAGATATCATTAATTCACCATTGTGATTAAGACCTCAGCCTCTGGAATCTGAAAGGAGTGTAATTGGGGTAGGAGAAAATTAGCACCATGATAGGGGGTTAGGAGCTCTGGCTGAGGAGTGCTGCCTGCACTATTTACTAAGTTACCTGATTTGGAACCAGTGACTTCATGTTCCTAATCTGTAAAATGGAGGTAATAACAGTACCTCCCTGGCAGGATGTGGGATAGGATAAGATGGCAAATGAAAGGCACCCAGTAGAGTGCCAGGCACATAATAAGTGTTCAATAAACAATAGCCATGGATACACGTTATAGTAAGACTCAGACTAGAGGTGACTTCTGAGTCAATTCAACAGTTGCTAAGCACTTAAAACATGTCAGGCTCCAGCTAGCTCAGTAATGTTTACTGACCTTTATCTGTGAGTTCCTCAAGGAAAGACATTGTGTTTCTTTACACTGTCATGATCTTAGCTCCCAGTAGATGCTAATTCATGTTAAACATGCTGGAAAAATTACACGCTGAACTCGATTATGAGTAAGAACATAAAATAGTGATTAGAATAATATCAACTGCCTACTGTGTGCCAGGCACGGTGTTCGGTGCTGGAGATGTGGCAGTGAACTTAGTGAATTTAAACATGGAGTTCACTACTTTTAGGCTAGTGAACTTAGCGGAGTGACTAGACCTTGTTCCAATAGTTGCACAGATAGGCAAAACATTGCAACTGGTAAGTGTATCACAACAGAGAGGTGTATGAGACTAGGAGATCTATAAAACAGGCATGGGGCGGGGGAAGGGGTTGTCCTGGTCTGGGGTTGAGGAAGCTGGGGAGCTGTTCCAGAGAAGTGAGGCACTGAGCTGGCTGATCTCTGTGGAAAGAAGAGGTCTTAGCTAGGCCATGTGGGGAAAGTGTTCTCAGCAGAAAAAAGAACAGATGCAGAAGCCTCGTGATGGGGGGGAGGGGGGGGATGGGACGACATGTGCTAAAGGAACTGAAAGAAGACCCAGATGACCCAAACAAATCCAGGGAGTTGAAGGCAGGGGTCAAGGTGAAATAAACTGGAAAAATATAAGTGGTCACTTTGGGAATCAATCGGGTAATATCTGGTGAAGCTAAAGGAGTGTGCAACCTATTATCCAGCAGTTCCATAGCTAGGAACATTCTACAAAAACACAAGTACCCCAGGAAGCTCGAAAAAGGATGTTATCCTAGCTGCACTGTGTGCAATCTCAAAGAAACTTGAAACCACCTCAATGTTCATCAACAGGAGAGTGGAGAGACTGCAGCATATGTCTTCCTTGGGTTCCTCAGGAAGCAGAGAGTGAATCAGAAGTTTGTACGGTGCAACTTTATTGGAGAAGCAAGAGTGAGGAACAGGGACTAAGGCAGGGGAAGAAGGTGAGCCAATACGAGGGTACTTGGGGGGGGGGGACAGAAACATATGCTATACTTTCAACAATAAAGATTTATTTTTTAAAAGTAAAATAAAGTGGCCCTAGCTGGTTTGGCTCAGTGGATAGAACATAGGCCTGCAGACCAAAGGGTCCGAGTTCAATTCCTGTCAAGGGCACATACCTAGGTTGCAGGCTCCTCTCCCACCCGGGCCCTGGTCAGGGCTCATGCAGGAGGCAACCAATCGATGTGTTTCTCTCACATTGATATTTCTGTCTTTCCCTCTCTCTCCCACTCTCTCTAAAAATAAATGGAAAAATATTCTCGGGTGAGGATTTTTAAAAACACATACTAAAAGAAAACCAGAAAAAACCTGAGGATAGTAGTGACTTTGGGGAAGAAAAGGATTTTGTTGTTGCTGTTGTTCTTTTTTATGAAATGCTTCACAAATTTATACATTGTCCTTGTGTAGGGGCCATGCTAATGTTCTATGTATTGTTCCAATTTTAGTAAATTTACTGTTGAATTGAGCACTGGTTTTAATTGTGGCCATAGGAGTTACTATTTTAAGCATTTCAGGTCTACAGTTCAGTGGCATTAAGTACATTCAAATTGTTGTGCAACCATCAGCACCGTCTAACTCTATAACTTTTTTAAAAATTATTTTTATTGATTTCAGAGAGGAAGGTAGAGGAAAAGATAGAAACATCAATGATGAGAGAGAATCATTGATCTGCTGCCTCCTGCACGCCCCACATTGGGGATCGAGCCTGCAACCTGGGCATGTGCCCTGACTAGGAATCCAACTGTGACCTCCTAGTTCATAGGTTGATGGTCAACCACTGGGTCACACCAGCTGGGCTCATTTACATGTTTATTTCTTATTTTTAAAGCTTACAACTGCATAATATTCTTCTTTATTTTTTACACATGCTCACAGTATTAGCCATTTATTACCAAAATAATCTGTATATTTTTAAAGTTATCTTTGTAAATGTTCTAAACAAACTGATTATTAAGTATAAGATCTCAATATAAGATAATTGAATAAATGAGTAAATTATATTAAGAAAGATTGTGGTGATGGTTACACCACAAGGTGAATGTACTTAATGCCACTGAACTGTACACTTTAAAAAGGTTAAAATGGTAAATTGTTATGTATATTTTACCACAATTTAAAATAGAAGCAGGAGGAGGAGGAGGAGGAAGGAAGTGTCAGATCAGGCAAAGCCTTGTGACTATGGTAAGGATTTTAGGCTTTAACAATTTCTGTGCATTGTCTGAATTTTTATAAGAGGTCCAGGCAAAGGGTTGTACCAAGGAGGAAGAATCAAATCCTTTTTCAGCTGGAAAAGTCAGGCCAAATGGGAGGGTGGGCAGCCTGTCGGAGGCACCCAGCTCCCTGGCAGCGTCAGGATTAGGACCAGCCTGCTGCCCTTCTGTCTCGTGTATGAATGACAAACAACTGCCAGGAGAAGCAGCAGGAATCAGAAACAGCACAGACTGAACCTGTGCTACAGGCACAATCCCTCCTGGCAGGTGAGTGAGGGGCAAGTCATCCTGCCCTGCAAAGAGCTGGTCACAGGTGAGGAGATAAGGCTCTGGGAAAGGTACCTGGCAGTACAAAGTGATAAGGGCCCCTCTACACTCTGAACACACCCACATTATAGACCTACCTTTGAGTATTAAGAGTTATTTATTTATAGGCCATTTTAGAAAGAAGAATGGGGGTCTCTTGAGGCATTCATTGATTCAGGCATATTACTGTGTACACAGGCACTGATTTGGGACCGCTGGCATACAGTAGATGCTTAACAAATGCATAGTATCCAGCATTCAGTAGGTACTCAATAAATGTTCCTTGAACTGAATACATAACTTGCACCAGGCCTAGCACACAGCTGGTGTTCAATAAAGATGGTGAACTTCACAAAGGAAGAACTAGCAGCACAGGGCCTGGCACCCAGGGAGTGTTCATTCAGTGTTGTGCCCTCCTGCCTCTCTGACCCACCTCCATCCCGAACCGAAATCCTGGAAACTGAAGTCCAGAGACCAAACTGGAGGCTCAGACCATCACCTATCCATTCATCCACTCAACAAGCATTTTACAAGGCTGGACTGTGCACCAGTCACTGGGAATGCAAGCAGGGAACAAAGCAAGGAAGGGTTTTTCTCTCATTTGCTCACATTTCAGTGGGGGAGAGAGACACTAAATAAGTAAACAAGTTTTAAAAACAAGTAGGTAATGTTAAAGGCTTATGTTGACATTAAGCAAACCCTGGTGATGTGAGAGAGTGCAGGGAGTGGGGGGTGAGATAGATTAATCAGGGAAAGGCCTCTCTGAGAAGGTGACATTGAGCTAAATTCTAAAGGAAAGAAGCAAACAGCCAAGGGAAGATCTGGGAGAAAAGCTTTTATTTATTTTTTTAAAGGGAATATTTTATCAGGTGACAATGTGTTACTAAATGGTTAGACTTCTATATAACTATCATTTTATTTTATATATTTTTATTGATTTCAGAGAGGAAGGGAGAAGGAGAGAGAGATAGAAACATCATTGATGAGAGAGAATCATTGATCGGCTGCCTCCTGCACACCCCCTACTGGGGATTGAGCCCACAACCCAGGCATGTGCCCTTGGCAGGAATTGAACCTGGGACCCTTCAGTCCGCAAGCAGATGCTCTATCCACTGAGCCAAACCAGCCAGGGCGGGGGGGAGAGCTTTTATTTTTTTATTTATTTTTTTTAAAATATATTTTATTGATTTTTTACAGAGAGGAAGGAAGAGGGATAGAGAGTTAGAAACATCGATGAGAGAGAAACATCGATCAGCTGCCTCTTGCACACCTCCCACTGGGGATGTGCCCGCAACCAAGTTACGTGCCCTTGACCGGAATCGAACCTGGGACCTTTCAGTCCGCAGGCTGACGCTCCATCCACTGAGCCAAACCGGTTTTGGCTAGGGGGGGGGAGAGCTTTTAAACAGTGGGAACAGCATGTGCAGAGGCCTTGAGGATTTGGCCTGTGGAAAGAACAATGAAAAGCAAGTAGCTCCTATGCAAGTAAGTTGGGGGCAGTGGGTGGGTGGAATGGGGTTGGAGAGATAGAAAGGGGCTAGATCAGATAAGGCCTTCCCATCACAGGGGAGGAGCTTAGTTTTTTAAAATGTATTTTTTATTGATTTCAGAGAAGAAAGGAGGTGGGGAGGGGAATAGAAACATCAATGATGAGAATCATTGATCAGCTGCCTCCTGCATGCCCCCACACTGGGAATCGAGCCCACAACTCAGGCACGTGTTCTGACCAGGAATCTAACCCTGACCTCCTGGTTCATAGATCGAGGATCAACCACTGAGCCACACTGGCCAGGCAGGAGCTTGGATTTTATTCTAACTCAGACGCAAAGCCACTGGAAGCAGAGACACCAGGGAACAGGTTACTACTGCAGGTTTTTCTGGGCAAGTGATAACAGTGACCTGGAGAAGATGGAAGAGGATGCTGGGAAGAAGGTACAGATTTTAAGAAAAACCTACATTCAACTGGGTTTTTTAATGGATTAGGTGTGGTGGGGGAAGGGCAGGGGGAAGGAAAGCAAGGATTCAGGGTGGCTCCTAGGGTGGTCAGCACCCCAATTTCCCCACCTCCCCAGGGGCCTCATAGAACCGCATTGCACTTGACAGGCGATTCCTGGGAGGCTGGGCATTTTTGTGCGATTAGTTCTCTGGGAAATAAATGCCTCAGTTAAAAGGCTTTTACAAACCAGGGCAAGGGATTAAAGGAGGCCCAGGGTCAGGAGACAGCTGAGCACGGAGCCTTTTAATCTAAACCTTAAACGTTTTTATTTTTCACTTCCTGGACCCAGGGTGTCACTTTAAATACATGTTTGGCAACATCGGCTGTTCTATTTTTCTTTTTAATTATACAAAGAGAGAGTCTGGAGACGACTCAGCCCCGGGATGGAGGAAAGTTTGGCAGCAGTTGGAGGCAGAGACACTAAATAAAAACCCGGTGGATTTGAAACCTTTTTTGAAGGAGCGTGGAGACCAAACTCCCAACTGCCCCAAACTCGGTGTGGTCAGCCTGACTCAGGATTTCTAAAAGGAGACTGACAGAATCACCAGCTTAGAACAGAGAGGACAGATGGGCAGGCCTCCCAGACAAAAATACCACCGGCAGCAGCACCACTTTTGCACCTTGAGTTTATTCCCAGGCCTCTGTCCTCTTCCCTCCTTTCATCCTCTGAGCAGAAAATAGCTAACTAGACCCTTCATTCACATTTACAAGGTGCTCCCTCTTATGTGCCAGGCACTGGGTTCAACTGTTTTATGGAATTGTATCTACTGTTCCATGAATAGATACTCATCTACCATGATCCCCATTTTCTCGATGGGGTATCTGAGGCTCGGAGAGATTAAACGTAACCCCAACTCCCCAGTGTTGGGCCTGGGCTTCTTTGTCCTCAAAACCATTCCTTGCCCTCTAAACCATTCCTTGCCCTCCCTCTGCTTTGTATCACAGGGAGGCCAATCCCTACAGGTTGTCAATCAACTAGCTTCCTGCAGAGATCCACTAATGGGAGGCAGTGATAGGAGCCTGGTGGGCGGGAGGAAGGGAGAAGCCAGGGTATTTCTCCCTCTCTCTGCCTTGGGTAGTATCTCCAACAGCAGCCATATTTACTGTGTCTCCATCTCTCACCACACAGGCCACTGTGGGTCCAGCTTCTATCTGGTGACTCCAGTCCTTCCTGGGTGCCAGAAACACCTATTCCTTCTGTCCCTCCAACCCAGGAGTGGTGCTTACCCTCTTGCTATTGCGAACCTGTAGGTGAGTCACCCTCCAATCTGCCTTCTTCCATAGTTCTTCCATTACCTCTGAAGCAAGACTCTGTGTAAATTCCTCTATTCTGGTATGTTTTCCCTAGTTGGATTCTCACTGATATTCTGCCTTTTGTAAATAGCCTATTCATTGGATTTAGAATTAGCCAATTCCTTAGGTTTGGAATGAGATACACTCCTTTCACTGAGCACAGAACATCTCACAAGAGGGAAAATACTACCCATCATTTATGGAGCATTGTGCCAATTGCCGGACAAATGTGCTTTCACCGGACACTCATAACAACCCTTTCTGCCAAGTCCCACTACCGTTCCCATTTGACAGATGGGGCTCAGAGAGGTTGGGTTGCTTGCCCAGAGTGACACAGTTCTAAATGAACAAAGCTGGGATTCGAACTGAGGCAGACCTAGTTCCAAAGTCTGTGCCCTTTTCATATATATATATATATATATATATATATACATATATATATACATATATATATATATGTGTGTGTGTGTGTGTGTGTGTGTGTGTGTGTGTATATATATATATATATATATATTTGACTTTTTACAGAGAGGAAGGGACAGGGATAGAGAGTTAGAAACATCGATGAGAGAGAAACATCGATCAGCTGCCTCCTGCACATCTCCTACTGGGGATGTGCCCACAAACCAATGCACGTGCCATTGACCAGAATAGAACCTGGGACCTTTCAGTCCGCAGGCCGACGCTCTATCCACTGAGCCAAACCGGTTAGGGCCTGTGCCCGTTTCTAATCTCTGTTGATATCCTACACACACAGCCCTGACAAGCCCATGAGAACTCAACTTCCTTGGCTGACTGAAGACCCCACCTCAGTTCTCTCTAGGGCACTCATGACTGAAGACCCCACCTCAGTTCTCTCCAGGACACTCATGTGAATCTCCTGGGCTGCTGTAACAAAGTGCCACAAACTGGGTGGCTGAGAACACCAGAGATGTACTGTCTCACAATCCTGGAGGCCAGAAGTTTGAAATCAAGGTATCAGCAGGGCCATGTTCCCTCTTTAGATTCTATGAGAGTCTATTGCAAGCCTTTCTCCTAGCTACTATGAGCCAGAGGCATTCCTTGGCTTGTAGATGGCCATCTTCTCCCTGTCTCTCTCTCTCTCTCTCTCTCTCTCTCTCTCTCTCTCTCTCTCTCTCTTTTTAATAATACATACTTTTTTTTTTTTATTGATTTCAGGGGGGGGGGGCGGGGAGAAACATCACTGAGAGAGAATTATTGATCAGCTGCCTCCTACACGCCCCTACTGGGGATCGAGCCCACAACCAGGGCATGTGCCCTTGACCAGAATCGAACCCGGGAGCCTTCCGTCCACAGGTCATCGCTCTATCCACTGAGCCAAACCAGCTAGGGCTCCCTGTGTCTCTTCACACTCTCTTCTCTCTGGACAGGTCTGTGTCCAAATTTCCCTTTTTTATAAGCACTTGGTCATACTGGATTAGGGCACACTGTAAAGACCTCAATTTCAACTTGGTTATCTCTATAAAATCCCTGTCTCCAAATAAGATCACATTCTGAAGTGCTGGGAGTTAAGACTTGAATGTGTCTTTTGAGGAACACCATTCAACCCCCAACAGTCCTCCCTGATCTCAGGTGCTCAGTCTCTACAGTATGACCCAGTGGTCCTGTTTTGCTAACGGAGGATTAGATCTTCCAGGAATATGTTTAAATCTGCTGACACCCCACCCCTTTAAGAGATGCAATGACTTCATCTACTTGACTTAAGAGTTATTTTAAAGCTAGAGTAATCAAGATAATGGATTTGGCAGAAAGAAAAAAAAAAGAGAGAGACATGTAGAGCAATGGACTATAATAGAGTCCAGAAACAGTTACTTCTTTTTTTTTTTTGAGAAAATTTACATTCTTTTTTTATTGATACAAAGTTTTCCAAATCCATTATTGAGACACTTCATTATTTTCAAAAATGTCCAAGCATTTCAATGGAGAAACCTACTTCACTCGAAAATCAGTGGATGGGATCATACACTTGAACATACAAGCACAGTTCTCTTTTTAAATCTATGTTTTAAAACATAAGTGAAGACCTTCATGACCTTGAGGTTGGCAAAGATTTCTCACCAGGACACAAAAAGCACTAACCATAAAAGGCAGGGGCACGAAGCCACAGACCAGCAATGGCTCCTGACCAGGGGGAAGCATGAGCCTGAGGAGCCCAGGAATGGGGAGTTTTGTTCTATAAAGGCAAGCGCTCAAGAAATGGTGGCTCTTTTTATTATTATTAATTTAGGGATTTCGAGACTCAGAGCAATCAGAGGGGAGGCATGGATGGGGAAGGGAGTAAACAGAGGCAAGCCCAAGGACAATGATGGGCTCTGGCAAAATGCTCTCTTTTTGAATTGAAGTGCAAGTGATGACTTCTTTGAGGTCTTATTTGGGCAGGAAAGGCGCGGGGGGGGGGGGGGCGAGGAGGGTTTCTCTTCACTTGGGCATCAGATTTACCTCTCCTAAAAATCTGCCTGGGGTGGGTGACTGGGTGTCCAAATTCAGGGTCTAGAAATAGATATTTGTAAGGTCTCCATTTCTGCTCAAAGGATTGGGGGCTCAGAGAGGTTCAAGTCACACTACAACTGAGTGGCCATGGGAACAGCCAACCTGAATCACTGTAAAATACTAAAAAGCGTTAAAAATGCAAGCTCCTCTGGTTCAGTTGCAAACTTTACCAGAAGACCTTTTAGTGACTTGCATTTTAACAAAAACCTCTGGAGATTTTGATGCAGAGGAGGAGGTGACTCTGGTGGTGGTTAAGCACAGACGCCGGATGGTTTAACGTCCTGTACTACTACTTACTGGCTTTCTGTCCAGTTTTCTCATCTATAATATAGTAACAGTAACACCATGGGTGGTTGTAAGGAATTTCTGAGTTCTATGTAATATACTCAATACAATAAAATAATAATAAACAAGATAATTTAATATATAATATGGATTATAATTAATATATACTTCTATTTAGCCCTGGCTGAGTAGGTAGCTCAGTTGGTTAGAGTGTCATCCTGATACGCCAAGGTTTCTCGGGTTTGAACCCAGGTCAGGGCACATACAAGAATCAACCAATGAATTCATGAATAAGTGGAACAACAAATAGATGTTTCTTCTCTCAAAATAAAAATAAATTTAAAAAGAATGGAAGGTGGGCATTCTTATAAAAATATATACTTCTATTTAAATATATTTTATATTATATATTTATATAAATTATCTAATAATAAAGGGCTTAAAATAGTGCCTGTCATTGGTAAGTACTACTTAAGTGTTAACTGTTTTTTTTACCCCATATGATAGTGAGCTTGCTACCTGCTAAGGATGGTCATGCCATCTCTGACCAGCCCTGGGCTGTGCCCATTGGGCAAAGTGGTGCAGCTGGTTGTAACAGCCCTTTCAGTTGGATCTTTACACCCTCATGCACAGTTGATTGAAAAATTCGATTTGGTCTCTTTGGATATAAACCCCAAAAGGCTGAGAGCACACCTCCCTGGCCACTAGGGGACCCACGCAGGATGTTTGGAGGCACTTCTGGGATCGGCACCCTGGGTTCCAAATATGATTCTTCACTGGCTCCTTTGGTGTCTTTTCACAAGGTGCTTTCTCCCTGGAGCCTCAGTTTCTCCATCTGTTAAACAGGTGTTCGGGATGGGTTGCCCATCTCATGGTCACACCTGGCTCTAATATGGTGGGGAAAGCTACTAACCACATAGGCCTTTCAGGACTTTAGGACCCTAGGTTGGGAGACAGGTCCCCCTCAAGTCTGGATAGCACTTTTATTATTATTACTTATTTTTGCTCTGTGCAGATGGTGGGATTCAAACCCCAGAGAATTAAAAGGAGGGGGGATGGGCATGATAGAGGAGCAGGAGAAAGGAAACCTGGTCCCATCCCCCCCAAAACCCCCTACTGAGTTCCCTCCCCACCCCCCACCCCCAAAAAACCTACTGAGCTCCCATCCTTTTGTTCTCCTTAATCAGCAAATCTCTCCTCCAAGCTTCCAGCCTTTTCCCCTTTTAGACCAACTGGCCTCCTTCAGGCCCCATCAGCCTCCAAATGTTGTGTGTACCAACTCTGAGCTGGGGTTTCTTCGAACCAAGAACATTTCATTATTTTATTCATTACACTTTTTCTATGGGGAGTCTGTGGTGTGCCAGACCAGCCTTGGGCAAACTACTGCCCGCGGGCCGGATCCGGCTGTTCTATCCGGTTCTCTTGCTCTCCCCTCCGCTCCTTTACTTTGAATTTATATTAGTTCACACAAACACTCCATCCATGCTTTTGTTCCGGCCCTTCGGTCCAGTTTAAGAACCCATTGTGGCCCTCGAGTCAAAAAGTTTGCCCACCCCTGTGCCAGACCCTGTGAGAGGCCCTAGGGTGGTAGCAAAATTTAAACACACGTGAACTCTGCTTTCAGAACATCATCTGTAGGGAAGTGGACAGCACAGACAAACTGGTCAGTACACAATCTAGGTGATTCCAGATACTGTAGTGATCAGAGATAGAAAGGAAATAAAACACCAGGTGAGGTGATAGAACATGAAATGGGGAAGGGCTCTCTTTGGAGGTGATACTGGAGCTGAGACACAGATGGTAAGTGGAGGAAGTAACAAGTACAAAGGCCACCAAAGAAACAAGTCCAGAGGGATGAGATTTCAAGTTTCAAGTTCTCTATCCTAGAGTTCATAAAAAGAGAAAGGCCTCTGGGGGAATCTCCTAAGACTTTTTTGGGAAGGGGTGCTTCAGTTTTATCCCTAGGTGAGTGGAGGGGCGCTCTCTAGTGGTGACAACAGTTACATTTCACTCAGCTGACCTGGAATGCCACTCATTCCTGTCTCTCCTACACGTGCAAGAAATATGTGCAAGAAATATTTACTGAGCACCATGTATATACCAAGTGATATTCCAGATGCTGGGGATAGAATTCGACAAATAAGGATCCTGCCTTCCTGGAGCTGACATCCTAGGGGACAATTCTCAGCCCAGGACTCTACTCCCACCTCACCTCTGCCCCCCACTCTTCTGCAGCTAAATTGGCTTCCTAATGGCTCCAGCCACATAATGCTGATTCGGGGTCTTTGCACTTGCTGTTCCTTTCCCTCTGGAATACAAGTCCCTGGCTCTTTACATTGCTGGTTCAGATCTCAGCTCAAATATGACGAAGCAAGAAAAGTGTGAACCTATTTTGTTTGTTTACCGCCTGTTCTCCCCACTAAAATATAAGATTCCATGAAAGTTACCATTTTCCTGGAATCTTCAGCCTAGCACTTAACAGGTGCTCAATAAACATTTGTTGAATTGGAAGTGTTACAGGTGCTGGCCTGGCCTACTTTGTGTTTTGTGTCAGACGCCGGTGAACTGTAAGTGAACGAACTGGACAAAAAAGACTGAAAAAATCTCTGCCCAGAGCATTCTAAATTTAAAATTGCAGCCCAGTCCATCCCCTTTACTCTGCTTTATTTTTTCTATACATTTATTACCTTCTAAACTATTTATAATTTATTTCTTGGTATGTCTCCCCAACTCGAATGAAAGCTCCACGAGGGCAGGGGATCTTGCCCACTTGGTTCATAACCCTACCCTCACTCAGAGCCTAGAACAGTGTTGCCATTCAGTAGATGCTCATTAAATACAGAATGAACTCTAGGTCTCAGCCTGCTTTTTCCTGCAGATTTTGAGCTACCTTGTTCCAAGGGGAAAACGGGCCTCAGGAACCGCCCAGAGGTGACCTCAGGCGACCCGACCAATGAGTCCGAAGTCCTGGAGAAGGGCCATGGGAGCAGCTGAGGAGTGCGGAGGCGCCGGCAGCCGAAGCCCAGCGGGGCCCGGGTACCCGCGGCACTTCCAGGAAGAGGGGCGGGCGCCCGCGGCTTTGCGCTAGGACTGTGGGCGGTGCCGTCGGAGAAGAAGAGTCACATGACTCGCACAGACACCGCCCACCCGTCGTGGGCGGGGTGTCCTGGTGGGCGGGGAGAATGCAAATGAGTAGGAGGCGTCAGCCAATCGCGGCGCGCGCCGAGGGTCCGGGCCGGGGGATCCGGGACGCTGGCTCGGGCAAAGCTTGCGTAGCAGCCGCCCGTGATTTTGCTGGCGGCGCTGGGTGCGTGCGAGCTGCGGCTGCCGCTGCTCCTCGCCCTCCTCAGCGTCCTCGGCGGCCGGTCGCGTCAGGCCAGGCCCGCGCGAAGGACAGGCGGCGGCTGCCGGAGGCGGAGGCGGAGGTGCGGCGGGGAGTGGGGGCCGCTGCCTCCGCTGGCGCCCGGGCCGGCCCGCGCCTTTGCAGCGTGCTCCATGCATCCGGAGGCCGCCCCGCCCCCGAGCAACAACAGTCCCGAGCTTCCCCTCAGCGGCTGCAGCACCACCAGCGGCAGCCACCGGAGCCGCCGCCGAAGCGGGGACGGGGAGCCCCCAGGGTCGCCACCGCCGCCTGCCGTCACCTACCCGGACTGGATCAGCCAGAGTTACTCCGAGGTGATGAGCCTCAACGAGCACTCGATGCAGGCGCTGTCCTGGCGCAAGCTCTACTTGAGTCGCGCCAAGCTCAAAGCCTCCAGCCGGACTTCGGCTCTGCTCTCCGGCTTCGCCATGGTGAGCACGGGCCGCCCTGCCCTGCCCCCTCTCCTGTCCTGGCGGCTCCCGCCCGCAGCCCCTACGGGGCCCACGGGGCAGCGGGCTGGGCGGGCCAGGCGGGCTGAGGGTGAGGGGAAGAGCTGGGAGAAGGCTTTCGTGGACGTGAGGTGAGGTGGCGACAAGTGACACCTGATGTGGGCGATTGGGTGTCCTACAAATGTCCAGAGTTGGGGTGGGGGGCTCAGGTGCCTTCAGATGGGCAAGTTTGATGCAGCAAGGGGGGAGAAAGCTGGATCCTCGAAGTAGGTCTGCAAGAACACCGTCCCACATCCGTTCTGGGGGGAGGAGCGGAAAGGAAGGGCATCAAGGGTCTGATCTCCTTGGGAGCAGGTGTCTGGAGGTGGGGAGAAAGAGATGAACCCTCGAGTTCGTTCTCTCTCTCTCTCTCTCTCTCTCTCTCTCTCTCTCTCTCTCTCGTCATTACACTTGAGGCCAGAGATATTGGCCACGTTCTTTTATCACCTAGTTAGTTAAGGGGATTTCCTGGCACCCTTTCTCCTACCGCATTTGCCTAGACTAGAGCCTCAGCCAGGGGTTTGACAACCACCCGCCACTCTCAGTTTCTTCTCCAGAAACTTGCCACTGAGTCACTGAGTGTGTGGGAGGAGGGCGGGAAATGTTCCCGTGAATGGGCTCTTTCTTGACTTTGGGGGTAGGCATCGTTTTCCTCTCCCAGTGCAGGGCTGCGTTGTAGTGAAAAAGGGGTGGGGTAGGTAAGGCTGCTGGCTGGGCAGAGAAGTGGCCCCTGGAATGCCTTCTGGCCTGGAATCTTGGAGTCTCCCAGGACAGGGTGCTGCCGAACACTTACTTCTTGATTATCTGCCTGCATGCAAGGGGCCTGTCCCCGTCCCCGTCCCCCGTCCCCCCCCCACCCCCCCCCCACATGGCAGGGTCTCTAGCCCAGAGCACTGCTGCTTGTCAGTGAGTGAGCTCAGCCTTTAGCCTGGAGGGAGGGAGTGGCTTCACCCTTTGTGTTTTCTTGGGAAGGGAGTATGTCTGGTACTCTCCCAGTGTTCTGCAAAACAAGTGGGTCAAGACTGTGGAGCCTGAACTTTTAGAAGCTCTGATCAGGACGCAGAGCACAGAGCACAGCCAGCCACAGTGCAAAGGCCGGTGATGAGGGTGGGAATTGCTCTCTGAGCTCTGAGCTCTGCCACTTGCTGCCTGTGTGACCTCAGACATATCCCTCTCTGGGCCTTGATTTCTGAATTGGTGCATGAAGGCGCGACTCAGAAGTTTCTCTGACTTCACTTGATTTTAGCCAAAGGCGAGAAGTGATGTAGTTTCTCTGACTTTAAGAATTAAATTGAAGGAGGGAGGGAGAGAGAGAGAGAGAGAGTGAGAGTAAGGGAGTGGCACTCTATTTTTTAGTTGAGGCTGATGTGATGAAATTCTTTTTTATCAGTGCCAGATTCCAAGAGACTAGTCTCTGCCTTTGCCTGAAGATTGTAAGAAGAGCCGACATTTGCCAAGCACTCACTATGTCCAAGGCATTGTGTGGGGTTCCCTAACTTCTACACTAACTCCTTAACCACCCTTTGAGGTGATTTTGTCATGGGACTTCCCAAAGCCATTCAGCTGGTCTGCTGGCGTGGGATTTGAACCCAGGTTGGCTGGCACCCAGAACTCTCTTGGCACTTTTGTCATTTGTGTGTATGGAGCTCTGATTAATGCCCAGTCAGGTATAGAACCAGACCTCCTAGAGCAGGGGTGGGCAAACTTTTTGACTCGCGGGCCACAATGGGTTCTTAAACTGGACCAGAGGGCCAGAACAAAAGCATGGATGGAGTGTTTGTGTGAACTAATATAAATTCAAAGTAAAGGAGCGGAGTGGAGAGCAAGAGAACCCTCTGCTCTTTCGGCTCCGCGGGCCGGATAGAACAGCCGAACGGGCTGGATCCGGCCCGCGGGCCGTAGTTTGCCCACGGCTGTCCTAGAGAATGAGAAATAGAGCAGAACACTTTTGTTTTTAAAGTTTGTGTGTGTGTGTGTGTGTGTGTGTGTGTGTGTGTGTGTTTACTGATTTGAGAAAGAGAGTGAGAGAGACATCAATTTTGTTGTTCCACTTATTTATGCTTTTGTTGGTTGCTTCTTGTAAGTGACCTGACTGGAGCTTGAACCCGAAATATTGGGATGACGCTCTAACCAACTGAGCTACTCGGCTAGGGCCAGAAAAGGATTTTTTAAAGCAAAATAAAATTTTACAGTTTGGGGGAAGGGAGTGACACCAGTGATTATCAGCTCTTTAAGGTAGTGCTCTGAAGATAGTGGGATTGCTGTTCCCCTTTCACTTGGGGTCATAAATTCACAGTTGCCCAGGCCCCTTTCCCACTCCAGGAAAAGTGAGGATCAATGGGTGAGAACTCTCCTGCCTTCTCTAGTCTTTCTTCCTCTCAAGGAAGCAGGCCTTCTAAACAAATGTCACCTCCCTCTTCCTCTTACTAAAAACAGTGTAGGGGAAGTAGGAGGCAGGGTCAGGCAGTGGCATTGGGTGGGCCTTGGCTCACCCAGACCATCTCTTGGGGATCTTTATTTTCCCTGGTCTGGGAAGCAAAGACTTCCTGGCTCTGTTGGTGGAATCCCCCCAAGTTCTGCCATCAGGAAAGGGCTGAATCCCATGACAGCCTCCATTCTGGGGGAGCAGTGACAAGAGGGTAACTGTGTTTGTCATGTGCCTGGAAATCTATGGCAGAGATGGGATTGGGGTGGCAAGAGGCACTCAGCAGGGCAAGTCTGCCTGCACCCCACCTCCACCACAGACACCCAGCCTTGTGAGTGAGCCTCTGAGGGGAAGGGGTGCCACACAGCCTAACACCATGGAAACAGTGAGTGAGTTTCCTGGACTACTCTCCCTGGTCCTGTGAGTCAGCACTATCAACTGCCTGCCCCCTAGGGCTTCCTTCCTAGAGACCTGGAAAAGTAGAGGAGCTAATGTGACCTTTGATTTCCAGGGATAGAGTTATCAGGGATGCCAGGCTCACCTGGTCTCCAGGTGAGATGGAGGGATTGAGAGACCTCCCTCCTCCCCAATGGGTGGAAGGGCCTGGCCAGGTGTCCTCATGTGCTGGGGAGATAGGCCAGACAGGCCGTGGGACCTCAGACAAGCGGCTTTACTCTTTGGGGCCAGTTTTCTCGTATGTACAGAGGGAGCACATTCCTCTCCCTGGGACTTGCCTGAGGGTTCATTACATGCCAGGTTGAAGAATTTTCAGCATCTGATGATGTGATGTATGTACACCTTAACTGGACCCTCTAGTCTGCAGACAAGAATCCCGCTCCTGATGGCATTTCTAGAAAGAACAGGCCTTGTCTGAGCTCAGCATCCAGACTCTGAATAAGGGGGCCTGGATGTAGCGCATGATCAGCATCCTGCAGGTGCTCTTGAGCCATAGGTACCCACGAGGGCTATGATTCAGGCCATCTGTGCCTCGGTTTATCTCTCAGTGAGAGGCTGCCAGCCTTGGCCTGACTCTGTTACTTAAAGGATTGTGGCGAGCACACGTGGCAATCTTGGTTTTGTGGGGAGGGCAGGCTGTAACGTTAGCCTAAGCAGAAGATAATTGGGAAGGTCAGCCTGCTGCCGTAAACAAAATGCTTTCCACGACCTGGGATCAATTATTTTTGGATTATCTTCCTCCTCAAGTTCTCTGCCCGCCAGCACCCTTTTGTTCCCAGGTTCCAGAATGGGTTCAAAAGTTGCTTGGAATTTCTGTGAAAATGAGTTGGAAGGTAGGGCTCAAATCATAAGACATTGAGCCTCTGCAACATGTTCAGAATCCGGGGGGCATGGAGATGAGTAAGAAATTACTATCACTTCTCATAGTGCTCATTACTAGTAGCGATCATTGCTATTGTTGCTTAGGCTCTTGCAAGAGGCCTGACCTTGTGCTAAGTATTGTGCTTGTACCGGGTCTTGTGTTCTTCACACAACCTAGGGAAGGTTGAATGGCTTGCCTGAGGTTACCTGGCTGATAAGCTGCAGAAGCCTGTATCCGTGGTGTAGTGCCATTGCTATAGGACTCAAAGTAAGAACCAGGCATCTTAGGTTCAAATCCCGGCTCTTCTACTTACGACTGTGAGATCCTGGGGAAGTCACTTAATGTCTCTGGGCCTCAGTTTCCTCATCTGTAAAATGGGGGTAGTGGTAGTACCAACCTCATGGGGGTGGGGGTGAGGATTCATTGAATTAGTACAGACAGTCCCCAACTTAAAGTGGTTTGATTGAACAGATTTTTCGACTTTATGATGGTGCAAAAGTGATATGGATAACAAATTACATGAGGTATTCAACACTTTATTATAAAATAGGCTTTGCATTAGATGATATTGTCCATCCGTAAGGCAGTGTAAGTGTTCTGAGCACGTGTAAGGTAGGCTAGTCTAAGCTATGGTGTTCAGTAGGTTAAGTGTATTAAATGCAGTTTTTGACTTGTGATATTTTCAACTTAAAATTTATTTATTGGGATGTAATCCCATTGTAAGTTGAGCATCTGTATCTGCAAATCACTTACAATATATCTGGCCCGGTTACCCAGGAATCTTGCTCACCCTTATTCTCCTGGTGTTGGGACTGCTTTTATAAGGATAACTGATTTGAAAGAATGTAATTCCAGCTAAACTTTGAGGGTGGTAGAGTTAAGGCTTGGGGAAGAGCACTCTGATCAGACGAAGTGTTACAGGGTCTCAGGGCAAGGCAGAGCTGGAGTTGGTGTGTAGAAAGTAGTAGAAAAAGCCCTAGCCCAGTGGTCGGCAAACTGCGGCTCGCGAGCCACATGCAGCTCTTTGGCCCTTTGAGTGTGGCTCTTCCACAAAATACCACGGCCCAGGCAAGTCTATTTTGAAGAAGTGGCGTTAGAAGAAGTTTAAGTTTAAAAAATTTGGCTCTCAAAAGAAATTTCAGTCGTTGTACTGTTGCTATTTGGCTCTGTTGACTAATGAGTTTGCCGACCACTGCCCTAGCCGGTTTGGTTCCGTGGATAGAGCGTTGGGCCTGTGGACTGAAAGGTCCCAGGTTTGATTCCGGTCAGGGGCACATGCCTGGGTTGTGGGCTCAATCCCCAGTAGGGGGCATGCAAGAGGCAGCCAATCATTGATTCTCTCTCATCATTGATGTTTCTATCTCTCCATCTCTCTCTGAAATCAATAAAAAATATATTTAAGGAAAAAAAAGAAAGAAAGTAGTAGAGAAAGGTGAATCTGGCCACGTAAGATGGTGCAGGGTCTTGCCTGGCTATTTAGAGAGTTTGAACTCTGGTATAGGCAATAGGGAGCCATAGAAGGTTTTGGAGCACAAGAGTTACAGGATGATCTAGAATATTGTTGATGATATTACTGTTTACTGAACACCAGCCATGTGCCTGGACCTTTTTCTTTGGTCTTATTTAATCCTCAGAACAGCTTTAAATCTATGTAGGTAGGAAAACGAAGACTCATAGAGCTTATGATCACCCAGCTAGTAAAATTCAAACCCTGATCTTTCTGTCCAGCTACAGTCTCTCTACATCTCTCTAGCTGGCTGATAACTGGGCCATTGAAGTCTTCCAGATGTCCAGTTCTGCCCTCTGGGCTGTGTATAAATGGAATTTTGCTGAATGCCCCGAGTGGATGATGCTCCCTGCCTAGCTAAGAAGCCTTTTATAAATGTTCACAAGTGCCTGTGGCACATTTCTGGAATTTTCAGTAGTCATCTGTTCTGATCTCTGCTGGTTCCTGGGTCCAGGCCTGGTGAAGGACTCTAGGGTTCCCAAGGGGGGCGCTATGAGAATCAATGCGGAAGTCAGAGGTCTTGGAGAAATAGAACTGAGAAAGTTTAAACAAAAGGCAGCTGTTTTCTCTCTGATGGGACTTTTGCTCTCCAGAAGGGATGTCTCAAGCTGATAGGAACACGGGCTTTTCTTCAGAGGAAAATCTCCTGGGACTATGATTGGACAGCCCTCTTTGGGATCATTGGTTTAAGCCAGGAGTCAGCCAACTTTTTCTATAAAGGGCCAGATAGTAAATGTTTTTTACTTTGCAGGCCATGTCATCTCAGTGGTGCCTACTGAATTCTGCCATTTTAGCTTAGTTGGTATGTAAATGAATGGGTGTGCCTGCCAATAAAACTTTATTTACAAAAATTGTAGTCTGCAGGCCACAGTTTGCCATCTCCTGGTCTCAATTATGGTCTCCAAAGTTTTTAGTTCACACCTTGCTCAAAAATTGTTAGTATTAGCCCAGTGGTCGGCAAACTCATTAGTCAACAGAGCCAAATATCAACAGTACAACAATTGAAATTTCTTTTGAGAGCCAAATTTTTTAAACTTAAACTTCTTCTAATGCCACTTCTTCAAAATAGACTCGCCCAGGCCGTGGTATTTTGTGGAAGAGCCACACTCAAGGGGCCAAAGAGCCACATGTGGCTCGCGAGCCGCAGTTTGCCGACCACTGTACTAGCCCTAGCAGGTTTGGCTCAGTGGATAGAGGGGTTCCAGGTTTGATTCTGGTTAAGGGCACATGCCTGGGTTGGGGGCTCGATCCCTAGTAGGGGGCGTGCAGGAGGCAGCCAATCAATGACTCTCTGTCATCATTGATGTTTCTATCGCTCTCTCCCTCTCTCTTCCTCTGAAATAAATAAATATGTATATTTAAAAAAATTCTTGCCGAAACCGGTTTGGCTCAGTGGATAGAGCGTCGGCCTGCGGACTGAAAGGTCCTGGGTTCGATTCCGGTCAAGGGCATGTGCCTTGGTTGTGGGCACATCCCCGGTGGGAGGTGTGCAGGAGGCAGCTGATCGATGTTTCTCTCTCATCGATGTTTCTAGCTTTCTATCCCTCTCCCTTCCTCTCTGCGAAATATCAATAAAATATATATTTAAAAAAAAAAAAAAAAAAAAAAAGTCTTAAAAAAATTCTTAGTACTAGCCTCAGTATTTGTATGCTTATGTATATACATATATTTATGTGTGTTATACCTTATGTATGATATGCATTCTAATAAAGCATACATAAAAATACAATATTGAAGTGGAAAGGAATGAGCTAAGTAAGAAGTTCATTAGAAGTTCTGAGATGGTCTTCTGGTTTCCAGTCGATTACATAGGCTAGTCTGTCAGACACACTGGGTTAAAATACCTGAAGATCAGGTCTTGCCTCCATTTATTTCTTCCCCATTCTTTTACTGAAGCACTTAAAGGGGCAGGCCCAGTGCTGGGTGCTGGAGGAACAGAGATAAATAGAGTGGAGTGGAGGAAACATGGTAAGTCATTACATCTTCAGAACATGCTCAGTAAAGTGTGGTGATGGAGGCGCATTGATGAAGGATGCTTATCACAGCCTGAAAATACTTATTTGCCCAAATGCTCAGTGCCTGTCTTCCTCCCTGGGGTAGGGAGTTGGCTCTTTGACTTCCTGCTTTCTTTCCAGCAGAGCCATAAGACCTTTCAGGCACATAGAAGGTTCTCAATAAATATTTCCATGAATGAATGAATGAAGGCCCTGTCCTCACCCGGGAGGCCATGGAATAGTGGTGACTTGGAAAGTAAAACCTAAAGAAGTCGGAATTAGCCAGATGAAAGAGAAAGTCTAGGCCTCTTCTCTCCCCCGCATCCCCCAATCCATGGTTTATGGCATAAATTTAGTGAGTTGCAACCAGCATTTTTTTTTTTTAATGGAATGAAATAGAAAGTAGCAGCATGCATCCTGTGTTGTAAGAATAGACCTTGTTGGTGCTTTTAGGGATGTATTGTTTGTTGGAACTTTAGTTTCTGTTATAAATGTGTGTTTCTATTTATAGAAACATTTGGAGTACTGGAGGTGATGGTCAAAAGAGTTTGTAAACTGCTGGACTGGACCTCAGCCCTCTCTTAATAGATGGTTTGCATCTGAGGTGGGACCGGCAGGCTCAGACAGCTCCGAGTGAGCCTGGGTGACTGTGGCTTGGCAGCTCTTGTTCCAGGCTGCAGCCACCCACCCTCCTCAAAGTGAGAGAAGCCCAGGCTTGGGAAAGGAGAGTCCTGTGTCCTGGCTGTGGGCGCTAGGGTTAGCCAGGCATAGGAGGGCTGCCTCGTAGGAGCGCTGCCTCGGAAGGGCCTGGACTTCCAGGCGCCAGGTGGCCAGGGTCTCTATGGAGTCCAGCAGGAGTGAGGAGAGGTGGTTGATATTCAGGCATAGGAGCAGACTCTGGCAAAGCCAACCAGGCCCTACCTTCCAGAATCACATGACTATCTTGGCTCATGCTTGAAAATTGGCATTTCAGTGTCCCAATCCCACATGTGGGGAATCCATGGACCACTGTGAGGTGAGGCTGGCTGTCTCTCACCCTTCCTATCCCTTGGGACCCCTGTGGCCAGGTTCAAACAGGCCCGTGACTGGATGGGAGCTGTTATTTTGGGTTAACTCACCCAGCGCTCCATCTATAATTACCTTGTGAAGCTGCTTGCAATCTGATCTATCGCTCCGGACTCAGCTGGGGCCCTGGGAGTCGCCTGCCAGGTTCATGAGGCCCCTGTGATTTTACGCTCCCTTCACATGAGGAGATTTCCCAAGCGGGAAGCATCCTGGAAAAAATCAGTGGCTTTATTCCTGTGAACAATTTTCATGCCAAATGTTCCTTTATGCAGCCCCATGGCACAGAACTTGATCCCAACAGCCAGTCTGTGTGGTCGAAGTTCCAGGAATTGTAGGGTCCGGCAAGGGTGATGGGGTTTCTTCCGGAGCAGGGCCTCGGGCCCCTTCCTCTTCCTCCGAGGGCCCAGTGTCACAGTCTGAGCCGCCCAGCCTCTCCTTGGCCCAAGAGCTGGGGGAGGGCTAGCCAGTTCTGGTGTCCCCAGGCCAGCTGTGTCTGCATCCAGCCCTGAGGCCTATGGTTGTGACAGATGATCTGCAGAGGGTGGTCTCTGTCCTGCTGGTGTGGCCATTTGTCCAGGTGTGGTTTGGGACACACTTTCTGCTGTGCCCAGAGATTGTAGCTGGGACAAACAAGGCCCAGAATGGAAGTTCAGCTCTCTCCCACCCCAAGGGGTAGAACATCGGCAAGTGGGGTCAGCTGTCTCTAGCCCAGCCGTGGGCAAACTACGACCCGCGGGCCGGCTCCGGCTCGTTCGGCTGTTCTATCCAGCCCGCGGAGCTGAAAGAGCAGAGGGTTCTCTTGCTCTCCCCTCCGCTCCTTTACTTTGAATTTATATTAGTTCACACAAACACTCCATCCATGCTTTTGTTCCGGTCCTCCGGTCCAGATTAAGAACTCATTGTGGCCCTCGAGTCAAAAAGTTTGCCCACCCCTGCTCTAGCCTGAGCTGAGGGCGTCCAGGGGCTATTTCTCTTCCACTTCAAGCCCTGCATTTTTCTTTATAACTGAGATTGATTGAGCACCTCCTGTGGGCTGGCCCTGTGTTAAACACTTATATGTCAAGACCTCATTTAATCCTTAGTCTTAGTCCTTCTGGGCTATTATAACAGAACTAGAGGCCCAGTGCATGAAATTCGTGCACAGGGGTGTGTGTCCCTCAGCTCAACCTGCACCCTCTCCAATCTGGGACCCCCTCGAGGGATGTCCGACCGCCCGTTTAGGCCCGATCCTGGTAGAATCGGGCCTAAACGGGCGGTCGGACATCCCTCTCACAATCCAGGACTGCTGGCTCCCAACTGCTTGCCTGCCTGCCTGCCTTCCTGATTGCCCCTAACCCAGGGGTGGGCAAACTTTTTTTTTTTTTTTTTAATATATTTTATTGATTTTTTACAGAGAGGAAGGGAAAAGGATAGAGAGTTAGAAACATCGATGAGAGAGAAACATCGATCAGCTGCCTCTTGCACACCCCCTACTGGGGATGTGCCCGCAACCAAGGTACATGCCCTTGACCGGAATCGAACCTGGGACCTTTCAGTCCGCAGGCTGACGCTCTATCCACTGAGCCAAACCAGTTTTGGCGGTGGGCAAACTTTTTGACTGCCAGCCTGATTGATACCTAACTGCTCCCCTGCCAGCCTGATTGCCCCTAACTGCCCTCTCCTGCAGGCCTGGTCCCCCCCAACTGCCCTTCCCTGTAGGCCCGGTCGCCCCCAACTTCCCTCCTCTGCCGGCCTGGTCACCCCTAATTGCCCTCCCCTGCAGGCTTGATTGCCCCCAACTGCCCTCCCTTGCAGGCCTGGTCCCTCCAAACTGCCCTCCCCTGCTGGCCATCTTGTGGCGGCCATCTTGTGTCCACATGGAGGCAGCCATCTTGTGTGTTGGAGTGATGGTCAATTTGCATATTACTCTTTTATTAGATAGTATAGAGGCCTGGTGCATGGGTGGGGGGCAGCTGGTTTGCCCTGAAGGGTGTCCCAGATCAGGGTGGGGGTTCCCGTGGGCGGCCTGGGAGAGGGGCCTGTGGTTGTTTTCAGGCCGGCCACGCCCCCCGGCAACCCAAGCGGAGGCCCTGGTATCTGGGATTTATTTATCTTCTATAATTGAATCTTTGTAGCCTTGAGTGGAGCCAAGACTCTTGCTTGCTCCGTGGCTGCCGCCATTTTTGTTGGGATTTATTTATCTTCTATAATTGAGACTTTGTATCCTTGAGTGGAGACCAAGGCTGCGGAAGCTTGGCTTCCTCCATCACCAGGGGCAACTCAAGCCTCCTGTTCTCTCTAGCTCCGTGGCTGCCGCCATTTTTGTTGGGATTTATTTATCTTCTATAATTGAAACTTTGTAGCCTTGAGTGGAGGCCTGAGCTGGCCAGGGTGTGCGGAAAGCTTGGCTTCCTCCATTGCCGAGGGCAACCCAAGCCTCCTGTTCGCTCCATGGCCACAGCCATCTTGGTCAGGTTAATTTGCATACTCCCTCCTGATTGACTGGTGGGCGTGGCTTGTGAGTGTAGCAGAGTGGTGGTTAATTTGTATATTACTCTTTTATTAGATAGGATACCACAGGCTGGGTGGCTTATAAACAACCGACATTTATTTCTCACAGTTCTGAAGTCCAAAATCAAGGCACTTGTAAATTCGATGTTCCTGGTTCATGGACACCATCTTCTCACTGTGTCCTCCATGGTGGAAGGCCAGGGAGTCTCCGAAGCCTCTTTTGTAAGGGCACTAACCCATCATGGGGCTCCACCCTTGTGATCTAATCACGTCCTAAAGGCCCCACCTCCTAACATCATCACATTAGGGGTTTGGGTTGCAACGTATGAATTTAGAGGTGATGATGTAAACATTCAGTCTATAGCAGCCTAACCCTATGAGGGAAATGCTCCTGTTACTCCCTTTCCACAAGGCTTTAATAATGATGTTGCCAATAATCATTGACACCTTATTAAGCTTATTCTATGCCAGGTCTTCTAAGGACAAGTGGAAGAGCCAATTCACTCTTAATGGCTATATACTGAGGGGGATATCAAGTAAGGGAGCATGACCTGTATATACCGCCCCCCCTTTACGCCCACTGTGTCCAGCTCAGGGCCTGATGCACCTCATGGGTCTGGACATTTCCAGAGAGTGAATAAGTAGCCAGTGGACCTGGGGCAGCCAAACAGCAGGCTCTCCTGCTTGTCCCTTCTCTGGTTTCAGATGCCGGGGCAGCAGGCAAAAAGAGGAAGAGGAAGTGCTGGGGGTGGGGAGGTGGCAAGAGGCACCCTCTGCTGGAGGGTGCGTGCCCCCCTTTTCCCATGTGGGCAACCCTGGGGACAGAGGCCATGGGGCCTCCGGAAGTGGCCTTTAATTCGCCGTGCCCTGGTGGCCTGCTCTGATGCCCCATATCCCTCAACCACATGTACTAAAATCTCAGGGTTGACATTAGGCCACCAATGGTCTTTAAAACAACCAAAATCCTAATGGCACTGCTCCAGCTTTATAGGAACTTGAAATATTTTATAAACTCTTGCACTGAGAAGTTCATACAATCGTCCCTTGTGGGAATTACAGAGCGAGGATCTATGAATCCCATTGTCTGAAAAGTCCTATGAATATATAAACCTGGGCCTTCTGAGGAGGGTGTCCACTACTGTCACCAGATTCTTCTTTTTTTTAAATATATTTCTTTATTGATTTCAGAGAGGAGGGGAGAAGGAGAGAGAGATAAAAACATCAATGATGAGAGAGAATCATTGATCGGCTGCCTCCTGCACGCCCCCCACTGGGGATTGAGCCCACAACCCAGGCATGTGCCCTTGGTTGGAATCAAACATGAGACCCTTGAGTCCACAGGCTGACGCTCTATCCACTGAGCCAAGCCGGCCAGGGCTGTCACCAGATTCTTAAAGGCACTGGACCCCAAGTCGCATCTAAATTGTACATCCTCCTAGAGCTGGAGGAGAGAAACCTCAGAGGATTTCGTATAGAGACAGTGGGTTTGGGGGTGACGTTTCTAAACCAAGGCCCAGAAAATTGGAGGAACTTGCCAGAGTCACAGCCTAATAAAAGACAGAGGAGTCAGGGTTCAAAGGCAGTCTGCTTGGCTCCAGAGCCTGTGCTCCTAACCACTGCCCCACTCTGCCTTTCCGGGCCATAGGAAGTGTTTCTAGGAATAAGAAATGAAAGTGAACTAGGCCAGGCATTACAAGCAGGAGGAGAGCTGGTGGGGAAGGAAGGAGCCCACTACCCTCCCCAGGAGTAAGGAAAGGTCAGGGCAGGCTGGTGTGGGGCTGGTGGACACATTTCAGCATCAGACCTCCCACTCTCCGAGCCTGGTACATACGTAGTGGACAATTCATGAAGCGTCACTGTCCTTAATGGTATTGCCATTGGTGCTCACTGCTCCAGGCCCGGCAGGCAGGCCCTGGCAGTGTGCCCAGCACCTGCTGCTCCCGGCTCCGATCTAATGAAATGAGCTGGCTCCTTCACTTGGGGGTGATTTGCAAGGTCCAGGTGAGAAGCAGCAGGTGGCAGACCCAGAACATGCCCCTGGTGACCCCGGATCCATAGGTCTCCAGGAACTGGGGAGTAGCTAGTGCGTCAGCCTTGGAGCCCTGAGCTGGGGCCTGGTGTGTAGATGGCCCCAGGGCTGTCCCACTGCACCCGACTAGAGCCCATCTCTTCTGGGAAGCCTCCTGCGGTTCCTTGTTGGTTGGTGCACTGTATTCTCAGAAAGGGCCTGGGCATGACTGGGAGGGCCTTCATCTCCATCCTCACCCATCTGCTTGAGAATTGGAGTGTGGGGCCAAGAGGGAGGGTGGGGGGTGGTTGCTTTTTCTTTTTAATGCAAACTTTTTATCACAGTAAGATATGCATAAAACCATTTTAACCATTTGTGGTGGTTGGTTTTTAATACCTGGCTGGGTGGAAAGAGCAGTGGTTGCCATTTGGGAGGTGTTTGCTACGTGCTAGGAGCTCTCGTTTAATTGTTAAAAAGAATCCTGTGAATTAATATGATGTTCCTATTGTACAAATGAGAAAGTTGAGGCTCAGAGAGATTCAGGGACTTTTCCAAGAGCATGTAGCTATTGGTAGATTCAAATCCTGGCGGCCTGGGCTCCAAGCCTGCTTTCTTTTTCTTCCTTTTTTTCTTATTTTAAAAATGTATTTTATTAATTTTTTACAGAGAGGAAGGGAGAGGGAGAGAGAGTTAGAAATATGAATAAGAGAGAAACATCAATCAGCTGCCTCCTGCACACCCCCCACTGGGGATGTGCCCGCAACCAAGGTACATGTTCTTGACCGGAATCGAACCTGGGACCCTTGAGTTCGCAGGCCGACCCTTGATCCACTGAGCCAAACTGGCCAGGGCATAAGCCTGCTTTCTTTACCTGTACTTTCTGCAGCTTCCCAACCCCACGTGGGTGGGTCTTATGATCTCCATTATACAAATGTGGAAACGGAGGCTCAGAGAGGCCAAGTGACTTTCCCAGGCTCGCAGGGTTTGACAAGAGGAAAGCCTCTGTGGGCCGTGACTGTCCTGGTGCTCAGCCTGCCTCTCCCCTATCCTCAGGTGGCGATGGTGGAGGTGCAGCTGGATGCTGATCATGACTACCCGCCGGGACTGCTCATCGCCTTCAGTGCCTGCACAACGGTGCTAGTGGCCGTGCACCTGTTTGCACTAATGATCAGCACCTGCATCCTGCCCAACATCGAGGCAGTGAGCAATGTGCACAACCTCAACTCAGTCAAGGAGTCACCCCACGAGCGCATGCATCGCCATATTGAGCTGGCCTGGGCCTTCTCCACTGTCATCGGCACACTGCTCTTCCTGGCTGAGGTTGTGCTGCTCTGCTGGGTCAAGTTCTTGCCCCTCAAGAGGCAGCCAGGCCAGCCACGGCCCACTAGTAAGCCCCCAGCCCCCGGCTCGGTCTCCAATGACAGCAGTGGTGGCACTGGCGGCATCACCCCAGGCCAGGCCGCCGCCATCGCCTCAACCACCATCATGGTCCCCTTTGGCCTAGTCTTCATTGTTTTTGCTGTCCACTTCTACCGCTCACTGGTCAGCCATAAGACGGACCGACAGTTCCAGGAGCTCAACGAGCTGGCTGAGTTCGCCCGCTTGCAGGACCAGCTGGACCACAGAGGAGACCACCCCCTGACACCAGGCAGCCACTATGCCTAAGCCCTCCCGGGCCTGGGCACTTCCTAGCTTTGGCCTTATGCCCTTCCCCATGACCTTGTCCTGCCCCAGCCTCAAGGACAGCCTGCATAGGGTGCGGGCTTTCGTCAGGGGACAGAAGTGGAGGGAAGAAGCTCTTTTTAAAGAGAAATTACTGCACTTTGAAACTTTCCTCTAGGAGAATAAGCACTTCCTGTTCTTCCAGCTCCAGGTTCACCTCCTGTTAGGAGGCCACCAATGGGAGCCAGAGCCAGGACAAATGCTCCCTTTGTCCCTCCTCCCCGCCCATGCCAGTGCCATCTGGATGCTTCCTGTCCTTTCTGTCGTGACCTCCCCCTCCCTGTTCAGCGTCGAGTGTGTGCGCGTGTGTGTGAACACATAAATATACTCATAAGGGATGCTTCTTGTGTCTGTATTTGTTGGGTCTGGGCTGCCTGGTATCATTTCTCCTGGTGCCCCAATCAGGTGAGCCTCTAAACAGATTGTTTTTTCAACATTTGGAGAAATTTTAAACCTGCAAAAAAGTTGAATGAACAGTAACTGAAATATATATGCAGTCAGTTCTTGTTATTCGCAGTAGTTCTGTTCTATAAAATCACTGTGAACGCTGAATGAGTGGGTACTGAACCACCGCTTCTCTGGGAAATATGGGCTTAGGTTCCTGCGAGCCTCTGGTCACAATATTTTTTGTCAACTGATTTTATGTATGTTTCTATCTAAAGACATCTTACTGAATATATATTGTTGACTTATTGATATTGAATTCAGGCCAACAGAAGCATCACTCGTGCATGAATGAAGCTTACACCTGACACAGGTAGGTAAGGCACGTCACAGCCTTCCTGCACTCGGGTACGCTACGCTTGAGAACCATTTTAAATGGTGAAATCAACAAAAAGCACACAACTTGAAAAACATGGCACTAAATAGACCATGAGAGTTGAAATAAGGCAGAGGGTTTCCTTATTCCACCTCAGCAAGTAGGCAGACTCACAAATACAGAAACCGTGAATGGTGAGAATCACTGTTTTTTTGCCCTTGAGCCATATGTGTTGATTGCAGATATGGTGACCCTTCATGCTTAAATACTACCTCCTAAAACCAAGGACATTCTGCTACATGACCACAATTCAGGAAATCTAATGTAACATTTGTGTTCACTTTCCCACTTGTCTCAACCATGTCCTTTCTAGCAGTGGTTTTTACATCCAGGATCAGGGTGTTACATTTAGTTGGAACAGCCTCTCTTTATCCTTGTGGCATTGACATTTTTGAAACGACCAGATCTGTTGTTCATAGAATGTTGCCTCAGTCTGGTTTTTCTGGTATTTTGTCATTTTTACAATCAGGTTGTGCATTTTGGCAGGAGTATTTGTCTCCATTTTGCAGATGACAGAATTGATGCCCAAAGAGGTTAAGTAATTGGTCAGAATGCAAACCTGGAAAGTCTTGGGCATTCCCATGGGTGGATTCTGACTTTGCTTAAGAAGTGAGAAGATCCAGCAGTAGCACTGGGCCCACCTTTTTGTAGAACAACGACGAGCAGAAGTGAGTTGTAGCCATCCTCTTCCTCAGGACATACGTTTGCCACAGTCCCCACTGCTCCCTCTTTTCTCACACCAGGCCAGCTTCATCTATGCTGCTTGCCTGGCCTCCATGGGTCTTTGCATTTGAGAGCTCTGTCTGTCTCAGTAAGTGGTTTTATAAATACAAAGAGCTCTGACTAACGTCAAAGTTGGCTGGGGGAAAGTGTGGCCCTAGTTCTTGTCCTGTGCAGACTTGAACTTGGCCAACAGCAGCTTTGTGGGCTGAATGGGGAAGGAGGCCGTCCTTTTTCCTGTGGCAGTTTCTTGCCTTCTTCCTGCAGCACGTGCACCAGGACCCACCCTGGTTGGCCTGAACCCAGTAGGATGATTAGGATAGGGCAGGGGCCACTGTTTGAAACCTTCCACTGCTCCCCAGAGAAGACGAAGGCACCTTCCATGCATCTTCCTAAGAGATCCACCTCCCTGCTTCTGCAGAGACCTGGGATCCTGCTGGAATAATTTCTATGACTGTAGTTTTAAGTGTTTTTTTCCTAAACTTGCCTAAACTCAAGAATCACCAGATTGGCTTGTAAAATGCAGATACCCAAGCCCATCCCTAGGTGTGTCTGATACTGTATTTTTAACTCCAGGTACTTTTAAATCCAGGCAATTTATGGAAATGCTAGTAGTTAGGAACACAGTCTCTTTAATTTCAATTTTATTCATATTTTGAATAGATAATACATTCACATGATTCCAGATACACAGTGAAATGTTTCCCTTCCCTGTTCCCAGGTTCCCAAGTCTCCCCAGAGATAATGACTTAAAAATATACACACACACACTAGAGGCCCAGTACACAAAATTCATGCACGGGGGTGGGGGGGGGTGCGGGCGGGTGTCCTTCAGCCCAGCCTGTGCCTTCTCACAGTCCGGGACCCCTTGCTCCTTTCCGCCCACCGGCTCGCTGCTGCGGAGGCGGGACAGGCTCCGGCCACTGCATTTGCCAGCCATGAGCCTGGCTTCTGGCTGAGCTGCGCTCCCCTTGTGGGAGCGCACTGACCACCAGGGGGCAGCTCCTGCATTGAGCGTCTGCCTCTTGGTGGTCAGTGCACATCATAGTGACTGGTCGTTCTGCTATTCAGTCCATTTGCATATTAGGGTTTTATTATATAGGATTTTTTAAAATTGATTTTAGAGAGAGAACAAGGAAGAGGGGGAGAGAGAAACATCGATGTAAGAGAGAAACATTGATTGGTTACCTCCCTACACACCTTGACTGGGAATTCAATAGTTGATCTTTTGGTACATGGCAGGACACTCAACTGACTGAGCCACACCAGCCAGGGGGGCGAAACAACCATTGTTGCCAATTCACTTTATTTCCCATGTAGAGAGAGTTATACATAAACCAGCATACACTTCTGCTTTTTCTGAAAAAATGGTAGCCTGCACACACTACCACTGTTCTGTACCTTAAGAGCGGATAGGCCTCTGTTTAAGTACAATCAACTTACAACGTGGTGACTTGGAAACCTCCCTGGACCTCAGTTTCAACTCTAAAATGGCACTAATTGCCCTAGCTGGTTTGGCTCAGTGGATAGAGTGTCAGCCTGTGGACCAAAGGGTCCCAGGCCTGAATCCAATCAAGAGCACGTACCTTGGTTACAGGTTCCTCCCCAGCCCAGGACCTGGTCAGGGCTCGTGCAGGAGGCAACGAATCAATGTGTTTCTTTCACATCCATGTTTCTCTCTGGCTTTCCCTCTCTTCCACTCTCCCTGAAAATCAATGGGAAAATATCCTCAGGTGAGGATTAACAACAACAAAAATGGCACTAATAATAGCAGGACACCTCATAGGTTGATGAGGGGTCATGGAAGAGGACACAGGTAAAGCTGTCAGCATAGGACCTGGCACCCAAGTGGGCGCTTTATCTGTTAATTCTGTGCCCCGAGGCTGCCAGGCTCAGCTTCCTGGTGTCAGAGGTACCATGCCTTGGGTCAGGCCGCCCTGTTTATGATATGGAGGCAGAGAGAACCTAGACAGTGTCAGTGAACATTTATTGAGCCTTTACTATGTGCCAGGTGCTTGGTGAGACCTTTACAAACATGGTATTTCAGGGCTACACGGTTGAGGATGGGCTGAATCATTCTTTTGTAGAGTTTACACTACAGCATGTTTAGCAGGATCCCCAGTCTCTACCCATTAAGTGCTAGTAGCATTCTTGCCAGTTCTCACAACCAAAAATGTTTCCGAACGTGCCAAATGTCCCCGGGGAAGGAGATGGGCTCCCTTATTTGATCCTCACAGTAACCACAACAGCCCTGGGTGGTAAGTACCGTTATTTCCCATGGTAGAGAAGAGGAAACCTAGAGAACAGAGAGGTTGGGTGATGTACCCAAGAACCCACAGCTAATAAATCACGCTGGATTCACACCCAGGCAATCTGACTGCAGAGCTCATGTTCCTACTCATTATGTAAGAGTCTCTTATCGCGCAGGAATGTTGTCTAGATTAGTGATGCAAAGCCCTTCCCAGATATCTGCTTCACAATTAACCTCAATACATGTTATTCATTATGGTTACATCTGTTAGCAAATCCTCACAATACCCCTGTGAGATCTCTTTAAGTCCCATTTTATAGCTGAAGCCTGGAGGTCCCTGGCTAAGGGTCACAAATCCAGTAAGTCAGGAATTCTTGGCCCCTGCTGGACATTGAAGTCACCTGGGGAAGCTTTTGAAGGCCCAGGCCTCACCCCAGACAGATGAGAAACTGTGCGTGGATTGTGGGCATCTGTAGCTTTTAAAGCTCCCACAGGATTCCCAAGTCCAGAGCCCCTGTGTTAGGCCAAGAAGCTGGGTCAGGTTTAACCCCAAATCTTGGTGACCAATGTGAACAGATGCAGGCTTTCTCCTCTCTGGAGCATCTCAGAGCTCAGAGACTGGGACAACACCTCTTCTCTCTCCCTTCTAGGGTCAACCCATGCAGGCCAGAGCCCTCTTCTCTACCTGAAATCCCTCCTGTGGCTCTCCTGGCCCCCAAACCTCACATCACAGGCCCAGGCGAATGCCACCAGGTTCTCCTTTATTCTCATGCACTCAGGGATAGGGGCCTAGAGTAAAAGCTGTAACAAGAGGGCCCCCAAGGCCAACTGGGGAGAGAAGCACTGGCCCCTATTGACAAAGAATGATCCAGTGCTGGGAGAATCAGGTGCTCTCTGAGGATGCCAAGGGTGTGCCCGGAGTCACCACTCACTCCTCCAGTGGGAGCTGCACCGGTTTGAGCAGTTGGATGATGCGGACTTGACTTTCTCCTGAAGCTCTGGTAGTCCCTGCAGGGGCAAAGAAGGTGGTGGGAGCTGGAGTTTGAAAGACACTGTACCAGTGCCCTCTCCTCAAACCTAATACCCACAGCAGGAGGGGCAAGGACTGGATGAACCCACTGGACAAGTGGAGGCCTGGGGCAAAAAAGTCCTCCAAGCAGCGTTCCTCCCAGTAAGCCTAGGGAGGATTTGGGCAGGATTGGAATGGACTGGTCTTCAATGAAATGGGTTTTGAAGGGGAGGAACCCCTCCCCCAAAAGAGACTCCAGTCGCTGCCTCACCCACATAGAGGGTGACAGGTGTGCCCAGCCTCTCACCTGGCATCGATCTCCTTGTTTTTCCTCTTCTTTTTTTAAAAAAAGATGTTTTTATTGATTTCAGAAAGAGGAAGGGAGAGGGAGAGAAACATTAATGATGAGAATCATTGACCAGCTGCCTCCTGCACGCCCCCTCCTGGGGATCAACCCTGCAACCCGGGCATTTGCTTGGACTGGGGAATCTAACCGTGACTTCCTGGTTCCTGGGTCACTGGGCTCCTCTTTCTTCTTGAACATGGCCAAGGCTTCCTCCAGCACACCATCGGGATCTACAATTTTGACCTGGGGGGAAACAGCAGGGATGGGTTTGAGGAGCATAGAAGTCCCAGGGTGCCAGTTTTATGAGGTGCTGCCTGCTTTTGGGGGTGCTGTCTGCCTTATGAGGTGCTACCTGCCTCCCTGCAGATACCCAGACTGAAAACAAAACCTTGTCTGTTCCCTGGTTGGACTGGGCTGGATCAGGCCAGGTTGGGTGTGGTTGTGGGGGTGGTGCTGTTTTCTGTCTCTGTCTGGGTGTGGTCACAGGGCCCTGATGAGAGCTGCCCACCTGAGGAATGGGGAACTGGGTAGGCTCAGGAGCCTCATCTCGGCCAAAGTCAATCATTGTGCCACACTTGGCTATGTTGTCCACCCAGAAGCCTTCAAATAGCTGACCGTGGTCCAGGTGGAAGAAACGCCCCGGCCCGTTCTTCAAGCCTCCCTGCCAGTATCCCTCATAGCGGTTCCCATTCTCTGGAAGAAAGGGCAGGGAGGTGTGGGTGCTGGGCAGAGCATGTCTGGCTGGCCTTCTGCCACTCCAGGCTAGGCACCAGGCCCACCAGGAAGCCAGAACAAAACTAAGTTGATTATAGTGAGCTGGGCTGGTAAATGGGGTGGGGTCTGGGACAACTGACCTATAAACATCAGAGCCCTGGGGTGTCAGTGACTTCCCGAATCAGACCTGTTTCACATCTTGCCTCCACTACTTACTTGAACAAGCCACATGGTTTCCTACTTGTAAAAAAAAATATTGCTATAATGTGAATCGGTAATGTTTTTTCAGCACTTAACTCTGTACCTGGTTCCTTGCCTGTTTCTGATGTCACTCCTCACAAACAATTCTATGAAGGATGAAGGACTCCATTTTACAGATGGAGCTTGCAAAACTCAAGGAGTTTGATTGACTTGCTCAAGGTCACAGAGCTAGGAAGTGACAGAGGCAAGATTTAAAACCAAGGCCTGTTCATCCCAGGAGTCCATGTTCTTCATTGGAAGTCAATTCAATTTCTCATCTGATGGTGGTGAATTTAAGGAGAATTCCTTAGCACTTTTTGATGTCACCACTGCATGACCTTGATCAAGTAACTTAACCTCTCTGTTCCTCCTTTTATTTGTAGAGTCAGGATAAGAGTACCTGTTATTATAGAATTGTGGTGAAGATTAAATTATTTCAGTACTGTACAAGTGTAGCTATGATTGTTATGACCATAAGAAAAGGGCTTAATTGCTCATATTTATTGTTAGGCTGTCCTTTTAGAGTATTAAGCTCCCTGAGGGCAGGGATCTGGTCCTTAACCCACACTGGAGTGGCGCTTTGGGGCTTTGCAGGGGCGTGGCCTGATGGGATCTGGGTTACAAGGGACCCAGAGGAATGCGGCCCTGAGGGCACGGGCGGGGCCTGGACCAGATCGGGGCGTGGTCATGTGGGCGTGACCAGCGGGGCGGGGCGGGGCACTCACTCAGGCGCAGCATGCCCTCCCCGTCCGGCTTGTCGTTCCACCATTGGCCCTCGTAGATGTCACCATTGCTGTAGTACATGCGGCCCCACCCGCTGCGCTGGTCGCTACACCACTCGCCTTCGTAATACTCTTTGGGTCCGAAAAACTGGATCCCATAGCCCTGAAAGCACGAAGGTGTCCCTGTTCACGACGCCCCCCACCATCCTCCCTGGCACCCAAACCACGCACCTGGGCTTCTTCCTCCCTTGCTCTCTGAGCCCTACATCCTGTATTGAAAAACTCTCCAGGCTGTCCATGTCCCTCTGTCCCTCTGCTACCGCCTTTATGCAGCCCACGGTCCTTTCTCACCTCCTCACTCTCCCCTTCCTCCACTCTCCCATTCTCCCTGCCCTCGTGCATCCAACTTACAGCAACTAGAAGGATCTTTAGATCTCCCATCTGATTATCTTGGCCCCAACTCTGACTTGATCCTATTAAAAGTCACAGATGCCTCTGAACATCAGATCAAAGCTATGGATTTTCCTCCCAGGTAAAATGAATATCAACACCATACTTAGCATTTAATCACAGAATCGTGGACTTCCTGCAGATCATATCTAAGGAGGCTGGGTTAAGCCTCCCTCCAAATCCTGATCAAGGCCCACTCCTCCCTCCCTCCTCTTACTCCCACCCCTGTGGGCACACACACCTTGCTGACATATCCTTCCTTTCCTTACTTCTGCCTCCTTTGCTACTTCTCCTTCTCCTTTATTTCTCCCTGGTTAACTCTTTGCTTTTGTGTGTGTGTGTGTGTGTGTGTGTGTGTGTGTGTGTCAGCTTCTACAGGAAGCCTCTGGTGAATGCTCCATGATGTTCCTCTGGACTCCTTGTGCAAAGCTCTATCCTAACACTTCTCTCATCACTGGCCAATAAACCATTTGAAAGCAGAGATCATGAAATCCTGGGATCCACCACTTGCCAGCAGTGTGACCCTGAGCAAGGCACTTCACCTCTGAGCTTGTTTCCTTATCAGGAAAATGGGGATGATGATGATGATGATGATGATGATGATGATGATGATGATGTGAGAGTTAGCTCAAGTACCATATCATTTTCCAGGATTGCAATAGCAGTTGTTCAATAGCAATAATATATTTTTATCTGTTTCCATGGCCTATGGTGAGGATATTGATGTTTATGGGTGAGAACATGCCTCTGGCTGGCTTCTACCCCTGGGAAGTGGGACCTTCCTCTCTTGTCAGATGACTAAGGGTGTGACCTAAGCTTTCTTGCTCCCACTCTTCCTACCCTCTTCTTATCCTGGCCCAACAGAAGGGGGATTCTGAGAAAGGGCCGTCCAGAGAAAAGAAAGCCAGGAAATGAGTGGGGGAGAAGGAGGAGGAGACTTCTCCCCCACGCACCAGCCCATAGCCTGGCTGGCTTCTTGTAGCCACAGGATTTCACAGGCTCCTCCCAGGGTCTCTCCTCTGCCTTCCTGTTTCCTGGGTTTTGTTCTGAGAAGCCTTAAGGATTCCCCACCCCTTCCTTCTCCCCACACAGTACCCCTTTTCCTCCTCAAATCCATCCGCTCCCTTTTCTCCCAGGCCTCTCTGGCTCCTCCCCCTACACACACACACACACACACACACACACACACACACACACACACTCACACACAGCAGGCATTCAGCCTGGCCCACATCCCAGGGCATGATGGGAACCACTCACCGATTTCTTATCGCCTTTCCACCAGCCCGAATATACTCTCCTGTACTTTCCTTTCTCTTGGTCAGGAAGGCTGAGGGTGCCATAGCCATCTCGCTTCCCAAACTTCCAGTCCCCCTCATAGATGGCCCCTTTCTTCTTCCAGATCTGTGTTCCTTTTCCTGATGACATACAGATGGGCCAACACTGCAGACATGGCCATCAAGGGGCTGGAGGGCAGTTGCTGGGTCTGCCTGGCCTCAGGGGCCCCTAGACTTGGTGATTCTGGGGGACTGGGACAGGGTCTGTGCCTCCTCTCTAGACCACCAGCGCCCAGGAAAACCCCCAGAAAGTTCCATTTCTACAAACGTTGGTTCTCCAGCCCTTTGCCTTGAAGCCAGATTGACATAGCAAACCCCAGGTAACAACTGGCCCCTCCAGGATTTCAGTCTCATCTCTTTAATAATACAGAATAGATGAGCCAGCTGGCCAGGGTTTTGTGAACAAAAAGGGGCTACCTTGGCAAGCCTGGCAAACTCCATAGCTAGAAGTGACCTCAAGGGATGTTTCAATCATTAAAAAAAAAAAAAAATCATAACTGAGTAAGTTATGTTGGGAAGTCACGTCTGAAGGTCTATGTGACAGATAATTCTCTACCTTGAACAAGCCCTGTCCATTGTTTTTGTGCATCTAGAAAAGCATATTTAAAATATCAAAATGGCCCTAACCGGTTTGGCTCAGTGGATAGAGAGTCGGCCTGCGGACTCAAGGGTCCCAGGTTCAATTCCGGTCAAGGGCATGTACCTTGGTTGTGGGCACATCCCTAGTAGGGAGTTTGCAGGAGGCAGCTGATCGATGTTTCTAACTCTCTATCCCTCTCCCTTCCTCTCTGTAAAAAAAATCAATAAAATATTTTAAAAAAATAAAATAAAATATCAAAATGATCTTCAGAACCCGGTATGGGGCAAGACGACTCCAACATTCTTCATTATTATCTTTGCCCACCTCTGTAAACTATGTATGTGAAATATTAACTCTCCTGTAACCACCAATGTAAAAAAAAAAAAAAGTATGTATTTCTCTATTTTACTTTTTATCCAGTTCTAGAGATTTCCCTGCTTTGCTTTCTCCTTAATCTGCCACCCGTGGATTTCATGTGCCCACCTTATGTCTTCTCCTTTGATTCTAACATATAAAATAAGCTGCAAAACTGCCATTCTCAGGAGCATTATTTCAATTCCTTGAGATTTTGCTTCTGGGATTAACCTCAAAACCCTTGTCTCAAAATAAACGTTAAAAACCTTTCTTTAGGTTTGGGATTTTTTTTAAAGTATGTTTTTATTGGTTTTAGAGAGAAAGGGAGAGGGAGAAAGAAATAGAAACATCGATGAGAAAGATCAATTGGCTGCCTCCTGCACTCCCTTTTCTGGGGACTGAGCCCAAAACCCTGGCCATGTGCCTTGACTGGGATGGAGTCTGCAACCTCCTGGTGCATGGTCTATGCCTAACCACTGAACCACACTGGCTGGACAGATTTGGGATTTTTTTCATGGACTGTTTCTGGAAAATGTTCTGCATATTTCACTAGTTCTCCTGAACACACGTAGAGACTCATCTACTACTCCAACCCCTTCTGTGTCCTCCACTCCCACCTTTCAGACTGCCCTCCAACTGCTATGGCCTCCATAATGTCCTTGGGACCCATCAGTTATACTTCTGTCTCAAGACCTTTGCACCTGCTTGTTCCCTGGCCTGGAATGCTCTTCCCCAAATATTCACTCACTCCCTACCTCCTGCAAGTCTGCTCAAATCTCATTTTCTCAATGAGGACTACCCTGACTATCCCATTTAAAATTACAAGCCTCACCTGGCCAGTGTGGCTCAGTAGTTGAGCATCGACCCATGAACCAAGAGGTCACGGTTCCAGTCCCAGTCAAGGAACATGCCCAGTTATGGGTTCGATCCCCAGTAGGGGGCATGCAGGAGGCAGCCGATGGATGATGTTTCTCATCCATATTTCTATCTCTATATCCCTCTCTCTTCCTATCTCTGTAAAAATCAATAAAAACTTATTTTAAAAAATAAAATTATAAGCCTCTTCATACACTCTCTCCCTTTTGCACAGACCCTGGGCTACATACTTGATAGATGTTATCTCTTATTTTCACACATAAGCTTTATTCCCATTTTACAGATGGGGGAACTGAGGCCCAGAATGGCATGGTGGTCACTCAAGGTCATAGTTGGTGGAACTAAGATTCTCACCCAGGTTAATGGACTCCACCTCATTCAATGTAGGTAAGCGGGAGAGAAGAAGGGTTAAGAATCTGGAATTGCGAGACTGGAATGAAAGTCATGCCACTTTTTAAAATGAAAACTTTTTTTTTTTTACCTTCAGGTCTTCATTTGTATCACAGGACTCCTGTGCCCCCCTGCTGGTTAGACCCAGAGCCCAATGCAGTTAAAGCCTGAGCCCCAGCTACTTGAGGGAAGGGAGGGGTCCTCCTTTACCACCTGTTGCTCAGAATCCACATCAGGGCTGAGTTTGAAGACCAGCATCCCAATTGTAAGCTGATTTCTGGCCTCTGCCTTTTCCTCCTGCTAGCCAGCCGAAGGCTTAGCCCAGGTCTCCTCGGAGGGTGGGACAGAGCTGGTGTCTCCTGAGCCCCAGCTGTGCCTGGGGCTGGTGTCTCAAGACTGCTTTGGGCCCTGCTGGTGCCTGAGACTTTCTCGCAGCTAAAGTCAGGGCTGAGTTCCTTTCCATGTGGAGGTCCCTGGCTGGTCCAGGTCAGTATTCGCCCCTTGGAGGAGCCTCAGGGACATATCTTATGTCCCCCATGAGTTCTGTACCCCGTTTCCTTGGCTCAGACCCCACCTGAGCCCCTGAAGGTCCCCTACTCACCATGTTTCATGTTGTCCTTCCACTCGCCCACGTAGCGGTCACCATTGACAGCGTACACCTGGTGTCTCAGTCCATTCTTCTGGGCCTTTTGGTCCCATTCCTTCCACAGGGACTGTGACTTGGGTGGGCACTTGGAGATAGGCATGTTGGCTGCTTCCGCGGGGCCAGAGGGTGCTGGCAAAGGGTTAGGGACATCAGGGGCTCAGTGTGCCTCGAGCTATGCCAGGGTTCTGGGGCTTCCCAGGGAGGCACTGTCTGAGCTCAAGTGGGGTGAATCATGTGTGTTCTGAGTCCCTGGGGCAGATGAGTTGCCCTTGGAGGGGATTCTTTTGTGCTGGTCTGACCCTCAGGTGTCTCCTCCCTTGCTTCTCCAGGGGGCCCCTGGGGGGAGGGGAAGGGGTCTGATGGCACAATTACTTGGGAATCCAGGGAAACCAGTAGAGCAGTTGCGTTTGTGATGACATCGGAAAGAAGCTGTCCAAGGGCCGGAGGTGATGGTCACATATTTGATAACCAGTATGACCAATCCAGAGTGGATGCTGGTCCTTACGGCTAGAAGTTGGCCTAGGAGGGCTAGGGGACCGTTCAGAGACACCGCCCGGTCCCACCTGCGTCCTCTCACCGGCGCTCACCTGCCTGGCGGAGCCTGGATCCGGAGTCCCTGGGCGGGATGAGGTGTCACAGCCTCCGCCTCAATCGCAGCCGGCAGAGCGCGCTCCGGTGTCCCAGGCCCGGCCGGGGTCGCTATGGCAACGTAGGGCTACAGCACAGCCTGCTGGCAGTGCCCGCCCCTTCCTGCTGGGCCGCGCGAGGGCGGGGACGGTTCAGGTCCTCCGCGGCTGGGGAGGGAAGTCTTCGGGCCTGTGGAGGTCGAGTGCCGGCAGGTGCACCCGCCTGGCGGCCAAAGGTGTGCAGGGGCGGGAGGAGGGAGTGTCACGGTGCGCCCCGGCAGGTTACTACCCTTTCCATGCCTGCCCCTCTCCTGCCTGGGGTTCCCAGAGCAAATACAAGGCCGGAAACAGGGAGGAAAGGGTTAAAGGCGGTTCTGCCAAGATATAGTGGCAAAATTACAAAGGGAAAACCAAGGCCACACGGGTTCTTAGTTTTGTGGGGGTTTGCTAGCCGCCTCTGAGAATCCGACGGAGGTTTTACAGCCCCTCCAACCCTGGAAGGTGCGTACGTTTTACTTGAACGCAGGTAGGCCCGAGTCACTCAGCTCACATCCTTTACCTGGCTTCCCCCCCCCCCCCTTACTCAGGGTAAAAGCCACAGCCCTAGTGAAAGCCCTGCTTCATCTACCCACCTCCCTCCCTTTCCTCTCTGACTTGGTGCCCTACTCAGTGCACCCTCTCCCTCTGCTCCAGCCCCACACACTTGCTTCCTGGAACATTCCCTGGCATGTTCCTGCCTCAGGGCCTTTGCCTCTTCTGTGCCCTCAGCCAAGACTTCTTTTCCTCCAGACAGCAGCCTGGCCAGAGGCCAAGTGGCTTCTTCTTCCATCTGCAGTTCTGAGCTCCTGCAGCCACTCCACTCTTCTGGGCAAAGAACTGGAAGAGTCTGGAAACTGACACCCCCTGCAGCATGTCCCATAGAAAGAGATTGATTGACACTTGAGTCTGAAGGCCCTGACTTCAAGACTGATTGAACTTGGGTGTAATTTTTTCTTTTTGTGATTTGTTTTTTGTTTATTGTGATTTCATATATATATATATATATATATATATATATATTACCATTTTAATTATTTTTAAGGGTACAGCTCAGTGGTATTAAGTACATTCACAATAGTGTGCTATCATTCACACTATCCCTTTCCAGAACATTTCATCATCCCAAACTAAAATCCTTTAAAAAAAAAAAATTGCCAAAACCGGTTTGGCTCAGTGGATAGAGCGTCGGCCTGCGGACTCAAGGGTTCTGGGTTCGATTCCGGTCAAGGGCATGTACCTTGGTTGCGGGCACATCCCCAGTGGGAGGTGTGCAGGAGGCGGCTGATCGATGTTTCTCTCTCATCAATGTTTCTAGCTCTCTATCCCTCTCCCTTCCTCTCTGTAAAATATCAATAAAATATATTTTAAAAAAAATTTTTTTTTATTTATTTCAGAGAGGAAGGGAGAGGGAGAGAGAGATAGAAACATCAATGATGAGAGAGAATCATTGATTGGCTGCCTCGTGCATGCCCCCCACTGAGGATCCACCCCATAACCCAGGCATGTGCCCTCCTGGCTCATAGGTCGAGGCTCAACCACTGAGCCACACTGGCCAGGCCCAAACTAAAATTCTTGTACCCATTAAACAACAACTTCCCATTCCTCTCTCCCCCAGCTTCTGGTAACCTCTGTTCTACTTTGTCTTAACAAATATAACTATTCTGGATGCCTGGTCTCACTGATTTCATACAGTATTTGCTTAAGTGTCATTTTTGCTCCAGTGTGTGCTCCTTCATTGCTGTGCTCTTCACTCCAGGTGGAATGAGAATTTTGCTCTGATTTCCACACTTACCACATCATTTATAGTTAATTTGTTGAGTGTGTGCCTCTCAGTGGATAGTAATTAATGGACACAGAACTTGCACAATGTATCTTCTTGCTTTATCCAAGGGTCTTTTGGTTGCAAGTAGAGACACCATCTCATACTATCCAATAAAGGAAATTTATTAAGGATACAAGTGTTTGGAAAGCTGTCAACAGCAGAGCAATCATCCCCCCCCCTCTCTATTTCTATTTCTTTCTCTATCTCATCTCTCTCTCTTTCATTGTTCTCATATTCATGGTGCAAAATGGCTGCCTCTTGTATCACTCACCGAAATTAGTTGGCTCTTTCTGAATTACAATCCCTAATTCTGGAGTACCCTAGCTAGGGTCCAAAGTTGCCCCTGGCCAGTCATGCTGCTGACACTCCTCAAGCCATTTGCCTCTCCTCCTTAGGTACCTGGCCAGCATGCCCAGCCAAGTAGGTCAAACTGTCCCTTGGCTCATGGCTTTGTCCAAAGCTGCCCTGCTGCCTGTTGAATGGCGCTTCGTGGCCTAAAATCTTCTCTTTCCTAGGCCAAGCGAAGACACAGTCACAAGCCTCAGCCCCACTATTGCAAAGAGTCCTTTCACAGCCCCTACTTAGACCCTGGTTCAGGGGAAGGCAGGATGTCCCCTAGAGAAGAATTTGGGGCAGGTGAAGGCTTATCAGCAGGCCAGCTGGAAGGGCAGGTCACAAATCTATGAGATTATTTTTCTTCTTGAGTCAGAATCTGCTACCATTATTCACAAACTCCTGAGTAGTTGCTGTGGACTGGCAACTGCCCAATACTGACGTGTCAGGAGCACCAAGCTTGAAGGCCCCTGTCCTAACTACTCTTTTGATAATTACTTGCCAGATTTGAATGATTAGAATTTGGCTGGGTTCTTCTCAGGGGCCTTGTTTGCAGGTTGGGTGAAGGGAGTTCTCCTGTGTATCAGTCAAAAGATGAATGGATAAACAAAATGTGGTCTATCCATACAATGGAATATTATTCAGCCATAAAAAGGAATGAAATAGAGATGTATGCTACAACATGAATAAACTGTGAAAACATGCTAAGTGAAAGAAGCCAGATACAAAAGGCCACATTTTTAAAATATTTTTATTGATATTTTACAGAGAGGAAGGGAGAGGGATAGAGAGCTAGAAACATCGATGAGAGAGAAACATCGATCAGCTGCCTCCTGCACACCTCCCACTGGGGATGTGCCCGCAACCAAGGTACATGCCCTTGACCGGAATCGAACCCGGGACCCTTCAGTCCGCAGGCCGACGCTCTATCCACTGAGCCAAACCGGTTTCGGCAAAAGGCCACATTTTTATATGATTACCCTTATAGGAAATATCCAGAAAAGGCAAATCTTTAGAGACAGAAAATAAATTAGTGGTAGCTTGGAGAGGGGCACAGGGAGGAGATAGGAAGGTTATAGGCCGAGAGTTTCTTTTTGCAGTGATGAAAATATTTTAAAACTGACTGTGGTGATGGTTGCACAACTCTGTGAACAGACTAGAAATTGAATTGTGCACTTTAAAGGAATGAATGTGTGGTATGTGCATTCTCGCAATGAAGCCTTCAGGTCTCTGATGAAGAATGAGCGCCCTCTAGGGGCTCTCAGATGTCCAAAGCTAGTCACAGCCCACTTCTATTTTTGGAGACTTCGCTTAAATAAAAATCAGAAAAATGTATTTTTTAAAATTGATTTCAGAGAGGAAGGGAGAGAGAAATATATATATAGACATATCAATGATGAAAGAGAATCATTGATCGGCTGTCTCCTGCACGGCTCCCACTGGGGATCGAGCCTGCAACCCAGGCATGTGCCCTTGACCAGAATCGAACCCGGGACTCTTCAGTCTGCAGGCCAACGCTCTATCCCCTGAGCCAAAAACGCCTAAAGAGTGTAACACAAAGTGTGGCAAATATAGTTTAAATTTTCATTGAATGTAAAATACACATAGAAAAGTGGAAATACCATCAGTGTATATAGCTTGATAGATATTTGCAAACTGAACACACCCTTGTCTGGGACTGTCTCATTGGGAACCATACCAAAAATCTAAATTTGAGTCCCTTCATATTTATAAGTCCACTTCAGAATGACTATGCACACCCCTTTTTAACCCTCCTTTCTCTTCTTCTTTCCTAATCTCTAGGGTTATGCCATCAGTAAGGTAGCTATTTAATATTTAAATTTAATAAAACCGCCCATCCAGCATAGCTCAGTGGTTGAGTGTCAATCTATGAACCTGGAGCTCACGGTTCTATTGCCAATCAGTGCACATGACTGGGTGGGTTGTGAGCTTTATCCCCAGTGGAGGGTGTGCTGAAGGCAGCTGATCAATGATTCTCTCTCATCATTGATGTTTCTATCTCTCCCTCCCTCTCCCTTCCTCTGTGAAATAAATTTAAAAAAATATTTAAAATAAATAAATTCAATGAAACCAAAATTCCTCAGTCACACTAGCCAGGTTCCAAGTATTCAGTAGACACATGTAACTACTGGCAGCGGAGATACAAATTATTTCCTTTATCATAGCAAGTTCTACTGGACACATTGCTTCTTTTTTATTTTTTACAATATATTTTTATTTTTCAAAAAATATTTTTATTGATTTCAGAGAGGATTTCAGTCTGCAGGCTGATGCTTTATCCACTGAACCAAACCAGCTAGGGGGACACATTGCTTCTGAGACCTCTGTCCTCTAGTCTCTATCCCTTCCGTAGGAATGTTTCCTCTTAATTTTCTCTCTTCACCCCAATCCTCTTCTTTTTTCTTTTAATTGGTCAGAAAAATGTTATGTCAGAACCTAACATAATGTCTACAGGGATAAGCCAATGGAAATTACAGTATTTGAAAATAGTTGTTAGGCAAAGAAATACAGATAATAAACCATCCGAAGGAAAAATGCAGAGCCTCACTAGCAATTAAAGATTGTTGAGCCAAAACCGGTTTGGCTCAGTGGATAGAGCGTTGGCCTGCGCACTGAGGGGTCCCGGGTTCGATTCCGGTCAAGGGCATGTACATTAGTTGCGGGCACGTCCCCAGTGGGAGGTGTGCGGGAGGCAGCTGATCGATGTTTCTCTCTCATCGATGTTTCTAGCTCTCTATCCCTCTTCCTTCTTCTCTGTAAAATATCAATAAAATATATTAAAAAAAAAAAAAGATTGTTGAAGTAACCCTGCCATACCATTACATACTGTCTAGACAAGGAAAAATGTGTAAAACGAAGGGCTGTGATTTGGCAACACTGTGGGGAAATAGGCACTGTTACACACTGCTAGCCACCCTGGTAATTAAGTATTTCCTCCTGAAGTATCATCTGGAACTGTTACAGGAACTTATAAACCATTTTTTGATTAAATAATTTCACGTCACGACTACTTTTTATTTATTTAATAGATAGCTGGTGTGAGGCATAGTATTGGTAACCTACATACTTTAAAAATATATATACTTTTCACAATAATCCTTTTAGGTAGGTAGGAACCTTATCAGCATTTTAAAAATCAGCAAACTCATAAAAGAGCCACAGGGATGTAAAGTACAGCATAGGAAATACAGTCAGTAATCCTATATAATAAAAGCCTAATATGCTAAGTGTCCACTTGACTGGTCGGCTGTTCAACCAATCAGAGTGTAATATGCTAATGATATGCTAAGGCCACTCGCTATGACGTGCATTGACCACCAGGGGGCAGACGCTCCAACAGGTAGGTTAGCTTGCTGCTGGGGTCCGGCCAATGGGGACTGAGTGAGATGGGTTGGACACGCCTTGAAGCCCTCCTGTGGTCCCTCCCCTGCTGGCCAACCTCCCGTGTCCCTCCCCGGCCCTGATTGTGCACTGGTGGGGTCCCTCGGCCTGACCTGCGCCCTCTCGCAATCAGGGGGATGTCAGAGAGCCGGTTTCGGCCCAGTCCCGCAAGCCAGGCTGAGGGACCCCACTGGTGCACGAATTCGTGCACCAGGCCTCTAGTATTGTAATAACTATGTATGATGCCAGGTGGGCACTAGACTTATAGGGGGATCACTTTGTAAGTTATATAAATGTCTAACTGCTATGTTGTATACCTGAAAGTAATATAAAATAATTCTGAATGTCAACTGTAACTGAAAACAAATTTTATTTTAAACAGTTAACAAACTCTTAGGTTCACAGATTTGATAGTACCATATCTGGAGTAAAAGAGCATGGAAGTGGAGGAATCAGGATTCAGTTTCAAGCCTCTTGACCTAGGAAGACCTGCCCAGAACACCACTTTGCCTCCCATTTCAAATTATTGTCTCCAAAGGAATGGTACAACTGGGGCAAGGGAAGGAATTTATGCAAAAATAATGTAATTATTACAATGATCACAAAGGAACAATTGGAAAAGGCACACAAGTTGGGCCTGGCACGTAGTGAGCTCTCAAGAAATGCTTACTTTTTTTTAAAGAAATGCTTAATTTTAAAAAAGTTATTCTTTGAAAAAGGGGTCTGGCCCTTTAAAAGTCAGAGGCAGGTGAAAAGAGGAAGGAGGCGGCTTCTGATGCTGACGTAAAAGCTTCTTGCTTCATTTACATGAGCATGCGTAAAGTCGCCCCTTGTTCTTTCGCACTGTTCCTGTCCTCAGTGCGCGTGCGCCGCCTGAACCCTGAGGCGTGCCTGGGCTCCGCCTGCCTATTTAGGTGGGTGGAGACAGTCGCGTGAGTTTGGTGGACCTGCATTCTCCCGCGCTTTACCCAGCCACGCCCCTTTTGCACATGCGCATAGATCAAGAGATTGATGGAAGGGTTCCTGGAGTTGCGCTTGCGCTCTGGGAGCCCCTAGCCGGAAGTGGGCGGAATCATGTTCCAAAGAGGAAAGGGCGGAGGGAGGAAACCTGGCAAAGGTAAGTGTACCTGAATGGAAAGCTGAATTTAGGAATTGACCCAAACGCCCTGCTGTAAAATTACTAAACCTAGAAATGTAAAGACCTGAATATGAACACTGAGAACTTCCACATTTAAAAAGTTTTGCAAGCCTGGCCAGTGTGGCTCGGTGGATTGAGTGTCGTCCCGAGGTCACCGGTTGGGTTCCGGCCAGGGCACATGCTGGGGTTTCAATGGATGTTTCTGTCTCATCGATGATTATTCTCCCTTCTTCTCTCTCTCAAATAAATAAAAACATTTTTAAAGTTTTACAAGGTTATTCTTGTTTACATATGTGTTAAAAGGTTTTAGTGGAGGGAAGCTTTTCCCCAAGTTTCCTTTTCCCCCATAAATTCTTACATTTCTAGAAGACTTCAAGACTCAATAAAGAGCCCTAGCTGGTTTGGCTCAGTGGATAGTGTCGGCCTGTGGACTGAAAGGTCCTGGGTTCCATTCCGGTGACCAGGTTGCGGGCTTGATCCCCAGTAAGGGGTGTGCAGGAGGCAGCCCATGGAAGATTCTCTCACCATTGATGTTTCTATCACTTTCTCCCTCTCCTTTCTTCTCTGAAATCAATAAAAACATATTTTAAAAAAAGACTCAATAAAGAAACATTTGAATGCCTCCTAAGTGCCCAGGTTGGAAACAAGTATTATATAAGAAAAGTAATAAGAGGACAGGTGCTTGCCCACAGAAACATGTAGTCAGAAAACCGTTAGGAAGATCTGTTATGTAAGAGCCAGAAAAAGAAACAAGTCTGCACCGAGTTAAGGGTGATTTTGTGTCGTCTATAATAATAAAAGCGTAATATGCTAATTAGACTGGACGTACTTCCAGATGACCTTCTGGAGGAAGCCTGAGCTGCGAGGGAAGCCCAGGTCCCAGCTGCCAGAGGGAAGCCGGTGCTGGCAACTGGGGGAAGGAAGGCCTACTCTTGTACAAATTTCGTGCATCGGGCCTCTAGTAAATTTATAAATGCTTTGGAAGCCCCTCAGTTCAACTCATCTTTAGTCCATAAACATTTGTGGAAAGCATAAACAGATGTATGTGTGTGTGTGTGTGTGTGTGTATTCAAAGATGAATTATAATTCAGCCTCTGCCCTTGAAGAGTTCTCACTGGGAGGAAGGTGTAGGAGTAGCCCAGGCAAGGTCTTGGAGATGGAATGATAGTAAAGTGTATAGACTCTGGAGACTGCCTTGACTAGAATGGAAGGATGACCTCAAATAACATAAGAAAGCACATCCTAAATTATAGTGTGGTAGACTGGGAATGAGGAGGGCTAGATGCCAAGCTAAGGAAGTTTAGACCCAAATCCAGTGACCAGAACCATAGTGTGTTTTTTAAAAATATATTTTTATTGATTTCAGAGAGGAAGAGATAGAAACATCAATGATGAGAGAATAATTGATTGCTGCCTCCTGCATGCCTCCTACTGGGGATTGAGCCCGCAACCTGGGCATGTGCCCTTGTTCAGATTCGAACCTGGGACCTTTCAGTCCGCAGGCTGACGCTCTATCCATTGAGCCAAACTGGACAGGGCCCATTGTGTTTTCTTGAACTTGCTTTGATGGCAGGGGATGAGGCAGAGGTGACTTTTTGACCATGGTGATCTGGTTAAACAGGGAGAAGTTGGGGAAACCAAGAAAGTCTTAAGCAGGTGGGCAAAAAACCTCCATGCCAAGAGTTATATCTTAATTAAGGACCTAAAATGCTGAAAGGAAAGGAAAGGTGATTCTTGGGTGTCCTGAGAAAGTTTTGGGCTAAGGAGAAAAGCTTTCCTTGTTTGTAGCCACCATCTCCTTAGGCTGTTTTCTCCTTAAGAGACAGGATCTTAGCACGGTCCTAAGCCAAGAATGAACCTGCTGTTACAAAAATGACTGCTTCCCAGGTACCTCATAAAGAGCACAGAAAAATAATGAAAAAACAAAATCCTTAAGTGGACTCAAAATACATTAGTTAGTTAGCACAATCCTGTCCACAGGGAAGTCACACAGGGCCTTGTTCTAAGAAGGGCCTTGAGCTTGCACAGCCAGCATGGCTCAGTGGTTGAGGGTTGACCTATGAACCAGGAGGTCATGGTTTATTCCTGGTCAGGGCACATGCTCGAGTTGCAGGCTCAATCCCCAGTGGGGGAGCATGCAGGAGGCAGCCAATCAATGATTCTCTCTCATCATGGATGTTTCTATCTCCCTCTTCCTTCCTCTCTGAAATCAATAAAAATATATATATTTTTAAAAAAACAAGGGCCAGCCCTAACTGGTTTGGCTTAGTGGATAGAGCGTCGGCCTGCGAACTGAAAGGTCCCAGGTTCAATTCCAGTCAAGGGCATGTACCTTGGTTGCGGGCACATCCCCAGTAGGAGGTGTGCAGGAGGCAGCTGATCGATGTTTCTAACTATCTCTCTCCCTTCCTCTCTGTAAAAAATCAATAAAATATATTTCAAAACAAAACAAAAAACAAACAAACAAGGGCCAATAAATAAATAAATAAATAAATAAATAAATAAAAGGGCCTTGAGCTTGGTTTAATGCTCTGCTATCATCACCATTTGGAAATTCTTAATTTTCATTTTGCACAAACCACAAATTATGCAGTTGGTCCTGCTTCCCTCCTGCAAGTTTTCTGTCTTTGTTTTTTCTCTTTACTAATCCTACTCTTTCATCTCTTCCTCTCTCTCTTCCCTCTTCTATTTTCTCTCTCTTCTTCCTATTTTTCTTTCTTGTCCCTCCTCCCCTATTCCTGTAAGCCCAAATTTAAGTCTGTCATGGCCTCGTAGCCTCAAAACAAGTTCCTGTTATGACTTGAATTGTGTTCCCCCGAAGTTAAAGTCCTAACCCCCGGTACCTGTGAATGTCACCTTATTTAGAAATAGTCAAGTTTTTGCAGAAGATCAGGTTAAGATGAGGTCATTAGAGTGGATCCCAATCTCACAGGACTGGTGTCCTTATGAAAAGGGAAAATCTGGACACAGAGACAGAGACACAAGAATGCCACATAAAGCCCTAACTGGTTTGGCTCAGTGGATAGAGCGTCGGCCTGCGGACTGAAGGGTCCTGGGTTTGATTCCGGTCAAGGGCATGTACCTTGGTTGCGGGCACATCCCCAGTAGGGGGTGTGCAGGAGGCAGCTGATCTATGTTTCTCTCTCATCGATGTTTGTAACTCTCTATCCCTCTCCCTTCCTCTCTGTAAAAATCAATAAAAATATGTTTAAAAAAAAAAAAAAAAGAATGCCACATAAAGATCAGAGTGATGCCCACCCGGCATAGCTCAGTGGTAGAGCATTGACTTATGAACCAGGAGGTCATGGTTCGATTCCTGGTCAGGGCACATGCCTGTGTTGCGGGCTCGATCCCCAGTGTGGGGTGTATAGGAGGCAGCCAATCAATGATTTTCTCTCATCATTTATGTTTCTATCTCTCTCCCTCTCCCTTCCTTTCTAAAATCAATAAAAATATATTTTTTTAAATATATTTTATTGATATTTTACAGAGAGGAAGGGAGAGGGATAGAGAGCTAGAAACATCGATGAGAGAGAAACATCGATCAGCTGCCTCCTGCACACCCCCCACTGGGGATGTGCCCGCAACCAAGGTACATGCCCTTGACCGGAATCGAACCCAGGACCCTTCAGTCCGCAGGCCGACGCTCTATCCACTGAGCCAAACCGGTTTCGGCTAAAATCAATAAAAATATTTTTTAAAAAAGATTGGAGTGATGCTACCACAAGCCAAGGAACTGTAAAGATTTCAGGCAAACCACTAGAAGTAGGAGAGAGTCATAGGACAGAGTCTCCCTCACAGGGAACCCCCCTGCTGACACCTTGATTTCAGATTCCTGGCCTCTGAACTGGGAAACGATATTTCTGTTGTTTAAGCCACACAATTTGTGGCACTTTGTTACAGCAGCCCTAGCAAATGAATACAGTTCCCAATAAGTACTTAATATGTAACTTGTTGAATAAAGGGGTGAATGAATAAAGGACAATTTTATTATCTATGGCTCTTCAAAAGATGACAAAAGAGGTATCAAGATAATAGCTTTGCCCAACCTTTCAAGCCTGGTGAAGGCCCTTTCTGTAACCTACTTCATTTTCTCCTGTGATATTGTCACTGTATTTGATTAATACTGGCTTTGTCCTGTGCCTCACACTGGTCCTGGGCCATGATAATATGGGCTGGTAGAGTGGGTGGCAATGGTGGTGGACACTATTGGTTGCTACTGAAATTCAACACCCCTCCTCCCTTTCCTCCTTGATGGCAGATCTCCAAGTGTGTTAACTTCCTTTTTATCCAGGAAAAGTGATCTATTCCCCAGAGTCAGGAAGTGAGTAATAATTGGGCAAACCTTTTCTGTAAAGTAGTAAACTTGTGTTTTTTTTTGGCTTTGCAGGCCAGACATTCTCTGTTATTTATATATACATATATCTGGCAACAGTAACTGCACTTCTAAATAGTGAATGAAATTGAGATTGTGTTGCAAATAATATGGATCTCATTCATTACTCAAAATGTTAGACCCTGTTTTACTTGCTTCTGGTGGCTTATACACAACAAAAATTTATATCTCACAGTTCTGAAGGCTGAAAGTCCAAGATCAAGGTGCCAGCATGGTTGGGTGAAGGCTCTCTTCCAGGTTGCTGATTTCTCTCTCATTGTATCTTCATATGGTAGAAGGGGGACTAGGGAGCTCTGTGGGGTCTCGCTCTCTTTTTTTGTTTAATCCTCACAGGAAGATACTTTTCCATTGATTTTTAGGGTGAGTGGAAGGGAAGGGAAGAGACAGCGAGAGAAACGTCGATGTGAGAGACACATTGCCCCGACCAGGACCGAAGATCGAGCCTGCAACCAAGGCACATGCCCTTGTCCGGAATCGAACCGGAACCTGTCAGTAGGCGCGCCGATGCTCTATCCACTGAGCCAAACTGGCTAGGGCTGTGGGGAATCTTTTATAAGAGCACTCATCGCATTCATGAGGGCTCCACCCTCACGGCCTAATCACTTCCCAAATGCCTCATCTCCTAATACCATCACATTGGGAATTAGGATTCCAACATGTGAATTTGGGGGGGACACAAACATTCAGATCATAGCAGGCCCTAAATAGAAATCATCAATAAGGAAATTTCATGATCCTAGGTGCCATTCCAAGGAAGGGTTCTGAATGACAAATTCATTCCTTATCCTAGATGGCCAGTGAGCTTTTGCATTGAAATTGACAGCCCCCTATTCTGAAGGCAGATAGCCATAAACATTCTTTTAGCTCACTCAATTGCAGTTGGCTGATTGCTGGCCCTTGGCTGGGGCAGCTCTGTACCAAGTGTCTCTTCCTCCTTCAGGGATCAGCGGGTAACTCAGGAATACTCTCCTCACCGCAATGGCAGAAGTGAGCAAGTCTATTCATGCAATGTTTTCAAAGTCATTGGTAACGTTGGCCCTAACAATCTGCATGACCAAATCCCAACTGAAGAGGTAGGAAGTACACTCTGCCCAGGGTGTATACAATGCTCTATTGATTTGCTTACAATGAGTCTTTTACAACAAAATACCCTATCAGGTTCCTAGTTATGCTGTGATGACAAGAAATAAGCTGAGGTACAAGCCCCGGCACTGTAATTTACTGGATAAACCAGATAGGTATTACTCTCTGAATCTCAGTCGCCTCATCTCTAAAATATACCATAGTAACATTTACCTTTTGGGATTGTTATGAGGATTAAATGAAATATTCTTTGTGAAAGCATATTGTAAACAGCAACTATTCACATTGGAGGTGTATGGAAAATGTATAAATGGTGATGCCTGTTCTGTTGTCAGAGTGGAGAGCTGAGAGGCACTGAGCAGTTGGTAAATTCTTGAAGTGCCTATTCTGGCAAGTGGCACTTACCTCCCCATTTCAAATAGCTCAATAGCAGCTTTCATGAAAACCTACTTAGACTTTTTAAAAAATCATCAATCATATGAAATATACTTTTCTTTTTAAAAAATGTATTAATTTGAGAGAGAGAGAGAGAAACACTGATTTGTTGTTCCACTTATTCATTGGTTGATTCTTTTTTTTAAAAATATATTTTATTGATTTTTTACAGAGAGGAAGGGAGAGGGATAGAGAGTTAGAAACATCGATGAGAGAGAAACATTGATCAGCTGCTTCCTGCACACCCCCTACTGGGGACGTGCCCGCAACCAAGGTACATGCCCTTGACCGGAATCGAACCTGGGACCTTTCAGTCCGCAGGCTGACGCTCTATCCACTGAGCCAAACCAGTTTCGGCAAGGTTGATCCTTATATATGCCCTGATGGGGGATCAAACCAACAACCTTGGGATATCGGAACAACTCTCGAACCAGCTGAGCTACCAAACCTGGGCCTCAAGAAATATATTTTTCAGCCCAGCCGGTGTGGCTCAGTGGTTGAGCATCAACCTACGAACCAGGAGGTCATGGTTCAATTCCTGGTGAGAGCACATGCCCGGGTTGCAGGTTCCATCCCCAGTGTGGGGCAAACAGGAGGCAACCAATCAATGATTCTCTCTCATCATTGATGTTTCTATCTCTTTCTCCCTCTCCCTTCCTCTCTGAAATCAATAAAAATATATTTTTTAAAAATCCCAAACAAGCCGAAACCGGTTTGGCTCAGTGGATAGAGCGTCGGCCTGCGGTCTGAAGGGTCCCGGGTTCGATTCCGGTCAAGGGCATGTACCTTGGTTGCGGGCACATCCCCAGTGGGAGGTGCGCAGGAGGCAGCTGATCGATGTTTCTCTTTCATCGATGTTTCTAGCTCTCTATCCCTCTCTCTTCCTCTCTGTAAAGTATCAATAAAATATATTTTAAAAAAAAAATCCCAAACAAGAAACACCCCAGGTTTTTATCAGTGATAGCCCGGGAATATCATTTGTGTACTGTTCATACAATAGAATGTCAGAGCAGTGAAAGCAAATGAAAGCAAACAAATTATAGTCACATGGATGTGACTTAAAAACATAATATTGAGTGCAAAGAAGACAGACATGAAAAGCAACCAATCAACCAAGAAATAAAGTATCATTTCATTTCTAAAAGTTCCAGACCAGGAAAAACAAATCCATGTTATATAGGGATGCAAACATAAGTGGTAGAACTACAATGAAAAGCAAATAAATTACCATAAAAATTAGGATTGTGGCCGAGACCGGTTTGGCTCAGTGGATAGAGCGTCGGCCTGTGGACTGAAGGGTCCCGGGTTCGATTCCGGTCAAGGGCATGTACCTTGGTTGCGGGCACATCCCCAGTGGGAGGTGTGCAGGAGGCAGCTGATCGATGTTTCTCTCTCATCGATGTTTCTGACTCTCTATCCCTCTCCCTTCCTCTCTGTAAAATATCAATAAAATATATTTTAAAAAAAATTAGGATTGTGGTTACCTCTGGGGGGAAGGAAGGAGTTCAGTTGGGAACCAGCATGTGTGAGGCTTCTGGAGGGCAACCTGGGCATAGTCACATAGGTGTTCACCTCATAATTATTTGTTAAACTGTACATAATGTTTTTGCACTTTTTTGCATGCATATTTCACAAAAATTATCTTCTTTCCTCTCCTCTTCCCTCCCTTCCTTCCCTTCTTTCTTTCGAGATTTCCCAAAATAAAAAACACAAAAATGAAACATTTATATAACGATACGTTTTCATCTTTTCCATTCTATATTTACTTGTTAGTTATCCTTATGCTGGGGTACAGGGGCTCCAGCATCAGCCTCTAATTCCTTAAACTGAGAGGTGCAATCTGGAGCTGTGTTTCACCATCACAAAATTCTACTAGGTGGAAATAATTAGGAAGTCTTGTGTTGTTAGTCAGACATTGTTTTCCCTTTAAAGATTCTTTAATATCTTTTGTGTGATGCAATATTTAACACTGCACACACTATATATGAACAGGAGCCCTATCTAGCTTTGCCCATTATTGTAATCCAGTACCTGGCATGGTGCTTGACACATAGTAACCACTCAAATACTTATTATTATTATAAAATATATTTTTATTGATTTCAGAGAGGAAGGGAGAGGGATAAAGAGATAGAAACATCAATGATGAGAGTGAATCATTGATTGGCTGCCTCCTGCACACCCCACACTGGGGATTGAGCCCGAAACCCAGGCATGTGCCCTTGACCAGAATTGAAGCTGGGACCTTTCAGTCCGCAGGCCGATAATCTATTCACTGAGCCAAACTGGCTAGGGCAGTGGTCGGCAAACTCATTAGTCAACAGAGCCAAATATCAACAGTACAACGATTGAAATTTCTTTTGACAGCCGAAAACCAACTTCTGCGCATGGGCCACGAAGTTTCAATCGCACTGTACGTGTGCGCCTGCACGTGGTATTTTGTGGAAGAGCCACACTCAAGGGGCCAAAGAGCCGCATGTGGCTCGCGAGCCAGTTTGCTGACCACTGGGCTAGGGCAACACATATTATTTATAACAAATTTATTAAGTAAAATAAGTCACCTACTGCCTGGCTGGTGTGGCTCAGTGGTTGAGCATATGCTCAGTGGTTGAGCATATGAACCTGGAGATCACAGTTTGATTCCTGGTCAGGGCACATGCCCAGGTTTGGGGCTTGATCCCCTGTAGGGGGCATGCAGGAGGCAGATGATCAATGATTCTCCCTCATCATTGATGTTTCTAACTCTCTCTCTCTGAAATCAATTAAAAAATAGATATTTTTAAAAAAGTTATCTACCATAGCCTTAGCCAGTTTGGCTTAGTGCCGTGGTTGGCAAACTGCGGCTCGCGAGCCACGTGCGGCTCTTTGGCCCCTTGAGTGTGGCTCTTCCACAAAATACCACGGCCTGGGCGAGTCTATTTTGAAGAAGTGGCGTTAGAAGAAGTTTAAGTTTAAAAAATTTGGCTCTCCAAAGAAATTTCAATCATTGTACTGTTGATATTTGGCTCTGTTGACTAATGAGTTTCCTGACCACTGGCTTAATGGATAGAACATCGGCCTGTGGACCAAAGGATCCCGGGTTTGATTCCGGTCAAGGGCACGTACCTTGGTTGCAGGCTCCTCCTTGGCCCGGACCCTGGTCAGGGTTCATGCAGGAGGCAACCAATCGATGTGTTTCTTTCACATCAGTGTTTCTCTCTGTCTTCCCCTCTCTCTTCCACTCTCCCTAAAAATCAATGGAAAAATATCCTTGGGTGAGGATTAACAACAACAAAAACAAACAAACAAAAAGTCACTTACATAAAATTCACTCTTTAAAGTGTAAACTTTAGTGGCTTTCAGTATACTATATATTCAGAGTTGTGCAATCATCACTACTATCTAATTACAGAACATTTCCTTCTATCTCCTCCAAAACAAACCTCATACCCATTAGCAGTCACTCTCCCCCTCATCTCCATCTCCTGGCAACCACTAATCTGCTTTCTGTCTCTATGGGTTTACCTATTCTGGACATTTCATCTCAATGGAATCATACAATATGTGGCCTTTTGTGACTGCCTTCTTTCACTCAGCATCATGTTTTCAAGGTTCTCCCATGTGGTAGCAGGTGTCAGAACTTCATGCCATTTTATGGCTTAATAATATTCCATTGGATGGTATATCATATTTTGTTGATCCATTCCTCAGTTTATTCATTTATCCATGTTGGTTGTTTCTACCTTTTGGCTATCATGAGTAATGCCACTGTGAACATTTGTGTACAAGTTTTTGTGTGGACATGTGTTTTCTCCTGGGTGTGAAGTGGTATCTCACCATGATTTCATTCGTATTTCCCTAATGATGAATGTTGTTGAACTCAATATATATTTGTTAAATGCAGGAATAACCAAGTTTCCAGATTAAATAGCTACACCAAATTTTTTTACATTATGTTTACATATTTTTTCAAATGAATACATCAGTTGTTTTCTAGTTATAAAAATAGTACATGCTCAAATGATTATCCCTAAAATCAGGATAGTGGTTATGTTTGGGGGAAGGGAGGGAGAAAGTGATGATTAAGGAAGAGGGGTATGGTGTTATCTAGGGTGATGGTAATGTCTTACTCTTTTTTTTTTTTTTATGTCTTATTCTTTGTTTGTTAATCCTCACCTGAGGATATTTTTCCATTGATTTTTGGAGAGAGTGGAAGGGAGAAGGAGAGACACAGAGAGAAACATCAAGGTGAGAGAGAGAGACAGATCAGTTGGTTGCTTCCTGCATGTGCCCCATCCAGGGCCAGGATAGAGCCAGCAACTGAAGTATGTGCCCTTGATCGGAATCAAACCCAGGATCCTTCAGTCCTTGGGCCAACGTTCTGTCCACTGAGCCACACCGGCTAGGGTTGATGTCTTATTCTTGAATTGGGTCTTAGTTACACAGATTCTCTTTATAAGTATTATTTAAGCCAAATGTTATCTGTCACAATAAAAAGATAATGTAGCCTTAGCCGGTTTGGCTCAGTGGACAGAACGTCGGCCCGCAGACTGAAGGGTCCCAGGTTCAAGTCCAGTTAAGGGCACATGCCTGGGTTGTGGGCTCAATCCCCAGTAGGGGGCGTGCAGGAGGCAGCTGATCAATGATTGTTTCTCATCATCGATATTTCTATCTCCCTCTCTGAAACCAATAAAACATATATATTTTTAAAAAGTAATGTATTCTCATTGTTGAAAACTTGGAAAGCAAATGTTTTGTTTTATTAAAGATAAAGAACATTGAAATATTTCTACTACCCAAACTCTGAGTGGTAGTTTTTAGGGTGGGAGAAAAAAAGAATATTTGGTCCTCGCCAGTTTAGCTCAGTGGATAGAGCATTGGCCTGTGGACTGAAGAGCCCTGGGTTCGATTCCAGTCAAGGGCACATGCCGGGGTTGTGGGCTCCATCCCCAGTAGGGGCATGCAGGAGGCAGCTGATCAATGATTCTCTCTCATCATGGATGTTTCTCTCTCCTTCTCCCTTCCTCTATGAAATGAATAAAAACATTTTTTTTAAAAAGGAATATTTGTTAAGAAATTTTTTTTGCCCTTTGTTGGAAGAAACAGAAATTATGAAAAGTTGCCAGCAGGTGGCGCAATGAAACAATATTTAATCTCTCAGTCATTTAAAAAAAAGGGCAAAACAAAACAAAAACATGAAAAGCAGCCAACATTTCATCTGGTCATTGGAAAACATTTTGGTCCATTTCCCACCACTTACAGTTTTTCTCCAAAACGGGCCATCATACAAAAGAACCTGGTAAATACGACTTCATTGGGGGAAACTGTCAAATCTAATTCTTCAAATGCATGGAACAAAAAGAAAAACATAGATATTGGTGTTTTCTCCCTGTTGTTTGACAGAGGGCCTTCAAAATAATAGGATGCCAGAACCCAGGATATAGAGCTTTTCTGTGTCTACAAGAAATGAGGACAGCAATGGTGTCTAGTAATAAATTTCTCAAATATTGTTAGATGACTTTGGAGCTGGATTAGGAAGTATTCAATTCTAAATCTTTACCAAGCACTTCTACTTATGTCGTATTGATTATGGCCATTGGAGGTTGGGGAAATTTTAATTACTTAAAAAGCCATTTTAATCTGGACACCAAGGCAAGAAAGGGATGCTTATCATCCCTTTCATATCATTTATATGGGGCAAGGTGGGCATCAGGACTGGGAAGAGGATGGTGGTGGCAGTGGGAGATTGGTTATATATGGGGAGGACTGATTGGATGAGTAAATATATTAAGCATAACGGGAGCCAGGTTTCTCACTGTTGAAGAAGTGGGTTGTGAATATGGGAAAGGGAGGAAACTAGAATGAAATCTGTGGATTGGAATTGCATGTTGGTGTGACATCATGGTTTTAAGTATTTATAGATATAAATAAAGGTATAAATGTGCACAAATATATATGTACATATATCCATAAGCATAGTCTCTAGATCTGTCCCTTAAGAGAGCCAGGAGTGATGACACCCATGGTGGTGAAAACACACATCTAGTACCCAGAACTTGGTTTCTAAATACCAGTCTTTGCTAAAAGGAACCAAGAATGACAAATGGCTGATTCCAGAGTTGGAGCAGGGAAGGTGTAAGATGTGCTTAGTGTCAAAAAATGTGAGGAAATGCTCTTCAAAAAATGATGGGGGCCTGGCTGGTGTGGCTCAGTGGTTGAGCATGGATCTCTGAACCAGGAGGTCATGGTTAGATTCCCTGTTAGGGCACATGTCTCGGTTGCGAGCTTGATCCCCAGTGTGGGGTATGCAGGAGGCAGCCAAGCAATGATTCTCTCTCATCATTGATGTTTATATCTCTCTCTCCCTCTCCCTTCCTCTCTGAAATCAATAAAAATATATTTTTAAAAAATAATGGGGACCTACCAAAAGGACACAGAAGCCAGCTTGAAGTGGATTTCAGTGACTAAGTCTATGACCGTTTGAGCATCAAAATGAATAACTGTAATAATGGATTATAACTCACTAAAATAGAAAAATATGAGTTCATGCTCATAGAAATAAGTGGAAAGTTTGATGAAGAGCAGAGTAAAATCTGAATAAAGTCTGGAGCTTAGTTGTTAGGAATACACTTATGTTAATTTCTTCGTTTTGAAGAAATTATGGACACTGTCAACATTAGGGGAAACTGAGTGAAGAGTAGCTGGGTACTTTCTATACTATATAGGCAGGGTTTTGGGGTTGTTTTTTTTTTTGTAAATCTAAAAATATCCCTAAATAAATTATATTTCCAAACATATAAAGTCAGTGCTTTCTGGTGCTTACATTTTGCCAGACACTTTACACCATTCATTGCATTTAATCCTCAAAATAATCCCCCCATAGCGACTCCCAGTTTACAGAGAAGGTGAATTAGGTTCTCAGGATCCTGTGCTCAGCAGGTGGTAGAACTGAGATTTGAGCTCAGGTCTGTCTGACTGGGCCAAATAAATCACACAGCCCCATCTAGCTCCAGATAGGTCCAGTAAAGCAAATAGCTGAATAAGGACAGAAAGGACATCTTGATACCTGAAGAGTAAACATTAAGGAAATGAAATTTAATAGATAATGCTTGCTGTTTCCATTACATTCTGCACCCATGAACAGCAAAACGGGTTTAAAATTTCTTTCAAACACCTGCACAACATTTCAGGAAATAAAAATCCCATCAATTGACCTGATTGACTTTTTCTGTTACACTAAATTCGCCCAGTCTTTTTCAGGGTACACCATGATCATTTAACTTTAATTAGTATACATACAGATGATTTGGGGTTCTGCTTTTTTACTTACCATGATTTCATATACCTGTTTACAGGCATGCATTTAGTTCCCATAATGATCATTTAAACAACCATATAGTATTACATGAAATGGACAGGATGTAGCTTCTTAACCATCTCCCTGTTGTGGGCACTTGGGATATTTTCAGTGTTTGGCTGATTGGAAAGTGCTGCTATAAATGTCTTTGCACAAATTGCTTGTTACAATCGTTGGGACTATTTTGAGCAAGGGCATCTATGGGAAGCAGATGAAGGAAATGCACCTGGAATTTTCTTTGTTGTTGTTGTTCCACTTGTTTATGCATTCATTATTTGATTCTTGTATGTGTCCTGACCCAGGATGAACCCACATTCTTTGTGTACCTGGATGATGCTCTAACCAACTGAGCTACCGGGGCCAGAGCATACGACCCTGGAATTTTCACTTCTCCTTGGGAAGGTGCTCTTTTTAGAGACTGGCTCTTGGCATCCAGTAATGCAAGAGCAGGAAGAGAAAAAGTGGCTGGAGATGGGGGTGAGATAAGAGATGCGACTGGAAAGCTAGGCAGGGACAGATCTTGAGGGGGAGGGGGATTTGGATTCAGTTAGCTTTGAGGCGCTGGTGTTATTTGAGCGACAGAAACAGCTGTCAAGATAGTCACCCAGAGTCAGAGGGCAGGAATCTAGGATGTTATTAGTTGCAGTACATGATGACAATGTGAGATGACAAGGCCTTCTCTGTGCTTCCCCGCCCTGCTCGGCGACCTTGATGGATAGGCAATGTCAGTTCTAGCATTCCAGGCTGTTGGCTTTGGCTCAAACCAGGTAATGCTAAGGGGATGGCGAGCTTTCACGTCCCCTAAATCGCCTCTCTCCCTCTCGACCCCCAGATACCCCAAATAAACACAATCTAGTTAATCTAAATAAAATAAGTTCTGCAAATGCAGTCTGTGAACAAGTCCCCCAACCCCAACTAGAAGAGAGATCCTGGAGGCGCAAACCCATTCCCCAGGGGCCGGAGGCAGACCAGGTTAGGACCCGCAAAGCTCCAAACATCCCCGGACCAGCCCGCGCCCCGCGGAGGCGGAGCCAGGGGGCGGTGCTTGCGCATGCGTGGAGCCTGCCTCCCGGCGAGGGGATGGGGCGGGCGCCGGGGCGGGTGCTGTGACGTCAGGTGCGCGCGTGGCTCCGGCTGCGCAGGAACAGCTGGTGCCTCTGAAGACGGCCGGCGAGCGCACGGCCGTGGGGAGCTGGTGGCCCGCCGCGCCACGCTGCGGGAGCAGCCGCCGCCGCCGCCTCGCGCCACTGCACCATGTCCGGCCAGCTGGAGCGTTGCGAGCGCGAGTGGCACGAGCTGGAGGGAGAATTTCAGGAACTGCAGGTAAGGCCGGGCCACCTGGTCCCTCAACTCGGCTACCTGAGGTGCAGTACCTTCCCCTTCCTGCTCCCCCAGCCCGGGTGGTGGGCACCATCAGGGCCCAGGGGTGTCCCTGGCCAGGCCCTGGAGGCTGGTGGTCCGCATGGACCAGCCCCCTCCCATCTCCCAGCACTTCAGTTCTTCACCCACTTGGGGCGCCCCGTCAAAGCTTCCATTCCCCCGCCCTCGCACCGGCTCTTTGCTCTGAGCACCTCCTTCGCTGCAGAAAGTTGGTCTGTGGCCTCTGAGGGGAAGTTCCAGGCGTGTCCATGTGGGGGACACGTCTCTGCTGGGACTCGGAGAGAACAGCCCAGCCCCCACCTCCTCAGGGGTCTCCCCTAACCCCACCCTTCGGCTTTTGGCAGCTCAACTGCCCCTCTGCCCTGGGGAGCAGCCCTCCGCTGCAGCTCTGTTTGGAAGATGTGCTTGGGAGACGTTCACCTTGAACTCATCGACTCTGCTTTGGGACTAGGGTTCCCTGTTCTCCGCCTTCGGGGCTCTGGTGTGGGTGCTTCTCAGGCGCTGCTGCAGGCTGACTTTGGCGTGGTGGACGGCATCTGTCAGTTCTGACAGCTGGTTGCCTCCCTCACCCTTCTGGCCCAGAGCCTGAGGCGGGGTGGAGTGGGGCGGAGGCAAGGGAGGCCCCTTGAGAGAATGGCTTTGTGGCCTTGAGGTCGGGGCAGGGTGATTTGTTCCTGAGTCTCAGAGTCCTCCGCTACCTACCCTGGTGACTGGAGACGCCCCGAGAAACCTTGGGGTTGGCCAAGGGGACTCCTGGACCATTTTGGGAGATGGGGCTGCTCCCTCTGCAGCTACCCTATTGTGTTTGTTTTCTCAGAGTTAAGCTCTGCTTGCCTGAGGTCCTATCACACGCACTCCTCCTTGTCCTCAGCCTGAGCAATGACATTTCCCCCGAGCATGTAGCTTTTGTCTGCAGTTGGCTGGCCTCTTACAGTATCCAGAGGAGGGGAGAAGTGACTGCCAAGGGTATTTGTAATGAGTCCTCCTAGACCTGAGGCAGCAGGTCCGGATGAATAGAGAGAGGGGTGCTGGAGAGACGGGACAGTTTTAGGCATGAGCAGAGGGTAAGGTACCCAGAACCAGAGTGGTATCCCTTTTTTGGCTTGTCCAGCGTGTGTGGGTTGGTGCCCTCTCCTTCAGGTCTGGAGCTTGGGTCCCACCCAACTCCCTGGGGACCCTTGTGGCTCCAATGCCATTGAGGAAACTCAGCCACTTCTTAATGCTTTGTCCTACTGGGCTCTCATGTCATGTCCAGCCTTGGAACCACGGAGGGGGTGTTAGGGTCAGGAGTGGGAGAAGAGGTTTGCTGTGTGGAGCTTTTGTTGTTCATCATTCCTTCCCCTTGTCCTGCCTTAGCCTAGGAGAAGGAGGAGTCTTCACACTTCAGAGCTATGCGATTAATGCAATTAACAGCAATTAGACAGCAAGTCTTGGCAGGCAGAGGTTGCAAAGGAGACAGTTTGATTTGTTGTGTTCTTATTTGGTGTCTCTGGGGCTCAGGTTGTGAGGGACAGGGAGGAATTGGGCATTAATTCTGGATTTCATCCCTGGGTGCCTAGCAAGGATTGTAGAAGGGCTCATTTGATGGAAACTGTGACGTCTCTGCTTAGTTCTTCAGCAGTCGGGCATGGAGTGGACTTGGGGAAGGAGGAGCATCAATTCCCTACCTGACATGAGGGCATAACGCTTGCCCCAGCCCAAATGCACACTGAGGCATTTGGGTGACAGGTTGTGTGGCTGCTTTCACCCCTGCTGGCCTCAGGCTTTGGTGGCAGCTTCTGGATCAGAGGTCAGTGATGGATGGAAGGCCACGGAGTCCCCTGGAGGGCTGAAGGTGAAAAGCACTGTGTCTTCAGTTCTTAGACGAGGAGACTGAAGCTTGGGCATACTAATTTAACCGGGGTCACACAGCTTTTTAGTGACAGAGTTGGAGCTAGAGCTTAGTTCTCTAAATGTTTACTTCACATGTATGTCCTTGTGTTGGGAGGCCCCTATTAAACGTAAGAGCTCTGAACTCCTGAGATGAAAGTCTCTGGAAATACATGTATCATAAGTAGGGTGTACCTTGTCATTGTGTATGTATTGGACAGACTTTCAGATGAGGCATTTATTAGGGAATAAGAGGGTTACAGCAGGTAGGCAGGTGGACAGATGGGAACTAGAAAGGTTTTTTCTTTTTCTTTTTTTTTTCACCAGAAAATCTCGGTCTATCTTAATTTTCCTAATCTACCTCAGAATCTGGGAATCATGGATTTCATGCTTGTATCTCTCAGATTTCCTTTCTTGGGGCAGTGTAGAATATCACTGGGTTTTACCTTTCCTTCCCTTTTACACTTGAAGGGAGGAAAGAGGAAACCTAACTCAGGCCCTAGAGGATTTGAAAGGTCTTTAGAATTTCTCCCTCCCGCAAAAGTCATAATCTCTGGGAATTTCCAGAGGAAAAGATCTGATTTCTTTTGATTGTGGGGCCTCACTGGACTCTGGGGCAAGGTCAGGTCACTATGGTTATTTTGTTTTTAGCTGTTTGGGATTTCAGCCTTGCTGGTAAATTGAGCGTGGCCCTGTGGCCGGTGGTGTGACCACAGAAGGTCATTTACAGACACGGTGGCAGGTGATTTAATGAGCCTTTCCTGCCTTGCCTTACATCACTGGAAACCTGACCTTGCCCCTCCCAACAAGGAAGGAGATAGCTAGAAGCGGTCTTTCCCTAAACTTTTTTTTTTTTTTTTCCAGAGAGGAAGGAAGAGGAAGAAAGATAGAAACATCAATGATGAGAATCATTGATCCTCCTGCACGCCCCCACTGGGGATCGAGCCTGCAACCTGGGCATGTGCCCTTGACCGGAATCGAACCCGGGACCCTTCAGTCTGCAGGCCGACATTCTATCCACTGAGCGAAACCAGCCAGGACTCTTTCCTTAAACTTGACCTCATAGTAGGTAGACCATTGTAAAGATTTTGGCTTCTGCCCTAGCCAGTTTGGCTCAGTGGCTAGAACGTCGGCCTGCGGACTGAAGGGTCCTGGGTTCGATTCCGGTCAAGGGCACATGCCTGGGTTGCTGGCTCAATCCCTGGTGGGGGGTGTGCAGGAGGCAGCTGATCAATGATTCTCTCTCATCATGGATGTTTTTCTCTCTCTCTCCCTCTCCCTTCCTCTCTGAAATCAATAAAAATATTTTAAAAAAAGATTTTAGCTCTTACTACCAATGAAATGGGCATCCCTCTAGCTGCTGTGTATGGAATAGACATCAGGGTGGGGCAGGCTGTAAGCAGGAAGATAGTATTATTTCATTAAATCCCTAAGAAATAGATCCCATTATCACCAATTTACAGAGGACAATAAGTTATACAAAGTTTCATGGCTTGTAAGTGCTGGAGCCAGGATTCAGACCCAAGTTGTTGAACACCAGAGTCTGCGTTCTGTAGGTCAGATATTTTCTGGGTTCCTAACATAGTGGACTCTGAACCCTTCTTGAGATGCTTAGCTCTAGAAGAAAACTTTTGAACTTGTGAGGTCTCATTTCATTTGTGTGGTTCTTTAAAACAATAGCATTTAGTCAGAACTCTTAGTTGCAAATGACAGAAACCCAATTCTGCTGTTTTAAGCCAAAAAAGGGGTTTATTGGTCATGTATTGGAAAGTCCAGTGACGAACGGCTTCAGGTAGGGCTGGATCCTGGGGCTCCAATGATGTCTCTGTGAGTGTGTCTCTCTGTCTCCTCTTTGTCATCTTTATTCTTAGGAGGCGATTTGCATCTCCCTTTTTGTGGTAAAGATGACCACTGACGCCGAAACCGGTTTGGCTCAGTGGATGGAGCGTCGGCCTGTGGACTGAAGGGTCCTGGGTTCGATTCCGGTCAGGGGCATGTGCCTTGGTTGTGGGCACGTCCCCAGTGGGAGGTGTGCAGGAGGCAGATGATCGATGTTTCTAGCTCTCTGTCCCTCTCCCTTCCTCTCTGTAAAGTATCAATAAAATATATATATATATATATTTTTTAATATATTTTATTGATATTTTACAGAAAGGAAGGGAGAGGGATAGAGAGCTAGAAACATCGATGAGAGAGAAACATCAATCAGCTGCCTCCTGCACACCTCCCACTGGGGATGTGCCCGCAACTAAGGTACATGCCCTTGACCGGAATCGAACCCAGGACCCTTCAGTCCGCAGGCCGACACTCTATCCACTGAGCCAAACCGGTTTCGGCTCAATAAAATATATTAAAAAAAAAAAAAAAAAAAAGATGACCACTGACGGCTCCAGGCTGACATCTACCATCTACTTAGCAAACCGGAAAAAAAACAGTTCATCTTTTCCCCAGTAATTCCAGTAAGAGTCCCAGGGCCGATTCTCATTGGCTGGACTTGAGTCATGTGATTATCCCTTACCAGTCATTGGGGCATTGATTGGCAGTGCCTTGATTACATGTCTACTTCTGGAGCTCAAACTGGAATCAGTGCTACTTTAAACCACATGACATAAGAATAGGGAAGGGGTGGTTTCATGAAGGAAAATAAAAATACTGGTAATAAAAACAAACAAACAAGGGTTGCTAGACAGGCATCTTTGGGGGCTAATAGAAACAGCCTATATCTCTCATTCCCAAACCATGTCAAGGCTTCCCCCTGAAGCTGCAGCAAAGTCACAGGGGTTCTATGGTGTGATTGAATTTTCAAGGGAAACACAATGACTTCTGTCCCACACTACTTACACTGCTAGCTTGGGGCAGTTCACAGTTGTACATTAGGTCATGCTGCATTCTTTTCGATGGTGTCATATCTTTGTAAAGTTGGATTTTCTGTGCTCTCTAATTAAAATAAAGTGCTACAGGAAAAGCAGCATGGGACAGGACATGATGGCAGCCATGTCTAATTTGATACCAAGGTTTGAGAATTTGTGGGGAGCCAACAGGCACACACATTCCCGTTAGTAAATAATTTTGTTTTATTTTGTTTGTTTTCAGAATGAAAATAAATATTTTTGTCAATTTCAGAGTGTTTTCCCCCCCAGAAAAGGCTACTAAGTTGTTAAGACATAAATACTTTTTTAGTTATTTGGCCTGAGGACTCTGTGGAAAGTTTACTTAGATACTAAGGGTATGGTAAACCAGAAAAGTTTAGGAACCTTTGTTTTTTAATCCTTACCTGAGGATAATTTTCCATTGATTTTTTAGAGAGAGTGGAAAGAAGGGGCGTGGGGAGAGAGAAAGAGAAACATTGATGTGAGAGAGACACATCGATTGGTTGCCTTCTCCATATGCCCCGACTAGGGCTGGAGATTGAACCTACAGCCCAGGTACATGCCCTTGACCAAGAATTGAACCCGAGAGCCTTTGGTTTGCGGGCCAGTGCTCTAACCACTGAGAACACCAGCCTGAACAGAACCTTTGTTTTATGTGCTGATGGTGGTGGTGGTTACACAATTGTATATATTTGCCAAAATTCATTGAATTATACATCTGAAAACTGGCCAATTGATATATAAATTATAACTCAGTAAGGCTGATTTTTAAAAACCAGTACGTAGCCTGTTACATAGACCTCATCTTCTAGCCCTTTCACGACTGAGTAAATTGAGGTACAAAGAGATTACGTAACTCAGCTAACAAGAGGCACACTCAGTCTGACTACATAATGTAATCATTGCGTTCTTACATTATCCTGCCTTCCAAGTGCCTGATACGCATGCTGACACCTTTAGTTACTGCTCACATAACAGACATTACTAATCGACCCTTGCACATGACTCAGCATCTTTCCCCATATAAAGTTGATACAGTTGAGGTGAAGTCAACTTGCCAACCTTGGTAGTGTTTCCATGGTGACGAGTCTTAGGTATACTCAGCATCCAGAATCTTTATTTGACATTGATATCTTGGAAAACATACCAGCAGAGAAGGACACAGCTCTCAGGCACAACATTTTGGTGGTGAACATGGCTCTGTTGAAATTTACTAGGTTGCCCATCAACTCCTGATGCTCCTGGGCCAGAGCCTGATCTGAAAATGCCATGAGATTCCATTGCTGGCAATTCTTGCATTAAATGTCGACTCATTTCTGGATCCCAGACTTACAACTTAGCCCAAATGCCTTGTGTTAAGAAGGCATCTCCAGGTGTCTCACAGCCGTGCTGGGGCCTGGAATCATTGACCTCTTCTTCCCAGTGGAGCAGAGCGCGGGGCCTCAGAGGATAGGAGAGGTGGCAGATCTCGAGTCCTCCAAGAGAAACTCGCTTGTTTGTGTCTTCAGTACATGGTATGAAAGGCGGGTAATCAGATGTGCAGGAAAGACACTATGGGCATCTCAGCTCACAGAGCTAATGTTAATGCTTCTCTGTCTTTTTTTTTTTTTAAGTCCATTATACGTTTTTATAAGTAATACATATCCACATAGTTAAAAATTCAAATAGGAGATAGGTCCAAGAATTTTCATATCACTTGTTTATAACAACTAAAAAATGGATAATTCCACTGAACCATGGAGTGGGGTATGAAGAGCAGAATGAAGAAACTTAGAGCTACATGTATCAATATGGATACAACTTTTAAATAGAAAAGCAACACTGAAATGAAAAGTCGCAGAGAGATATATACACTATGACATGTATAATAAAGTAGAACATTCAGAGCAACACTATGTATTACTGATACATATATTTTTTAAATTTTTAAAAAAATATATATTTCTATTGATTTCAGAGGAAGGGAGAGAGAGATAGAAATATCAATGATGAGAGAGAATCATTGCTTGGCTGCCTCCTGTATGCCCCATACTGGGGATGGAGCCCGCAACCCGGGCATGTGCTCCTGACCAGAATGGAACCTGGGACCCTTCAGTCCGACACTTTATCCACTGAGCCAAACCGGCTAGGGCGATACATAACTTTTTTAAAAATTGGTTTTGAGAGAGACAGAGAGCGACAGAGACATATATCAATTGGTTTCCCACTTATTTATGCATTCATTGGTTGCTTCCTGACTGGAGATTGAACCTGCGACCTTGGTGTATCGGGATGACACTGTAACTTACTGAGCTACCTGGCCAGGGCCCTGATACATGTCTTTATAGTACAAATACAAAGACTTGCAAGGGAATGAGATGGGCCAGATTCAGTGTAGTGGAGCTTCAGGCAGGGATCTGGCAAGAAACGTCTCTCCCCAAAGGATCTCAGCGAAGAGTTTAAGGAAGGGGGTATTACTGAGGTGTGGCAGTTTAAGTGTGAGGCCACTGGAGCCTAAAGGGACAGAGGAGGGGTCAGTCACCAGAGGTGGGTCAAAGTTTGTTGCTGGGGAAGGGGAGCTACAGGGCTGGAGCAGTAGTAGTTGAAGGCTGCAGCCAAGCAGGGCGGAGACAGGAGGAACTACACCCCCACATCTTTCTCCTCCAGCCTTCCAGTCTTCTGTCCTGACCCCCCGCCCCCCCATGGGCCAAACCTCAGTAGGAGGCAGAGTAAGGGAGCTTAGGAAATAGAGTCCGAAAGGGTCAGCATCAGCACAGAGAAAGACTAAGTTGATCTGGGGTGGGCGTGGGGGGCGGAAATAACCAGCATTGGGTTTGACCTCTTTGGGGAAAGGAGATGGGAATTCCACCTAGAAAGAAAACACGCATGCGCGCGCGCGCACACACACTCAGAATACACAAGGGCTTTCAACCTTATGTGCACTGTTATTTCTTACAATGAGGGTCAGAATATGAATGTTAATGTGTTTATTTTCTGGTCTATGATTCTTCTGTCCTTTTTTATATGCCTGAACTATTTCACAAAATGAGCAGGAAACTGGAAAGTAATGCATCAGGACCAAAAGACTTGTAAAGGAAAACATCTCTCCAGGCTCAGTGTCAGCTATATGATGTGATTATGACCATGCAAATATCATTTACAGCAGAATTGAGTCGTGTGCTGTGGTTGTATTTTCTCTCTTGGAGAAATGAGTGTCTTAGCATTCGATTCTTACTGGCAACGTTTGCCTTATACTTACCTCTTTTCTCCCCCCAAGTTTTGTCAGTACATATTCTATCAAGCATGTTTCTTTTCTTGGATTGGTCTTGAGCTAGAGACACTTGGTGGTGTGGTGGTGGTGGTGGTGGTGGTGGTGCGGGGGGTTGGGACTTGCTTTGTGCTGCAGCACGGGTCCCTTCTTCCACAGCTGCCTGTCCACTCTGGTGCCCCAGCACTCTGGGCTATTTTGGGGTTAGTGACTTGATGTGAGAGTCAATCACATTTAATAAGCTGGAGTTCCCTGCGCCATGTGCAGAGAACTGACTCCTGGTTTTTGGTGAGTGTCTCCCATGTTCCAATCCACTGCTGCCAAATTTAGAAATAAGAATAAGTAGTGGTTTGGCAGTTTGGCGTGTTCTTTAAATGTGAAACATACATGTACCATGTGACCCAGCAATTCCATTCCTAGGTATCTACCCAAGAGAAATGAAAGTATATGTCAACACAAACACTTGTATTTAATACTCACGGTGACATTATTCATCAGAGGCAAAAAAGTGGAAATAATCTAATGTCCAATAACTGGTGAATAGGTAAACAAAATATGGTAAATCTATACCAAATCTGTATTGCTGAGTAGCACATGCTACAATGTAAATAGGCCTCAAAAAGTTATGCTAACTAAAAGAAGCCAGACACAAAACCCACATGTTGTAGGATTCTATTTATATGAAATATCCAGAAAACACAGATCTATAGGGATAGAAGGCAGGTTAGAGGTTGCTAAGAACTGGTGGGAGGGGAGAGTGGGGAGTGAGTGCTGATAGATCCTAGCATCTTTTTGGATGATGAGATGTTCTAAAACTGGATGTGGTGTCTGGCGGGCATGGCTCAGCAGCTGAGCATCGATCTAAGAACCAGGAGGTCACGGTTTGATTCCCGGTCAGGGCACATGCCCAGGATACGGGCATGCAGGAGGCAGCCAATCAATGATTCTCTCTCATCATTGATGTTTTTATCTCTCTCTCCTCCCTTCCTCTCTGAAATCAATGAAAAATAAAAACTGGATGTGGTAATGGTTGTACAACTTGTTAAATGTATAACAATCATTGAATTGTGCACTTAAAATGAGTGAATTTTATGGTATATAAATTACACCTCAATAAAGTTGTTAAAAAAAATAGTAGTTTAGGTTCTTAGTTTGGTAGAAAACTACCCAATATGGTTGTTTAATGGTCTGCATTTTTTGGGTGACTAGTTACTGGCTTAATGAAGGATTCATTCAACCAGGCTCCAAGTCCTTGCTTTTGGCATCTTGAAGATGACAGTGTCCTGGGCAAGAGCTCGGTAATAATGAGTCCAAGATTTGTGGCTTCTCCTCTTACCTTGTGTGATTAACCTTGCCCGGAAGGAAAGCTGGGTTCTTTGTCATCTTAATCTAGATTGTCACACTTGCCTCTGAAATGAAGACACTCAAACCAATTGGCAAAGCTAAACAGAACAAAACAGAAGATGTTCACTTATATAATTGGAAAGTCAAAGGTGAACTGCTTTCAGGTACAGTCTGATTCAGGGGCTCAAGTAAAATCATCAGGACTCAGCCTTCATCTATCTACCTTTCTATCCTGTTTTCCTCTCTCTGGGTTCATTCTCAGCAGGACAACCCCATTAACTTTGGGCTTATATCCTACTGCCTTCAAAACTAGTAAAAAATGAGTCTCTTTTTTCCCCCAGGAGTTCTGATAAAAGCCCTACGACTGGGTTTCATTGGTTCTAAATGGCCCTCCCTGAATCAACCAGCTGGACTAGGAGGCTGATGATCTGACATGCGAGGCCTGTGTTATATTCTCTGGAGCCCGGGGGCAGGGTCAGCCCCAAACCTAGGCAGATCTCATGGACTGAGTCTCCAAAGAAACTCGGGGATGGGTCTCCAAAGAAACTATGGGGACATTAACCAGAAGGGGGCCTAGCTGCCCAGTTGGCAAACACAACAGAAGGTCTCCATCTGGCAACTAGTTCCATTTGAGACCACAGGCCAGGATTGGATTGCCTCTGTGTGGGTCATCTGCCCCTGGAAAAAGAATCTCAAAGCACAGGTCCAATCAAGGGCCCGTTGGAGATACCATCATGTGCAAGGGTAGCTAAGGACTCCAAGGGAAGGCAGGAATTGTATTGCCCCCATGTCCCAGAAGCACCCATGGACAGTGCATCAAGAGACAGCTGTTGTGCCCTGGCCGATGTGGCTTATTTGGTTGAGCCATGTCCAGTGCACTCAGAGGTCATCGGTTCGATTCCCCGTCACGGCACATGCCCAGGTTTCAGGCTCAATCCCCAGTACGGGGCCTGCAGGAGGAAGCCGATTGATGTTTCTCCCTCATCAGTGTTTTTTTTTCCTCTCTCTCCCTCCCTCCTGTCTCCCTAAAATCAATAAAAACATATCTAACTTATTTAAAAAGTAAATGTTGATAGCATTGAGAGTTGGTGAGATGTGGACAACTGTCATATGCTGTGGGTGGGACTGTAAATTGGTACAGCCACTCTGCGGGCAGTTTGCCAAGATCTATTAAAACTAAAAACAAGCCTGTACCCTCTGACTCAGCAATTCCGTTTCTTTTCCCCAGAAAGAATCTTCCCCAGAGAGATACTAGCCTCTGTGCCCAGGGAGGCAGTGCAAGGGTATTAACCAACGGTACATTGTTGGTTATAGTCAGAGAGTGGAAACAACCTAAATATCCAGCAGTAGGGGAATGGGTTAAATAAACTGCAGTGTGTCTACAGCGTGAAAAACTGCACAGCACTAAAGAAAAATGAAGTAAATGTATTCTTACATGGGTAGATTTTTAAGGCATATTATTGAGTAAGAAAAGGATGTTGTGGAATCATATGTATGTTCTGATACTGTTATATATTTTTTTAAAATCAAAAATATGTGCGTTAGGGTATAAGCTATGCTGTTATAACAGAGAGATCCCCACAGGAAAAGGCTGAAATGAGGTATCTTCTTTCTTTCTCACAGAACAGTCCAGAGGGAGGTATGGTCCAGGGTGAGTGGTATTCCAGTTATCTGTCACTGCAGAAAACAGCAATCATTGCTTTTTTGCTCATGGATCTGTGGGTCAGGAATTTAAACAGGGCATAGTCTGGAAAACTGGACTGTGTTCTGTGATGCCAAGAGGCCGTGGCTGGGAAGACTTGGATAGCTAGCAGTAACTCACATGGCTGGGGCTGGAGTCACCTGGAGGTTTCTTTACCTCTGTGTGCCTGAGCTGGAATGACAAGAAGGTTTGTCATTCCAGTGAGGACTATTTATCAGTGTCTACCTGTGACGGCTCCATGTGATTAGGGTTTCCATACAGCATGGTAGCCTCAGGGTAGTTGAACTTTTTGCTCTAAGAGTGAGTGTTTCAGTAAGACAGAAGCATATGTCTTTCTACGACATGTTCTCAGAAATTATATAGTGTCACTTTTGCCATTATCTATCTATCATCTATCTATCTATCTATCTATCTATCTATCATCTATCTATATGTGGTCAAGCCAGCCACAAGCCTACGTATATTTAAGGGGAAAGAACAGAGACCCCCACCTCTCTATGTGAGGATTGCTAAAGGATGGGCGATCATATTTTTAAACCATTACAGGTTGGAAGCTCCGTCATATGGGGTCACGTGGGATCCTTGTTGGTTTGGCGAGGGAAGGCACAGTGGGCTTTGCTATTTGTATCATGTAGCTTTCATCTCTAGTTTCAATGTAACAGGACCCATAAGTTGCCATATGCCAGCCAGGGACAGGGAGAGTGCAGGCCAAGCAGTCCCTTATAAAAATGTAATTCAGAACTACTACACATCACTCTGCTCCCATCCCACTGGCTAACTCTTAGTCATGCTGCTACCTGTAGCTGCAAGAGAGGCTGAGAAATGTAGTCTATAGGCCACATGCCTAGCTATCAGTCTGTGGAGTCCTGTTGCTAAAACCCAGCAAAGGAGAATAAATATTAGGGACAATTAGATTTTGCAAGTGCTTTTTTCATGTATATATGTCTATATATTTATGTGTATATATAGAAATAGGTCTATATAAAATATAGAAATAGATAGATACATAGAACAGTCTGGAGGAATACATAGGAAAAGGTCTAGAAGAAACTGGCAACTGTGGTTACTTCTGGGGATGGGGGAGAAGGACAGGGATGTGTTCAAAGCTGACTCTAGCCATAACTGTTGTGTTTTAATGTTTTATAAGGTAATGTCTTCACATTTTACTTTGAAATTAAATATTAATTCAAACTGAAGAGGGCCTGGTAAGCATCTGGCTGCTGATGTTGTAGTCTTGGTCTTATCTCCCCGTGGTGGCACCCAACCCTAAGGAGTGCCAAGGAGGTCACATGGCTCTTATCTTCCAGGAACCGCAGCTGGTGTTGGCCGGACACTCAGTCCAATGGCCCCACCTTCTTGAGGACTATAGTCAGGGGGTCTCTGCCCCTGTCCTCCCCTTGGAGACCCCCTGACTAGACCACAATAGATATTGGTTGTAAGTGGATGGCTGTTTTGGGACTGAAGAGTTCAAAAGTGATTAAAATACAGCCTGTCTCTCTACAGATGGCTTATTATTAACTACAGATAGAAAGCTGGTCGCTGTACAATGGGGAAGGCAGGTGGCACCGCCTCCTCTAAGCAGTTAACATTAACCTCATGGACACTGTGTCCCTCCGGATGGGAGACACTGAGGACATAGTGTCACTTGAGTGACATTCTTGCTCCAACGGCATAACCCAGATCCAATCATGAAGAGACAACAGACCAACCCAGGCGGAGGGACATTCCCCCAAACTAGACTCAACTCCTTAAAAAATGTGGATGTCACGAAAGACAGAGAAAGGTTGAGGAGCTGTGCTAGGCTAAAGGAGGCTAACGATGCAAGCAGTAGTACAAGGCAGGAGACCGAGTCGGGTCCGGGATCTGGGGGGAAATTGCCATCAATGGACAGCTAGCAAGATGTGAGGTCATGGTATTGTGTGGTATCAAGGTTGCATTGTCTGTATTCGATCATTGTACTGAGGATGTAAGAGAATGTCGTCATTCTTAGGAAATGCACAGTGAAGGATTGCGGAGTCAAGAAGCATGTTGTCTGTCTGTAGCTAACTCCCAACTGGCTTAGAAAAGGAGGAGGCAAACTTTTTTGGCCCAAAAGCCAACTAGTGAGGACTCTAGGCTCTGCAGGCCATATGGTCTCTGTCATAACTACTCACTCTGCTGTTGTCGTTTCCAGACAATATGCAAATGAACGGGTGTGACTGGGCTCCATTATGGCTACTGAAATTTCACATTTCCTATACTTTCACGTCACAAAATATTCTTCTGATTTGTTTCAACCAAGGAAAAACCATTTTAGCTTACTGCCTGTGCAAAAATCTGGATTTGGTTGGGTTTGGTCTGTGGGCTATAAATTCCTGATGCCTGATATTGAAAAAGAACACACACACACACACACACACACACACACACACACACACACACACGGCGAGGGTGGTGGTGGTGGTGGTGGTGGTGGTGCGTAAAGCAAATATGGAAATATGGTGTAATGCTAACTATTGGTGAATCTGGGTGAAGGGTAGAGGCGAGTTCTTTCTATTCTTCTTAGAATTCTTCTGCAAGTTTGAAATTATTTAAAAATAAAAAGTTAAATAGACATAGGGTTTTCCTCTCTGGGGGGCCAGCAAGGAGCAACTTATGATACTGTTTGAATCCGAGGGACTGAGCCCTCTCGTCTGGGAGCCCAGGGAGACTTGCTCACAGCGTGCTTCAGTGTTGCCCCTAATTGCTATCTGCTCACTTCATTTTCTTCACGTCTCCCTGATCTTCTGGCTTCCCCTGCATAGTTAGGGACCTTGCTTGGCAGGCATGAATGAGAATTAGGCTCTGGCCTCACTGTTGGACCATCTCCTTTTCTCTCCCTCTACCACTAAATACACTTCTCCTCCAGCCACTTTAGACGTGTTCAAGGACACAGCCACTTTAGATGTGTTCATTGGATTATTGTATTTAATGTTATAGTTCCCTCCCCTCACATTGGTTTCTCCAAATTGTTAGTATTTGTCTTAGATGATCAGATTAGAGGCAAGAGCTTGTTTCCCGGCATATGGCGTTATCTGGGGGAGGTGCGTTGTGGCAGCAATGCCGAGAAGTTACAGTGTTCCTTTCTCCCAGCTTTGGGGCAAAGTCTCTTGTATTTCTTGTGGCCTTGTGGCCCTGACTGGTTATTTCCAGGAATGAGGTATTGAGCTATTTGGAGTGACTGTGCCTGGGGTGGGCAGGGTTGGCTGTAAGGGGAAGGGGTATGACCTTTCCTTAGTTGATATGGTAAGAACTCTCTTCATTGCCAGGATCAGAAACCCAACTCATACCGGCCTCACTGAAAAGGAATTTATGAATCCATATAACCAAGAGTACTGAATAGGATTACACTTAGACGTGATTAGATCCAAGGGCTGAAATGAGGCTATGAGAATTCTCTCTTACCATGTCTCAGGTCTGTTTTCCTGTTTGGCTTTATTCTTAGGCCGGCTCTCCCCACTCAGCAACCCCGTGTGTACCTGCTATCCCATTAGCAAACCCAGGAGAAAGAGGGCATCTCTACACCAGTACTCCCAGCAGGGTCCCGGGGCTGACTCTCATTGGCCCATTTAGGCCTTGTGTCCATGTCTGAACCAATCAGTTGCCAAGGGATTGGAAGATACTGATTGGTCAGGCCTGGATCACATGACTACTCTTGGAATGAGGACTGTTAGCTCTAGTGGAACCATCTGGACTAAGAATTGACAAGAAGTGGCCCTTCAAAGTCAGACCTAGTTGCTGTTACCATTAGGAAGGAAGGGACCTGGGCAAGAAAGAAAACAGTAATTCCTTATTACACAAGGGCTGTGCTGTGCCGCCTTCCCCAATTCCAGTCCCAGTTTTCTAAGCCACAGATTTGATAGCTGTACTTGTATCGTCCTAGCTGTCAAATTGTAAGCTCCGCAATCATGTCCCCTGACACAAACAAACTATGGAAAAATGACCTGTTGGTGTTGTTCTCTTCTGGGCCCTGCCCGGGCTGCTCCATCCCTCAGGAAACTCACAGGATCTACAGGCAGAAGTTGGAGGAGCTGACTGCGCTCCAGACTTTATGTAGCAGCTCCATCAGCAAGCATAGGACGCGACTGAAGGACCTGAAGCGCACGCTCCAGAGGTAGGCGGGGCTGCGATTCAAAGCTCCCCTGGTTCTAAGGGTCAGAAACCCAGCTCAACACTGGCTTGGGTAGAGAATGGAAAATTTTTTAAAAATATATTTTTATTGATTTCAGAGAAGAAGGGAGAGGGAGAGAGAGATAGACACATCAGTGATGAGAGACAATCATTGATAGGCTGCCTCCTTGCATGCCCCACAATGGGGATCGAGCCCACAACTGGGTCATGTGCCCTGACCAGGAATTGAACTGTGACCTCCTGGTTCATAGGTTGATGCTCAATCACTGAGCCATGCCTGCCAGGCCTAGAATGGAAATTTTAATGGAAAAAAACAGAAGTGGCTTTAGGATGCAGGGGTCAAAGGTTGTTTTTAGGAATCTGTTTTTTTCCTCTAAATTCTCCATTTCCCTAGATTGGCTTCACTCTATGGCTAGCCATCCTCTCATGGTCACTGAGATGGCCAGCCAGCAGTGCCAGGCTTATATCCTGCAGCCTTTCTTCCCACTGGCTTGGGCACCCCAGCCTAAGGAGAATTGTCTTTTCAGCACAAGTTCTGGGAGCAGTTCTCATTGGCTGGAATTGGTCACGTGCCCATCTTTGAACCAATCAAATCACCGAGACTGGTTAGGCAAGACTAGGTCATATGCTCAGTTTATGGACCTTGGGAATGGGACAGCCCTACTTAAACCCCATGGAGGGGGAAGAGGATGACAGGTAGTTCCCCAGGAGAAAACTGTTATAAGAAGTCCTGCTGGGCAGATAAACATTAACTGCGCTTCTCAGGCACGTGGGGACTCCCTCCACCAGGCTGTCTGATCAGGGGGTGAGAGGTCTGGCATCCCTGGTGGAGATAAACTTGAGCTCATCACTTAGGTCAGTTCCTGAGGCCAGGATTACATGTTCAGTTTCCAGTCCTTGTATCTTTCTGGTTTCGGAAGTGCTCTCATCCCCCGTAGGCGAACAGGTCCAGTGGATGCTGTGATCCCTCAGTCAGGCAGACATCTTAGGCACTGAGTGGCTTGTCCCAGGTCACTTACATGGGCTTCTCTTCCAAAGTGTGTGGCTCCGGGTCACTTTTTCCCTTCCCTCGTGAACAATTTTTGGGAAGGTTATTGATTGTACCCCTAACCTTAGCTGACCATTTGGGAAACAGAGGCCCATTAGTCGTGGGGTAAAGTGTAAATTGTTTAATGCAGTGACATTGCCACTCTTGGAAAAACACATCTTACCGATGGCAGGACTTAAGTCTTTTATATCTGTCGAGGGTTTTTCAGCCTTGGCACTAATGATAATTCTTTGCTGTTGGGGGCTGTCCTGTGCATTGTAGAATGTTTAGCAGCATTGCTGGCCTCTGCCCACAGATGCCAGTAACACCCTCCACTCTGTCTTGACAACCAAAAAGTTCCCAGACATCGCCATTGAGAACCACTGGGTAGAAGGTTGGCCCCTGGGTTAGGTTCTCACACTGAAGACAATCCCTGCTCCAGGAGTGTCTGTGACTTGTTTTTCTAGTCTTGAAAGACTAACAATTAGACCTTGATTAGTTTACTCTTTATGCTGTTTTCTTTTTTTACTTTGTTTTTATTGTTGACACTACAGATGTCCACATTCCCCGCCCCACCCTTTGCCCACCTCTACCCAGCCCCGACTGCTTATACTTTTATTTTTCTTATTTATTTATTTATAAAAATATTTTTATTGATTTTAGAGAGGAAGGGAAAGGGAGAGAGTTAGAAACATCAATGATGAGAGAGAATCATTAATCGGCTGCCTCCTGCACGTGCCCCACTGGGGGTTGAGCCCGAAACTGGGCATGTGCTCTGACCGGGAATCTAACCGTGACCTCCTGGTTCATAGATTGAAGCGCAGCCACTGAGCCACGCCGGCTGGGCCACTTATTCTTTTAAAGTGCCGTCCTGTCTCCGTCTTAGTAATCTTCAGCTTACTCCTATAGAACATCGAGCAGAGCCCCAGTCCCTTTGTGTCCCAGCTTAGTTTGCAAAAGACATTGACATATAATTCTTCTCTATTGTAAGCTTTCCATTTAGTTTACTCCTCATGATTAAACCAAAGTCATTTAGAAAGAAAGAATAGTGAGAGGAATAATATTGCTAGTAGATTTTCACTGTGCTAAATACTTTAAATTGCACTTACTCATTCACTTGTCGCAGTGGTATTTCCAGAAGGTAGGCTTGATATTATTCCTATTTTTTTAGATAAGGAAAATAAGGCAGAGGTTAAAAGACATTCCCAAGGTCACAAGGCTTAGCAGGGAGCCTGCATCAAACCCAGGGAATACAGGTGGAGACTGAGCTTGCAAGAAACACTGAGAGGGAAGAGTGGGAAGGCAGTGGCCAGAGCTTCCAGGTTCTTCCTCCAGGCTGGTAACGCCCCTGCTTCTCCCATGCCCACACCTCTGATCACAGGTATAAGCGCCGTGCCAGTGTGGAGGAGGCGGAGCTGGTTCAGCAGATAGATGTCACCATCAAGGAGCGGCAGAACATCTTCTTTGACATGGAGGCCTACCTGCCCAAGAAGAATGGGTAGGAGCTGGGAACTTACACACCCTACTCCCCACCCGCTGCGGGGCAGACACCGGGTCTAGGATACCTGTTCTGCATAATTCTCACCTTCCCATTAGGGCTTGAGGTTGAGAGGGAAAGGCAGAAGTGAGGGCAGGAAAGAGAAGGAGGCTTCCTCACATGTTTCTCCATGAACACTGTGGGTCAGGTACTGACTGGGTGGGGCTGGGAGGGAGCCTTCTGGGGCTGGAAGTGTTTTATTCTTTGATCTGGGTGTTGGTTGCAGGGATGCATAAATATATAAAAATCCATCATGTTATATACTTAAGACTTGTGCACTTTTTTTAAAATTGAGTTTTAGAGAGAGAGAGGAAGGGACAGGGAGAAAGAAGCACCAGTTTGCTGTCCCACTTATTTATGCATTCATTGGTTGATTCTTATAAAAAACTAGAGGCCCAGTGCATGAAAATTTATGCACTGGGGGAGAGTCCCTCAGCCCGGCCTGCCCCCTCTCACAGTCCGGGAGCCCTCAAGGGCAGGAGGCGACCCGGCGATCAGAGGAAGGCGACGCCCCCATCACACCTCTGCTGCTGCCACTGCCAGCAGTGCAAGCCTCGGCCAGCCCTGGTTACCTGAGCCTCGGGTGGCCCTGGGCGGCTGGGCAGCCACCATCTGAGGCTTGCCTGCACCTCAGGCCGGCCCTGGGCCGCTGGGGGGCTGAGGAGACTGGGGGACTCTGTAGGCAGGTACCCCGGCGGGGCTGAGGGGACTGGGCGCCGCCATCTTGTGGCTGTGGGTGCTGCCATCTTTTGAGGGTGTGACAGTCAATTAGCATAGTCCCTCCTTATTGGCTGTGGGCGCCACCATCTTTGCGACAGCATGAGGGTCAATTAGCATATTCCCTCTTTATTAGATAGGATGTGCCCTGATGGGTTTTGAACCTGCAACCATGGTGTGTCTGGTCAATGCTCTAAACAGTGGAGCTACTCAGCCAGAGCAAGACTTAGGTACTTTTGAAGGTTATGCCTTAATTTTAAAAAGAGCCTGCTTTAAATTGACCTAGATATTGTACATATACCTTCACCTCATTGGCTGGAACTTAGTCACATGCTCACATTAGTTGCAAGGGAAGCTGGGAAATATGGGGAGAAAAACGGGTCAGTCATGACTATCATGTGTCACAGTCCTCCCGTTCTCTAATTAATCATTCGCACTCAATGTGAGGCCCATTGTGTTGCTGAGTTTATCATCGTATGTTCTGTGTTGGCTTTTCAACGCGTGCCCATTACGTTTGAATATTTTTGGTTGGGGCTGCACCCAGGGCTTTTAGGGACATGGCGACTTCACAGGTGTTTCCTTCCAGGCTCTACTTGAATCTGGTCCTCGGCAACGTAAGCGTGACCCTCCTCAGCAACCAGGCCAAGTAAGTGTTCCCGACGCCCACCTGGCTTTACAGAACCCAGGCATTGTGCTTTCAATTCAGGAGAGATGGGACCAGGCTGAATTTTTGCATAAAGGAAAAAACGTTAATAGGTGGTGCTCTGGCTCTTGGTCTCTCTGTCTAACCCCCTGGGAAAGGCTTCCTTCATGGGTTCCATATGTTGGGTGGACAGGACTGCCAGTTTCCCGTGAGAAATGGCTCTGCTCCATTTCACGTCTCATCAGACACTTTTCTCCTGGGAAGCAGACAGTTGTGTCCAGCCACAATCTATCAAGTTTCTAGGGAGGTGGAGCCGAGGCGTTTTGGGGGAGGGGACCTTGTCTCGCTCCCTAACTGACGTCACCATTCATTTAAGGTCCAGTCTCTCCTTTAGTGGGATCAGAAGGTCCTAATGGGATGTGGTTGGCAGTATGACAAGGATCCAATGGGGCAAGAGTCCTGCCCCCAATGGGATGTAGTTATACTACCATAAATGTCGTAATAGTGACGTGACCTTTCCCGGGCATGTCTGTTGCCATAGATTTGCCTACAAGGACGAGTATGAGAAGTTTAAGCTCTACCTGACCATCATCCTGCTCCTGGGGGCTGTGGCCTGTCAATTTGTCCTCCACTACAGGTAACGCAGCGTGGCGGTGGGGGACATGCTGGGGTGAGAGGAGACCGTGAGAGAGGGATCCAGGGTCCCTCCTGCATCCACAGTGTTTGTGTGATGAGGTGTCAATAGAGAAGGGCCATTTCTCATGAGAAATAGCAGTGCTGTTTGCTGTAATCCCTCCAATAATACTACTAAAAGGCTGTTGCAGAGGCCTTAGAGTGCAGTCAAGAAAAAGCCCAGTTTGGCCATGTTCGCACAATGGAATATCATTTGGCCGTAAAAGGAAATGAAGTTCTGACAGAGGCTATAGCACAGATGAATCTGGGAAACATTACAGGGTGAGGCAAAAGTGCGTTTACAGCTGTGAGTATGTGAAACACAGAGTTGATTCTTGTATTGTTACTTGTTGATGATGGTGTTATTTTCCGTAAGAAAACTGTAAACCTCCATTTGTATGTTAGGTGAAAGAAGCTGGTCACAAAAGGTCACGTAGTGTATGATTCCATTTGTGTGAAATGTTGAGAACAGGTAAATCCATAGAGACTGACAACAGATTAGCGGATGCCAGGGATTGGCGGGGACAGGGAATGGGAAGGGACTGCAGATGGATATGTGTTTCTTTGGGAGTGATGAGAATGTTCTGGAATTAGGTAGTAGTGAGGGATGCACAATGTTGTGAATACACAAAAACACACACCAAATGTATACTTTAAAAGGGTGAATTTTATGGTATGTGAATTACATCTCAATTGCAAAAAGAAAGAGAGGGAGGAAGGGAACAAAAAGAAAGGAAAGAAAGAGAGAGGGAATAGGTCACAGAGAACCTTGGATTGCTCGTGGCTTTGAGACTAACAGGCTGTTACCACAGGCAGGTTCCCTCTGGGGGCCTCCATCTCCCCGTCTGTACAAGGAGGGTGACACCAGTGCCTACCTCACAGGGTTCTCACGTGTTAACACTGTACATGGAGGGCTCTGTCCAGCACGTGACACCCAGCAGTGCATTGAGGACAAGGCCAGGGGCTGAAGCCACACTGCCCCAGGGGGTTCTGCCCCAGGGGAGGTGGCCAAGCACATTATTTTCTCATATTTGGCCCAGGTGTTAAGGGTTTATTTCCTAGCAGTCGCTTGGCTGGCTGTCCACTTGCTGGTCTGGCCACTTGAATGTCCAAAACAAAGGCTCATTTAGGCCCTGGACCCGTGCCTCCCTGCTGCCTTGGGCCTGGCCCGTTTCCCTGGAGGGCAAAGGCTGCACCATCAGTAATGCCAGCTCACATGCCCCCCTGGAAGGGGGTGAAAGTTCTCAATGAGCAGCCAGATTCCTATGCTGGGCCCTCTGGGCCCTCAGAGGGCAGACCTGTGGTGTGGTGTGCAGTTAGTTCCCAGGCTCACTGAGGGCCTGGATATTCCCACTGCTCCCCACCCCTTTCTGTTTTCCCCTCCAAGGGGTGTCGTAACCAGCACAGCTTACAAGCTGGTGCCTCGAAACAACAGAAACAGATATTCTCAAGTCTGGAGGCCGGAAGTCTGAAATAAGGTGTGGGCGGGACCGGGCTCCCCCTGCAGGCGGAGTGCTTCCTTGCTTTTCCAGCTCCTGGTGGTCGCTGGCCACCTCTCTCTTTCCGTTCCGTGGCTTAAAGCTGTTTCTCTCCGTTCTCTGCCTCATGTGCCTCAGTCTTTCCACATGGCCTCCTTCCCTGTGTTTTTCTGAGTCTCTCTCATGACCTTCTTAGGAGGATACCAGTGGTTGGATTTAGGGCCCACCCTAATCCAGTGTGACCTCCTCTTAACTAATTACATTTACAAGGACCCTATTTCCAAATAAGGTCATATTCTGAGGTCCTGATGCTTAACCTTTGACAAATAACCTCGCCCTGCCTTGGTTTCTTCATAGAAAGTGAGGATAACAGGCCTGGCTGGCATGGCTCAGTGGCTGAGCATCAACCTATGAACCAGGAGGTCACGGTTTGATTCCCAGTCAGGACATATGCCCTGGTTGCAGGCTCGATCCCCAGTGTAATGCATGCAGGAGGCAGCCAATCAATGATTCTCTCTCATCGTTGATGTTTCTATCTCTCTCTCTCCCTCTCCCTTCCTCTCTGAAATCAATAAAAATATATTTTAAAAGAAGAAAAAGAGCCCTAACCGGTTTGGCTCAGTGGATAGAGCGTCGGCCTATGGACTGAAGGGTCCCAGGTTCGATTCCGGTCAAAGGCATGTACCTTGGTTGCAGGCACATCCCCAGTATGTGCAGGAGGCAGCTGATTGATGTTTCTCTCTCATTGATGTTTCTCTCTCATTGATGTTTCTAACTCTCTATCCCTCTCCCTTCCTCTCTGTAAAAAATCAATAAAATATATTTTTTTAAAAAAAGTGAGGAAAACGGCCGAAACCGGTTTGGCTCAGTGGATAGAGCGTCGGCCTGCGGACTGAAGGGTCCCGGGTTCGATTCCGGTCAAGGACATGTACCTTGGTTGCGGGCACATCCCCAGTGGGGGATGTGCAGGAGGCAGCTGATCGATGTTTCTCTCTCATCGATGTTTCTAGCTCTCTATCCCTCTCCCTTCTTCTCTGTAAAAAAATCAATAAAATAAAAATAAAAATAAACTTTAAAAAAAAAAGTGAGGAAAACGGGAGCTACCTGGCAGCACGGTAGTGAGGATTAGATAAGGTACACCGATAGCATTCAGATGTAACCTGGCACACAAGCAGGCGTTATTGCTACCGTTATTTCCCGCTACACTGGGAAGGCAGGGAAAAGATCACAGCCTAATATCCTGAGCATCCTGGGAGCAGGAGTTTCTTCCCTTACTTTCCCCCTTCGGATCATTTCCTTGCTGGGTGCCCCACCCACAGGCCCTTCTGTGGAAGGGAGACAGGTTGTCGTGGGCTGGGTGATCAGGGCAGGAGGGAAACCTCAGCTAGAGCCTTAAGGGCAGGTAGGATTCAGGTGGAAAGTTGAATGGGGGGGATGAGTATTCTAGGGGGAAAGACACCTCAGAGGCAGACCCCCTCTGCCTTCCCGGGCATCAGGGGGTTCCGGAGGCACCCTGTGTGAGCAGCCCTTGGCCTGGTTCTCTGTTTCGTTGCAGTGGGGCTGGGACAGCCATCCCTGGTTCTCATGCCTGCTCCCCTCCGGGGGCTGTTTCTCCACACAGGGTAACGGACGAAGTCTTTAACTTCCTACTCGTGTGGTATTACTGCACCCTGACGATTCGGGAGAGTATTCTTATCAGCAACGGCTCGAGGTAATTGGGGGCCTGGCTTTATGGGGGGCGTAGGGGCAGCCAAAGGGAACTCCGTCATGGAGGGGAGGCAGGTGAGGGCTGTTACCCTCAGCTGCATTCCCTTCCTCCTTGGGGATCCGTGACATTTCAGACCCAGGGAGGAGAAAAACCGTGCCTGCTACTGCAGCAGCCTCACTTGCCATGGTCAGTCTCTTGTTCACAAGAAACCCTAACTCAATATAACAGGACATTATTTTCTCATATTAAGAAACAGGTTCTTTGGGGCTGACTTCAGGTAAGGCTTAATCCAGGTGCTCAATGTCATCAGGACCCACTTTCTCTCTGTCTTTCACCTCTGCCTTCTTGTGTTGTCTATTCTTAGGTTCTAGGTAGAGTTATCAGTTCCAAGCTCACGTCTTTATTTTTAGCATTCCCAGCAAAATAGGGCACATTCCTCTCTTGCAAGGTGTTTCACTGGGTCCTCTTGGCGTTCATTAGATCATGTGCCCATCTCTGAACCAATCACTGTAGCCAGAGAATGCATTTCTGTGATTGGCTGGTCTTGAGCCTCCTGCCCACCCCTATAGCTGTCATTGGAAACCTAGAAGCTGAGTGTCAGGAGGGACTGGTTCCCCACAGGAAAATTGGGATGAGGTTACCAGATGAGTGGATTGAGTGGATTCTGGTGACAAGAGTGATGGTCCCCCACAGGGAGAGGAGTCTCAGGACTCTGTTGAGGTCCATGGCTTGCCTTCCTCCTTCAGGGCCTATTTTCCATAGTTCTGATTCCTTTTGGGGTGGCCATTTGAACCTCTGCACACTATTCTTGTCCCTATCGTTTCCCAAAACATGAAGGAGCAACTTTCCAAACCCTTCCCCCTCCCTCCCTCCCAGGGGCTATAAAGAACAACCAGGAGCATGTATTTAATTTGGGGCACCTGCCAAACCCTCAGATAGTTTGCCACCTTCTCACTTTTCTGCCCAGTGGTCTCTGAGCAGGGCCTTACCCTGAACGTAGCGCCAGGAGGTAAGGACAGAGGAACGGCGGTTCCTAAGTACACAGCCCTGTAGCATGTAGCCTGTTACAAAAGATCAGTGTTTCTCAAACTGCACTCACTCCTGTCCCATCCACGCCATTTTTGCCATGTCCTTGTATCACCTAGATCAGTGGACGGCAGGAGCCGCGGTTTGCCGCTCTGTTGACTAATGAGTTTGCCGACCACTGTCATACACTACCCTTTACCTCTTTGCACACAATATGCCACAATTGCCTAATCCTCACAGCTTTCAACTACACGGTAACATTTAGTCTAGTCCAGTGGTCGGCAAACTCATTAGTCAACAGAGCGACAAACCGCAGCTTACCGCGGTTTGCCAACCACTGACCTAGATGATCATTTTCCCACATTTTATTTTTTATGACATTTTTAAATTTTTAAAAATTGCTTTTTAAAGAGAGAGGAAGGGAGAGGGAGAGAGAGAAACAATGATTTGAGAGTGAAACATCTATCAGCTGTCTCCTGCACGCCCCCCACCAGGGATCAAGCCCACAACCCAGGCATGTGCCCCGACCAGGAATCGAACCTGCAACCTTTCTGTGCACTAGACGACGCCCAACCAACTGAACCACACCGGTCAGGGCATCATTTTTCCCACATTCTAAATCAGCCATCTCCTCTTTTTTTTTTTTTTTTACTTAAATAAATATTTGTTTTAAAAGGAAACTTTATTTCACCACTTTACATGGAAAACCAGCATCAATTACAGGAAAGAGGAAGTAGTATAAAAATATCTTTTTGTTTTCATTGTCTAATTTATTGAAGGCTCTGGGCCTGAAGCCTGTGGTCTTTCTTATGTGTGTTTGTTCATGTGTAGAAAGGGAGACGAACAGATCTTGAGACGCATTAAAGATATACTAGCATCTAACCGAGACCATCTCCTCGACGTAATCAGGAGAACGGAAAGAGATGTAATTCAGCATCATCTAGTGCAGGCATGAGTTTGACAAGCTTGATCTAGTGTTACAATCAAATGTCATCTAAAACTCAGTGATACACACCCCATGCTTTGGGAAGCACTGAAGTAGAAAATCTTACCAATAAATAACGTTCATAGTTTGCCTTAATTTTGGTGAATAGTAGCTTTCTGCTTTTAGGTCTGGTTGGAGGGGAGCCAGGGTAGCATTTAGTGAGGAAATGGCCCAGGGCATTTGGCAGGGCTTCCTGGTTACTAATTACCTTCCTGTACTGCGGTCTTGCCATCGGTCTTGGAGTCTCACCCTCCTGATGAACTCATAGTAAGAGTGTTCGGGACATGCTGTGTCTCTGATGGTCACTAATACTTTAGTAAGTTACTCTGGTCAGCTCTTTTTCTAGTGTGATAAGCCGTGGGTGGGAGCAGGACTGAGGGGAGGTCCCTGCAAGTGTGGGGCACACCAGGAAAATAGGAGGGGACAAAAGGAGGAAGTGGGGTTCCGAAGCCAAGCCTAAATATTTGCCTAACACTTTTAGCTGGGGCTTTTCCAGGGCTTCTCTGGAATGCGTGCTCTGATGGGACCGCAGGAAGTGTTGTCTCTGAGCTTGTAATGCAAAGCTTTGCGTGTGGGTCCACTCTGCTCCCTCACACTTGGCCCTTACCAGGGAATAGCTAAGAAACCCGTAGCTAAGAGAGCACAGTGAGGAGGAGGGGTGAGCGCTACCTTTCTCACCTCTGAAGCATCCCAGAGTCAGCTCAGGCGCTCAGCGTTGCTGCCCCATAAATGCCCCATGGTCTCTGTAGAAATGAATTCAACCCCAGCTCTGTGATGAGGCAGGGCCCTTGGGGCCTTACCGTGTTCTAAGGACAAGTGGAGCTGAGCCATATGGGCTTCCTGGAGACGTGGTGCCCAGTTTTGGTGTGACTGAGCCTCTGTCATCCTGTTCCCCATTGTACTTGAGACCTGAATTAGAGGTATGGTCAGGGAAGCAGGCCTAGAGAGGTGGGGGAATCCCCCATCGTGGGAGGGAGCTTTGTGTCTGATGCCGCCCATGTGAGAAGTAACTCATTAGCTTAGTTAGTGCGATAAGCAAGTCAGCTTCCCTTGCAGATTTGCAAATTATTGAAAACTACCTGATAGGAGTAAACATAAAGGGGATTTATGGGATCATATAAATAGTTCAAGGAGGTAAAAAGGGTTCAATGTTAACAGTCCCTCCTCCTTCTCCTTATTCTGTTGTCCCCTGCACTGGTTCCCAGCAGTCAGGTCAGCATCCTACTGGATCAGCAACCCCTGAGTTCCTTTCATTCGCAGATCTAGCTGTAATCTTGAGACAGACTTCTGATTGGCTAGTCTCAGGTCACATGCTCATCCCTGAGCCAATCACTGTGGCTGGGGGGGGGATGCAGAGCCCTGATTGGCTGGCTCTGGGTCATGTGCCCAGTTATATTACTCAGCTGCACCCAAGCATCCAGACTGGGAGTGGCCGCGAATTGGTTCCCTGAAAGAAAGCTGAAGTCTGGAACTGGAATGGGGGTGATTGACAGACAAGGCAAAACAGCAGATGTCTCCTGCAGTTAGTTCTGGTCAGAACACATCATGAATCAGGGATCATATTCATTTTTCTGGCTAGCCAGCCCTTGGGCACCTGGCTCTAACAAGCTTTTAAGGCATAGTGGTACTGGCAAAGGAAGGGTCCTCAATGTAGAAGCCATTCCACCAACGGCCCAGATTACAGAAACGGCCTGCAGGTGAATAGTGGATGGTGCGGTATCCTCTACACACACACCGATGTGGCCAAGGTGTCCTGTGGGGGGGCTGTGGTCTTCCTGGGCACAGTCCGCAGATACCAGAACTTGAAGTCCCTACGTTCCGGCAGGAGTGCTCCATGCTTCCTGGGGCATCTACTGTCTGCTCGTGAAAAAGCCCGCCCTCCCTGCAAGCATCCTTTCTGTCCAAAACAGGCTCGGAGAGTGACGGCTACTGGGTGCAGGTTTCTTTCTGGGGTGACAAGCACGTCCTAAAACTGATTGTGGTGACAGTAGCACTACTCTGTGAATCTGTATTTTAAATGGGTGAATTGTATGGGTCTGAACTGTATCACAGTGAAAGTGTTAAATAAACCTGCCCAGAGCCCTGGGATGTGCAGATGGATGATGGGGCTGGGGGAGAAGCGAGTTCTAGTCTCTCCCACTGCCATTGAGTGGCAGCTGTCAGTGCTGGGCTATGGGCACAGAAGCTGTGAAAAAGCTGCTGCTCAAATAGCTTCTTGCCCAGCCCTAACCGGTTTGGCTCAGTGGATAGAGCGTCGGCCTGCGGACTGAGAGATCCCAGGTTCGATTCTGGTCAAGGGCATGTACCTGGGTTGCGGGCACATCCCCAGTAGGAGGTGTGCAGGAGGCAGCTGATCGATGTTTCTAACTCTCTATCTCTCTCCCTTCCTCTCTGTAAAAAACCAATAAAATATATATATTTTTAAAAATAGCTTCTTGCCCAGAGCCTGTGACTGCTCAGGCCACTCCCAGGTGGAGAGAGGGCATTTCTCCGGAGAGTGTGGAGGGTAGGACAAAGGAGCACGGGACTTGCCAGGACCCAAGGACTTGTGTGTGGCTTGGCAGAGAGCTGGGAAGGTTCCAGAGAGGTTTCCTGGGTGCTCTTCAAGCTAAAAGTCTGAGGGTGTGGCCAACTGCGTTTTCTATCAGAAAACCAGTGCCAGGGGCCTCCTAGACTCTGACAGGCAAGACAGGGACACGAAGAGGGAGAGGCGGAACTGAGAAGTGAATGGACGTCTTATCTTGTCCCATGAACTCCCATGGCACCTGCAACCATCTCCTATTCCCTCTGTGCTGGTGGCATCCAGACCAGGTGTGGCTTTCCCCAGCTGCACCTCCTGGGCATCACTTCATGCATTTTAACATTTATTTAGTTCCTACTCTTTACCTAGTGCTGTTCATGCTAGGAATAAAGGAAAAAGCCTTGTCCTTCACCATAACCTTTGAGGGACCCACAGGCCGTTGTCTGAACACCTGATTTACACCCAGAACTAATGGGGCTGCAAAGAGAAGGGATGAGGAAGACCCAGTCCCTGCTCTTATGATGTCTATATTCTGGTCGGGAGGTTTTAAGGCCACTTAAACCCCCATTAGGACAATGCAAATGGAAATCTCAATGACACGCCAATTTTTACCTAATAAGTTGGGCAGAAATTTTAAAATTTGGTTTCAGGTGTTGGTGAGGGTTTGGGGAACCAAATAGTCTCCCCTACTGCTGATGGGAGTATAAATTGGGATTGAGATTTGGGGGGGGGGCAGCTTCTGAGCTAGTCATCCCGCTTCTTGGAGAAACAATGTCATCACACCAGGGGACTTCCATGGGGGTGTCTTGGCAGCACCGAGGATGGTAGTGACCGCTGAGGAATAACCACATGGACTATGGCAGAGCCACATCCTGAAATGCCATGTGGCATTTAAGAAGTCAGTGACAGATCTATAGGTACCAGCCTGGGAATCCAGATGAGAAAGCCAGTTGCAGGATGATTTAGTTAAAAAGAAAGTCTAATTCAGCAGCTCATTCCCCAAGCCAGCAGATCCTCGGGCTCCTCCTCATCCTGAGCAGTGGTGCCCTGGACCCCAACTTCTCACTTGGCCCCCACCCCAGTGAGAGAGAGAGAGAGATGGCTTGATGCCTACTATGGATGCCTCTGGTGTCCCAATCACTACAGCCCCATCCTTGGGAGGAAGGAGCCCGGCTGCTCCCAGGCTGTTTGGCAAAGCACATCCCTGCCACCCTGTGTTCCATTGTCTGAGCTCCCAGAGGGGCCAGGAAGGGCCAGCAAAGATCTGAGACAATCTCAGGGACTTTGAAGGGCAAAGGTGTTGGGTCCAGCATTCCTCCTAGGCTGCCCCCCCGACACTGGGGAGGGAGTGGTAGCCAGGATCCCTCCCTGGCTGTGGAGTGAGAACCCTGAGCTGCGGTGGGGGCGGGGGGGAGGGGAGACACTGGGTTCTGACAACAGGGTCCCCACAGCTTCTGGACTGGATGGGGTGAAGTCCAGGGCTGGATGAGGGCCTGCAGTGGACGGAAGAGCAGATTCGCCCAGGGCGTGGGCTCCCAGGGAGCAGCTGCGGCTGGGGTGGTGTGAGATGCTGCAAGTGCTGTTGGTAGCTGCAGCTCTGTGTCAGTGTGTGTGTTCTGTTTATTCAGCAAACTTGTTGAGCACCTGCTCTGAGCAGGTGCATCAACGAGCCAGACAGACAGGATCCTTGCGCTTCTGGAGTTGACATCTAAGTGGGGAAGGGGGTTCAGGAAACAAAGGAGAAAACAGTAGTAATTTCAGACAGCGGTGAGCACCACGAGGAAGAGGCAGCAGGATAGTGTGACCCAGAGAGGCGCTGTCTGGCTGACTTAGATAAGTAGGTCGGGGACGTCTTGGAGGAGGTAACAGACAGAACTTGAATTTGGACCAGGAGGCCTGTAGGCCAAGGCCTGGGAGCAGAGAGAACGTACAAAAGGCCCTCTGCATCAGTCAGCTTGGCTTCCATGACAAAATACACAGACCGGGCAGCTCAAACAGCAGAAATTCATTTTCTCACAATCCTGGAAGCTCCGAATCCAAGACCCGGGGGCCAGCCGGGTTGGTTTCTCCTGAGGCCTTCCTTGGCTGGCAGACGGTCCCTGTGACCTCACGTGGCCTTTGCTCTGTGAGCATGCACACTCCTCGTGCGTCCCCTCTTCTAAGGACACCAGTGCTGTTGGATGGGGGCCCATCCTTATGACCTCATTTAGCCTTAGTGACCTCTTGAAAGGCTCCACTTCCAAATGTGGTCACATTGGGGGCTAGGGCTTCAACCTGTGAGTTCTGGGGACACACAACTGAGTCCATAACAGGTGCTGAGGTAGCAGTGGTTCGAGGAGGAGAGGTCGGGGAGGTGGATTGTAGCTGTGCTGAGGTGAGGGCTGCATTCTCAGGGTACCTGGAAGCCTCTGTGGGTCTCCTGGATCATCGATGCGTGGCTTAGTGTGGTTGTGCGTCTTTGTAGGGCAGGGAAGAGGACAAAACCACCCCCCCACACACACACAGGCTGGGAAGCTGGGAGGTGCCTGCGTTTCTCTCCCTGCCTGAGCTTTCCCTTCTCTTGTTCTCTCCGAGAATTAAAGGCTGGTGGGTGTCGCACCACTACGTGTCCACCTTCCTGTCTGGAGTGATGCTGACCTGGTGAGTGTCTCCTGCCCCGCCCCCCACTCCTCCGCTTGCGCTCCCCAGGGGCCTGTGAATGGGGACTAGTGGTGGGTGAGGGGCCAGATGGCTTTCCAAGGCCTTGGCCTCTGCTGACTTTGGGGCCAAGAAGGGGAGTGTGAGCTTACAGCGGAGCCCTCGGGAGTTTTCCTGGGAACGTCCCCTCCGCCTGCCAGCTGGGGCAGAGGGACAGGAGCAAGGCTGGGGCAGAGGGGACAGGAGCACGGCTGGGGCAGAGGGGACAGGAGCAAGGCTGGGGCAGAGGGGACAGGAGCACGGCTGGGGCAGAGGGGACAGGAGCACGGCTGGGGCAGAGGGGACAGGAGCACGGCTGGGGCAGAGGGGACAGGAGCACGGCTGGGGCAGAGGGCACAGGAGCACGGCTGGGGCAGAGGGCACAGGAGCACGGCTGGGGCAGAGGGGACAGGAGCACGGCTGGGCAGCAGCACAAGGACGAGGCTGTGGCACGGAGGAGTGAGGCCCAGAGGGAGGGGAGACCTGTGGGAACTTAGGCTTCAAAACTACACGCGCTCCCAGGCACATGGTGGTAAAGAAGGGCAGACATTGGGATTTGGGTTTAAATGAAAAACCTTTTCTTCTCTCCCAGCGGGAACAGGGTGGGCGGGATGGATGTCTGATTTCCCGGTACCCCTCACCTTCTCCCCCACCTCTCTGCAGGCCTAATGGACTAATCTATCAGAAGTTTCGCAGTCAGTTTTTAGCGTTTTCCATATTTCAGAGTGAGTGCCTCTTGCCTACATTCAGGGGAGGGGGCACGGTTCCCTGTGGGTTCCCTGTGGAGGCCCCATGCCTGGGAGGGGTGTGTCTTTCCTGGAGGGGAGAGGGCACTGGGGGAGGTCCCTGGAAATCCAAAGAGCTACCTGCCCCCAGGTCAACTCCATCCTACCCCTCCACCCCCAGCCTCTAGGGATGGCCTGCCCCATTGCCCCCCTGGAGCCCCAGTCACTGCCTCGCTTCTCCCGACCAATCACCACCTCTGAGAACCCACTGGTGTTGGGGCACTAACTTTGTTTTCCTTAAAATGGAAATATAAATATATGTTCTTTTTTCTCATTTAAGAACAGCCCTGGATTTATATACAATGCACTGTCCCAGGGGTCGGGGAGCTTGGATGGTTGGCAACAGGGAGAGCGAGTTTTGCTTTTCACCATAGACCTGTTTGTTCCCTTTGAATTTTATACCGTGTGCATATTGCCAACTCAGAAAATACAACTTAATTTTTAAATAAAACCCTGCTTACAAATAAATACAAATATCTAAAGCTGAGAATGAAAATTATGTACAGTCCCCCCCTTAGGGGTGACCACTGGTAATAGGTCTATGTCCTTTCTACCATTTTTATTCACAAATACGTATATGCATAAATACTGCATTATGTATAGTCCACAAACACAGTCCCTCTGTACATACAGCTTTGCATATAACCTGGGAAACAATTACCATGGGCTTTTTTCCGCCTCCGTACAAGTATCCCGTTGTATGGAACTGTCTCTTGCTGACCTGGCATTGCACACAGCTCCCAGCCCGGTGCAAGCCTCTTTTGAGAGCCTAATGAAAGCCTAGGAAAGCTCTAGAAGTTTCTGTTTGAGAGAGGGGGAGGGGTGTGGGTGGGAGAGGGTTATACCCTCTGGGCAGTGAAGACCCACCCCTTTGCGGTGGAAGTGTCACTCAATCCTCTGCGTGCTCTGCTCCCCCTGCAGGCTGTGTCCAGTTCCTGCAATATTATTACCAGAGGGGCTGCCTCTACCGGCTGCGGGCTCTGGGGGAAAGGAATCATTTGGACCTCACTGTAGGTGCGTAGCCGACCTGGCGGGTGGAGGCACAAGTACTGGTCCCTGCCTCCTCTTCCAGATCTGACCCCTAATCCCCCACAGTGGGAGCATGTGCCAGTAAGGACATAACAAACCTCCCACACATAAAGCCAGGGCTGCTGGCCTCTACCCAAGTTGCTTTTCATAATTCACTGGGGATTCTGTTTTAGTGAAGTGTGAGACCAGCTGTGTGCCCTCAGTGCTGGCTTCTCTCTTATGCTTTTAAAATGTCTGGTTTTTGTCTGTGATTTATAATAAAATATATATATATATATGTTAGCCTAGTGCTGTTGTACATATATAACCGATGTGTAATATATAAACATATACATATATGCACATTGGGAATGTGTGTGTAACTTTTAAAAATA